>NC_058082.1:624439864-624789895 GCF_014858855.1 Bufo gargarizans
TACAGTATATTAGTCAAGGACCGATCACATTTTTTTTTTAACACTTAAGGATTATAGGAGTTATACTATACACCATGACGGATTTGAGGAGGAATAATACATACTTAAAGGAGTTTTTATCACAGAGATGTGTTATTTATTTATTTTTTTCTTCTTTTCTGGCTCTCTTTGTTATATCTCATGCTCCTGCAAAATTAAGGTATTTCTTTGTAGAGGGTATTTGATATGTTATAATTGTATTTTGAGGAGATAGAAGATTGCACAGGAAGGTTAGGAAAGCTTATATCAATGGTTAATATGAGACCTTCAATTCTGGATGATTTTAAAGAACATCCAACTTATGTGTGACTTTGGGACTGTTAGGAATAATATCCTGGAATATTAAAGGTTTATCTACTCCTATTAAGAAGGAACAAATACTAAGGCATTTACATAGATTGGGAGCACATATACATTATTATAGGAGAAATATTTGAATAAGAAAGAGATGGATATATTATGTCAGATGTGGGTGAGCTCTGCGAGGGGGATCCGTGTAACCAGGTGAAGAGGAGGATTGATTATTTTGCTTCATAAGAAAGGTATATCACCTATAAAGCTCAAAAAGCTACCACACGAGTAATTATAATCAATTAATCCTTTATTAGACATCCGTTTACAATACATTAGTAAAAAATATTACAAAAAGCAGCAGCCATGGGAACACAGAAGTGTTACAGAAAAATTAAAAACAGAGTGAGCTCCAGACCATGAGGGACTAGTATACCCACAGTTTAAGCAGCATCAGATAAGTGGGGCTCATATAGCAAAGTGCACACAGGATATCAATTACAATGTACCGCAAGCACTATCCGTGCACAGCGGTGTGAGCCTTCGTGCACCCCTACAAAATGAGGCTGCTGAGGGGAAAGAGTATATAAAGTCACATATCTTA
Organism: Bufo gargarizans; assembly: GCF_014858855.1. Classification (NCBI taxonomy): domain Eukaryota; kingdom Metazoa; phylum Chordata; class Amphibia; order Anura; family Bufonidae; genus Bufo; species Bufo gargarizans. Next base: position 624,440,799 of record NC_058082.1, read on the forward strand.
CTGACCCAGTCTGGGGCGGCTGTTTTTAATTTTTCTTTAACACTTCTGTGTTCCCATGGCTGCTGCTTTTTGTATTTTTTTTTACTAATGTATTGTAAACGGATGTCTAATAAAGGATTAATTGATTATAATTACTTGTGTGGTAGCTTTATACGAATAACTCCACGCAAGATACTTATGGTATTTATTTTATGGTAATTTTCATAAGAGAGGTAATTGTCAAGTGACTCAAATAGAAGAACATCCAACTGGTAGAGGATTTAAAGTAACCAACCTTAAACCTAAAAGCACTAAACTCCCTCCCCCAACAGAAAATAGTTCTATTGACTTATTTTTGACAATAGTAACTAAAGAGCTAGAAAAACTGGACAATAAACAGCCTAAAAATGGTTCAAATTTGAATAAAAAGGAAATAGAAGCCATGATGCAAATTCAATCAAACCATGATATTATTTTAAAACCATCTGATAAAGGTGGCAATTTGGTGGCTATGAACCATCAAGAATACAAACGAATGTGTAATACCATCTTAAATGATAAAAATTACTATCAGATTCTTGGGGCCGACCCTACAGACGATTTCACTAGGGACCTTGAAATCATCTTGATAGAAGCCCTAGATAATAAAGTAATATCAAATGATGAAGTAAAATTCATACTTGTACCACACCCCCAAATTGCCACCTTTTACACTATTCCAAAAATCCATAAAGGACTAAGCCCATTAAAAGGACGTCCCATTGTTTCAGGTATTAATTCCCTTACACAAAATGCGAGTATCTACATTGATAAGATCTTGAGAGATTATGTCACAGCTCTTCCCTCCTACATTAGGGATACGTCCGATCTATTGAGCAAGATAGACGGTATACATCTTGAAGATGATATTCTCATAGCCTCTATTGATGTAGAGGCTTTATATAGCAATATCCCACATGACAAGGGACTGAGTGCCATAAATCATTTCCTCAGGAGCCGTGGTACACAATATCATGCGCATAGTAACTTTGTTCTGAAATTAATGGATTTTATCCTCAGACATAATTACTTTCTTTTTGATGCCCGTTTCTTCCACCAGCTCAGGGGCACGGCAATGGGGAGCGCTTGTGCCCCCACTTATGCTAACCTGTTCCTGGGCTGGTGGGAGGATACTGTAGTCTTTGCAGATGAATGCCCTTGGACGTCGAGAATAGTCTTCTGGGGCCGCTATATCGATGATATACTGATATTTTGGGGTGGCCCCAGACGACTATTCTCAGACTTTCTGGCCGATCTAAATAAGAACGATATAGGTATGCACTTCACCTGTGAGGTGTATAACCAAGGTCTGGCCTTTTTGGATCTTTTTATCACCCTACAGAATGGGACCATCACTACAAGGACTCACAGAAAACCCACAGCAACTAATAGTTTGCTTAGGTGGGAAAGCCATCACCCTGAAAATCTCAAGTGTGGTATCCCTAAGGGGCAATATTTGCGAGTCCGCAGAAATTGCACTACCCAGAGTGATTTCTTCAGCCAAGCTAAAGACCTTAAAACCAGGTTTAACCAAAGAGGGTACCCTGATTACCCCTTAAAAAGGGCCTTCAGGTCAGCTTTGAGTAAAGACAGAACGGATCTTTTGTCACCCAACCCTAAAAAAACTGATATGGATCCCATTTTTCGCATCATTGGGACATATGACACCTGCAGTAGAGAAGTTAGAAATATCTTCCAAAAATACTGGGATATGCTCTTGCTGGACCCCGATATCCATGATATACTTCCATCAAAACCAGCCATAACATACAGGAGGGGTAGATCTTTAGGTGACCGTTTTGTTCATAGTCATTACACAGCGCCCAAACAAATAGGCACTTGGCTAGATAGAAAACCTCTGGGTATGTTTCGATGCGGATCGTGTATAGCTTGCCCATACATATACCAAACTAAAAATTTTACAAGCCACACTACCAACAAAACCTATATTATTCGGGACTTTGCAAATTGAAAAACAACTGGGGTAGTCTATCTCTGTATCTGTGTATGTAAACTTCAGTATGTCGGTAAGACAAAACGTGAACTCAGAAGAAGAATTGGAGACCACCTTGGAGACATAAGACACAAAAGGGACACTACCATCTCTAGACATGTGCATGATCTCCATGGTGGAAATCCAAAATGTCTGAAGTTCTGCGTTGTGGAGGTCATTCGTCCATCCCCCAGAGGGGGTGACCTCGACAAGAGAATCCTACAAAAAGAGTCCGAATGGACCTACCGTTTAAAAACTATGAGCCCATCCGGACTCAACGAAATTTTGTCATTTAGTTGCTTTATCTGAGTATGGCGTTTGAATGGCGTTACTTTATAATTATTTAGTCTTATATATCATCAATTCTACCATGCTCTCATCATAAATCTCTTTGTGGTCATGGTCCAATTGATATAAAATATAGGATATTCATTTCGATAACTTGATATACCTCATCGCATTGATAAAAATTAATGTTTATCTTTTTTCGGACTATACAAAAGAAGGCATCAGACCGCAATAGGTCTACTTTGTAATATCTTTATTTAAATGGAATCTTTATCGGTTGTTAGGACTTTATTAGTCATAGTCATGACAATATAATGCTCCTTCCTGTTTCCATTTAATCTCCCACACTATTAATCCAACCCTCTTTTTAATGTATTCATATATGCTTCACTTGACAACCATTCATCTAATAATACCTATTGACTATGTATCTTTAAATTTCAAATAGTATTTCTTTCTATTATTCCTTTCCATGTATGTTTATTCGCCGGCGACTATTTTGGAACGCATATACCATGCGCCTCAGCGCTCCGCATGTGTCACTTCCGGTGTATGTGACATACTTCCGGTTTTCATGCGGTTCACCCACGGCCTGCGTTCCACCGCCGGCCAATAGCAGCGGTTGGCGCACGTGACCTGACGCACTTCCGGTTTTGCCTGGCTGGCGGTGGAACGCACGCCGATTATCATACACACCATGAGGTAATTAATTCATCTAAAGTTTGTCTAGTCTAGTTTAGCGTATATATATAGAGGTGCAGTTACAGAGAGATCCCTGGACTGCATTACCCGGTTGGATTTATCAACAGAAGAGCCATTGTTGCTGAGGGCTATTATGCCACATCTATACAATATATTTATATCTTCTTTTTTCCCCTGATGAATCCGGTCACAACTGTATTGGAGGAAACGCGTTGGGAATTTCAAATTACTTCAATTTTTGGCTGTACAGACATTGGGAGCTACTTTTACAGGGACAGGATAATAGGGAAAGCCACCGATAAGTGGGGTCGCCTCCTCTGGAGGTGATTCTCCCGCATTTAGGCGGGAGATTTCTCCGCTTTTAGGCAGAATTATATAGTTTGATAGGGATATTTCTCTCCCCACCTTCTGCCTTTTCCATCCCGCAAATAGAAAATATCGCTCTATTTACAAATTCTCTCAACCAAGATGCCTGTGGACCTTCCCACTACACCTGTTCTGTCGTGGTTTAATTCCATATAAGAAAATACCATCAAACCGTGAGTGGGACTATGTTGGTCCAAACCTGAGCATATGAGATTATTTATGTATTTGCCCTTGTGTCCTACTGTACCTAAGTCCAGATTATTTTGTGCAGGTATCAAAACATACACATTGTTTCTTGTGGGACTTATTTTAAATAATAATTACTAAAAGTTATGTTTTAAGTAGGATAATTATTCAGTGACACGCAGGATTTAAAGTAGATTTAAAGGTTGTTAACAAATCTGATTATATTTAATAGTTCTGCCCCTAATAATCCAGGTATATAATAATTCTTCAAGTCTTTAGAGAATCAGGTTAGTTTAGACTGTTCACAATATAAGGTGTTGGCAGGAGATTTTAACTCGATATGGAATGTTAAAATGGATAGGTCCTCCATGAATAGAATATATAATAAGGAAAATAGATTTTTCTAGGTCCTGCCTATCTGACTGGCGCAATCTGTGGATTATAGTTTGTAAATCGCAGGCATAAACTGTCTAAAAAACAAGCACTATAGCACTCTACCTCCTGACATGTTTCGCCAAATTAACTTGGTGTCTTCAGGGGTCCGGGCAGTCTGCTGCTGAGAGGGGCGTGACCGGAGCTTATAAGACCTTCCTTTGATGATGTCACAGTAACTGTATCCACTGTGGTTACATTTTGTAACTCTGAAACTAGTCGACCTATCGGGGAACAGCTTGTATATCTTTAAAGTCTCCACTTCCTTACTCCACCAATGAATGCCTCTGTATCTATTATGTTTGCGCATGCGCCGGTACTTTGGTGTGTACTGCTTCTAAAGGTCCCTACAGCGCATGTCCAGGTACTTAGACTCTCCGCCCGCTCCTTTGTATTAAGTGCGCAGGGTCCCAAGCCTTCTATGCACCTGCGCCCCGAGATTAAGAGCGCTCGCATCTTCTATGCGCTTGCGCTCCGGCTTAGAATGATCGCGTTAGGTCCGTCTCGCTACTGCGCATGTCACAACACTTAAACTATTCCGGGCGTCGCTGGTAGGTATTTCTCACTCCATACTTCTACCTCTGGAGATTGTATATAGGTTATACGCTACTGGAGTGACTGTTAATGAGCTTAGAGTGTATTTGCATGTGCTATCCTCCTATGGTGGCATTTCTTACAACCTTCCCGCAGCTTTTTTCTTTTCCTTTCTTCCTTTTTCCTCCTCTAGGAGGATAATGATGGTACCTCCATATTATTATATGTGGTCAATTATTAATTCTGAGTTAACTGTCACTCCATGTTATATATAATCTAACGCTCAATAAACTGTCTTATTACTACTACCTCTTATCCTGTTTTTGCTCACATTTATTGTGAGATCTACATCGTGCTTCCATACATGGACTACCAATTTAGATATGTATAATGGTTGTTCCTCTTTTCTTAATTGTTGACATTATTTTATTACAGGTGATGCCTTCCAAGCGATGTACCGTCTGCAATCTGCGTTACTGGCATGGTAAGTGTTAACTGGTTTACTGGGGAGGGGAAGGGGGGGACTCAGCCCATGTTTCTATATGTGATGTTCTTTCTTGTGTGAAATGGCTGTGCACCAGTTTTTCTTTTAAATTTTGTCCCCTTCTGTAGGTGATAGCAGGGTGGGGAGGCAGAATTTCTTTTAACTCTTCATCTGCGAGTAGAATATGCCAGTGCTTTCTGAGTATATTCCGGACCTTTTCATATTGGCTGTCATAGTTGCCTATGCATCACATTAACTTTTTGTCCTGTTGTTGATATTTAAAATTAGAAAGTAATGAGGTCCTGTCACTTTTTTTTTGCTCTATTATATGCTTTGTGCAATTTTTTTTTAGGGTATCCTCTCGCTATGAATCTGTTATACAAGAGTTTACACTCATCTTCAAAACTCTCGTCAGTGGAGCAATTCCGCCTTGCCCGAAGGTACTGCCCAACAGGGATGCCTTTTTATAGAGTAATTGGATAATGGCTATCCCAATGGAGTAAGTTATTTGTAGACGTGGGGTTTCTATATATTGTAGTGTTGATATTACCACTCGTATCCAAGACAATAGTAAGGTCCAAGAAATTTAGCCTGTTGCTATTTATTTCTGCAGTGAACTTGAGGCCCAATACATTATTGTTGAGCTTTTCAACAAAATTAAAAACGTGTGTTTCTGTGCCCTCCCATAAAATTAAAATGTCGTCTATAAAACGACCCCAGTATAATATGTGCTTTGTGAAATGAGAGCAAAAACAGGATAAGAGGTAGTAGTAATAAGACAGTATATTGAGCGTTAGATTATACACTACGTGCAGAATTATTAGGCAAATGAGTATTTTGACCACATCATCCTCTTTATGCATATTGTCTTACTCCAAGCTGTATAGGCTCGAAAGCCTACTACCAATTAAGCATATTAGGTGATGTGCATCTCTGTAATGAGAAGGGGTGTGGTCTAATGACATCAACACCCTATATCAGGTGTGCATAATTATTAGGCAACTTCCTTTCCTTTGGCAAAATGGGTCAAAAGAAGGACTTGACAGGCTCAGAAAAGTCAAAAATAGTGAGATATCTTGCAGAGGGATGCAGCACTCTTAAAATTGCAAAGCTTCTGAAGCGTGATCATCGAACAATCAAGCGTTTCATTCAAAATAGTCAACAGGGTCGCAAGAAGCGTGTGGAAAAACCAAGGCGCAAAATAACTGCCCATGAACTGAGAAAAGTCAAGCGTGCAGCTGCCAAGATGCCACTTGCCACCAGTTTGGCCATATTTCATAGCTGCAACATCACTGGAGTGCCCAAAAGCACAAGGTGTGCAATACTCAGAGACATGGCCATGGTAAGAAAGGCTGAAAGACGACCACCACTGAACAAGACACACAAGCTGAAACATCAAGACTGGGCCAAGAAATATCTCAAGACTGATTTTTCTAAGGTTTTATGGACTGATGAAATGAGAGTGAGTCTTGATGGGCCAGATGGCTGGATTGGTAAAGGGCAGAGAGCTCCAGTCCGACTCAGACGCCAGCAAGGTGGAGGTGGAGTACTGGTTTGGGCTGGTATCATCAAAGATGAGCTTGTGGGGCCTTTTTGGGTTGAGGATGGAGTCAAGCTCAACTCCCAGTCCTACTGCCAGTTTCTGGAAGACACCTTCTTCAAGTAGTGGTACAGGAAGAAGTCTGCAAGGTAAGAAAAACATGATTTTCATGCAGGACAATGCTCCATCACATGCGTCCAAGTACTCCACAACGTGGCTGGCAAGAAAGGGTATAAAAGAAGAAAATCTAATGACATGGCCTCCTTGTTCACCTGATCTGAACCCCATTGAGAACCTGTGGTCCATCATCAAATGTGAGATTTACAAGGAGGGAAAACAGTACACCTCTCTGAACAGTGTCTGGGAGGCTGTGGTTGCTGCTGCACGCAATGTTGATGGTGAACAGATCAAAACACTGACAGAATCCATGGATGGCAGGCTTTTGAGTGTCCTTGCAAAGAAAGGTGGCTATATTGGTCACTGATTTGTTTTTGTTTTGTTTTTGAATGTCAGAAATGTATATTTGTGAATGTTGAGATGTTATATTGGTTTCACTGGTAAAAATAAATAATTGAAATGGGTATATATTTGTTTTTTGTTAAGTTGCCTAATAATTATGTACAGTAATAGTCACCTGCACACACAGATATCCCCCTAAAATAGCTAAAACTAAAAACAAACTAAAAACTATTTCCAAAAATTTTCAGCTTTGATATTAATGAGTTTTTTGGGTTCATTGAGAACATGGTTGTTGTTCAATAATAAAATTAATCCTCAAAAATACAACTTGCCTAATAATTCTGCACTCCCTGTATATAACATGGAGTGACACTTAACTCAGAGTTAATAATTGACCAGATATAATAATATGGAGGTACCATCATTATCCTCCTAGAGGAGGAAAAAGGAAGAAAGGAAAAGAAAAAAGCTGCGGGAAGGTTGTAAGAAATGCCACCATAGGAGGATATCAAATGCTAATACACTCTAAGCTCATTAACAGTCACTCCAGTAGCATATAACCTATATACAATCTCCAGAGGTAGAAGTATGGAGTAAGAAATACCTACCAGCGACGCCCGGAATAGTTTAAGTGTTGTGACATGCGCAGTAGCAAGACGGACCTAACGCGATCATTCTAAGTCGGAGAGCAAGCGCATAGAAGATGCGAACGCTCTTAATCTCGGGGCGCAGGTGCATAGAAGGCTTGGGACCCTGCGCACTTAATACAAAGGAGCGGGCGGAGAGTCTAAGAACCTGGACATGCGCTGCAGGGACTTCTAGAAGCGGTACACACCAAGTACCGGCCCATGCGCAAACATAATAGATACGGAGGCATTCATTGGTGGAGTAAGGAGGTGGAGACTTTAAAGATATACAAGCTGTTCCCCGATAGGCCGATTAGTATCAAAGTTACAAAATGTAACCACAGTGGCTACAGTTACTGTGACATCATCAAAGGAAGGTCTTATAAGCCCCGGTCACGCCCCTCTCAGCAGCAGACTGCCCGGACCCCTGAAGACGCCAAGTTAATTTGGCGAAACATGTCAGGGGGCAGAGTGCTATAGTGCATGTTTTTTAGACAGTTTATGCCTACGATTTATAAACTATAATCCACAGATAGCGCCAGTCAGATAGGAAGGACCTGTGGAGTAAGTGCTTATCGGCTACCTGTGTAGCAACAGTGCCGGCATCAGTAACAATCTGCAGTGGCTGCTAAATATAAAGCAGCCCAGCAGAGTAGGAGAGCAGGGTAGATATTAGCACCTCCAAACCCATCGTAGGGCGCCAATATCACTTTAAAAAGATTTAAAAAGACTTATGATCTACACAGCAGGCATAGCTGAGATTTTTTAATGTGAGTCCAGTGTAGTGTTTATATATACACAACAATAAATGTTACGTTTTAGCTTAGAACACAATCACACGTGTCAACCCAGAGACAACTTTTGGTCTCGCTGACCATTTGAAAATAAAAATTAATACTGTGTCTCAACACGTTGTGAAGGGTCATTTCAATAGTAAAAACATTATAATTAGGGATGAGCGAACTCGAACTGTATAGTTCGGGTTCGTACCGAATTTTGGGGTGTCCGTGACACGGACCCGAACCCGGACATTTTCGTAAAAGTCCAGGTTCGGGTTCGGTGTTCGTCGCTTTCTTGGCGCTTTTGTGACGCTTTCTTGGCGCTTTTTGAAAGGCTGCAAAGCAGCCAATCAACAAGCGTCATACTACTTGCCCCAAGAGGCCATCACAGCCATGCCTACTATTGGCATGGCTGTGATTGGCCAGAGCACCATGTGACCCAGCCTCTATTTAAGCTGGAGTCACATAGCGCCGCCCGTCACTCTGCTCTGATTAGCGTAGGGAGAGGTTGCGACAGTAGGGCGAGATTAGGCAGATTAACTCCTCCAAAGGACTTGATTATTGATCGATCTGCAGCTGTGGATCATTGAGCTGCTGATCCTCAATTGTTCACTGTTTTTAGGCTGCCCAGACCGTTTGTCAGTCACATTTTTCTGGGGTGATCGGCGGCCATTTTGTGTCTTGTGGTGCGCCAGCACAAGCTGCGACCAAGTGCATTTAACCCTCAATGGTGTGGTTGTTTTTTGGCTAAAGCCTACATCAGGGTGAAGCTGTCACACCAAGTGCATTTAACCAGCAATAGTCTGGTTATTTTTTGGCCATATACTACATCAGGGGCAAGCTGCGCCCGTCACCAAGTGCATTTAACCCTCAGTAGTGTGGTTGGTCAAGCTATCACACCAAGTGCATTTAACCAGCAATAGTCTGTTTATTTTTTGGCCATATACTACATCAGGGGCAAGCTGCGCCCGTCACCAAGTGCACTTAACCCTCAGTAGTGTGGTTGGTCAAGCTATCACACCAAGTGCATTTAACCAGCAATAGTCTGTTCATTTTTTGGCCATATACTAAATCAGGGGCAAGCTGCGCCCGTCACCAAGTGCATTTAACCAGCAATAGTCTGTTCATTTATTGGCCATATACTACATCAGGGGCAAGCTGCGCCCGTCACCAAGTGCATTTAACCCTCAGTAGTGTGGTTTGTCAAGCTGTGACACCAAGTGCATTTAACCAGCAATAGTCTGTTCATTTTTTGGCCATTTACTACATCAGGGGCAAGCTGCGCCCGTCACCAAGTGCATTTAACCCTCAGTAGTGTGGTTGGTCAAGCTATCACACCAAGTGCATTTAACCAGCAATAGTCTGTTCATTTTTTGGCCATATACTAAATCAGGGGCAAGCTGCGCCCGTCACCAAGTGCATTTAACCAGCAATAGTCTGTTCATTTTTTGGCCATATACTACATCAGGGGCAAGCTGCGCCCGTCACCAAGTGCATTTAACCCTCAGTAGTGTGGTTGGTCAAGCTGCGCCCGTCACCAAGTGCATTTAACCAGCAATAGTCTGTTCATTTTTTGGCCATATACTACATCAGGGGCAAGCTGCGCCCGTCACCAAGTGCATTTAACCAGCAATAGTCTGTTCATTTTTTGGCCATATACTACATCAGGGGCAAGCTGCGCCCGTCACCAAGTGCATTTAACCCTCAGTAGTGTGGTTCGTCAAGCTGTGACACCAAGTGCATTTAACCAGCAATAGTCTGTTCATTTTTTGGCCATATACTACATCAGGGGCAAGCTGCGCCCGTCACCAAGTGCATTTAACCAGCAATAGTGTGGTTATTTTTTGGCCATATCCCAGTCTAATTCTGTCACTAAATCCATACCGGTCACCCAGCGCCTAAATACTAGGCCTCAAATTTATATCCCGCTAAATCTGTCGTTACCGCTGTCCTGTTGTGGCTGGGCAAGTTATTTAGTGTCCGTCAAAGCACATTTTTTGTTCTGGGTTGAAATACAATTCCCAATTTAGCAATTTCATAATTTAGTGGTTCCTGCTATATCAGAGCTATTTGAAATCTATCCCTAAAAGGGTATATAATATTCAAGGTGCACATAGGGCCATCAGAATAACTTCACACACACGCTACTGTGCATTTCCAAGTCCAATTCTGTTAGTAAATCCATACCGGTCACCCAGCGCCTAAATACTAGGCCTCAAATTTATATCCCGCTAAATCTCTCATTACCGCTGTCCTGTTGTGGCTGGGAAAGTTATTTAGTGTCCGTCAAAGCACATTTTTTGTTCTGGGTTGAAATACAATTCCCAATTTAGCAATTTCATAATTTAGTGGTTTCTGCTATATCAGAGCTATTTGAAATCTATCCCTAAAAGGGTATATAATATTCAAGGTGCACATAGGGTCATTCAGAATAACTTCACACACACGCTACTGTGCATTTCCAAGTCTAATTCTGTTAGTAAATCCATACCGGTCACCCAGCGCCTAAATACTAGGCCTCAAATTTATATCCCGCTAAATCTCTCGTTACCGCTGTCCTGTTGTGGCTGGGAAAGTTATTTAGTGTCCGTCAAAGCACATTTTTTGTTCTGGGTTGAAATACAATTCCCAATTTAGCAATTTCATAATTTAGTGGTTTCTGCTATATCAGAGCTATTTGAAATCTATCCCTAAAAGGGTATATAATATTCAAGGTGCACATAGGGTCATTCAGAATAACTTCACACACACGCTACTGTGCATTTCCAAGTCTAATTCTGTTAGTAAATCCATACCGGTCACCCAGCGCCTAAATACTAGGCCTCAAATTTATATCCCGCTAAATCTCTCGTTACCGCTGTCCTGTTGTGGCTGGGAAAGTTATTTAGTGTCCGTCAAAGCACATTTTTTGTTCTGGGTTGAAATATAATTCCCAATTTAGCAATTTCATAATTTAGTGGTTCCTGCTATATCAGAGCTATTTGAAATCTATCCCTAAAAGGGTATATAATATTCAAGGTGCACATAGGGTCATTCAGAATAACTTCACACACGCTACTGTGCATTTCCAAGTCCAATTCTGTTAGTAAATCCATACCGGTCACCCAGCTCCTAAATACTAGGCCTCAAATTTATATCCCGCTGAATTTGAATACGATACATTGGGCCAAATAATATTTTTGTTGTTGTGGTGAACCATAACAATGAGGAAAACATCTAGTAAGGGACGCGGACGTGGACATGGTCGTGGTGGTGTTAGTGGACCCTCTGGTGCTGGGAGAGGACGTGGCCGTTCTGCCACATCCACACGTCCTAGTGTACCAACTACCTCAGGTCCCAGTAGCCGCCAGAATTTACAGCGATATATGGTGGGGCCCAATGCCGTTCTAAGGATGGTAAGGCCTGAGCAGGTACAGGCATTAGTCAATTGGGTGGCCGACAGTGGATCCTCCAGTTCGGAGGAAGAGGCAGTGGTGAGACCGAGCCAACAGCGTAGCAAAAGAGGGAGCAGTGGGCAAAAGCAGAACACCCGCCGCCAAGAGACTCCGCCTGCTACTGACCGCCGCCATCTGGGACCGAGCACCCCAAAGGCAGCTTCAATGAGTTCCCTGGCATGGCACTTCTTCAAACAATGTGCTGACGACAAGACCCGAGTGGTTTGCACGCTGTGCCATCAGAGCCTGAAGCGAGGCATTAACGTTCTGAACCTGAGCACAACCTGCATGACCAGGCACCTGCATGCAAAGCATGAACTGCAGTGGAGTAAACACCTTAAAACCAAGGAAGTCACTCAGGCTCCCCCTGCTACCTCTTCTGCTGCTGCCGCCTCGGCCTATTCTGCTGCTGCCGCCTCGGCCTCTTCCTCCGCCTCTGGAGGAACGTTGGCACCTGCCGCCCAGCAAACAGGGGATGTACCACCAACACCACCACCACCACCTCCGTCACCAAGCGTCTCAACCATGTCACACGCCAGCGTTCAGCTCTCCATCTCACAAACATTTGAGAGAAAGCGTAAATTCCCACCTAGCCACCCTCGATCCCTGGCCCTGAATGCCAGCATTTCTAAACTACTGGCCTATGAAATGCTGTCATTTAGGCTGGTGGACACAGACAGCTTCAAACAGCTCATGTCGCTTGCTGTCCCACAGTATGTTGTTCCCAGCCGCCACTACTTCTCCAAGAGAGCCGTGCATTCCCTGCACAACCAAGTATCCGATAAAATCAAGTGTGCACTGCGCAACGCCATCTGTAGCAAGGTCCACCTAACCACAGATACGTGGACCAGTAAGCACGGCCAGGGACGCTATATCTCCCTAACTGCACACTGGGTAAATGTAGTGGCAGCTGGGCCCCAGGCGGAGAGCTGTTTAGCGCACGTCCTTCTGCCGCCAAGGATCGCAGGGCAACATTCTTTGCCTCCTGTTGCCACCTCCTCCTTCTCGGCTTCCTCCTCCTCTTCTTCCACCTGCTCATCCAGTCAGCCACACACCTTCACCACCAACTTCAGCACAGCCCGGGGTAAACGTCAGCAGGCCATTCTGAAACTCATATGTTTGGGGGACAGGCCCCACACCGCACAGGGGTTGTGGCGGGGTATAGAACAACAGACCGACGAGTGGTTGCTGCCGGTGAGCCTCAAGCCCGGCCTGGTGGTGTGTGATAATGGGCGAAATCTTGTTGCAGCTCTGGGACTAGCCAATTTGACGCACATCCCTTGCTTGGCGCATGTGCTGAATTTGGTGGTGCAGAAGTTCATTCACAACTACCCCGACATGTCAGAGCTGCTGCATAAAGTGCGGGCCGTCTGTTCGCGCTTCCGGCGTTCACATCCTGCTGCTGCTCGCCTGTCTGCGCTACAGCGTAACTTCGGCCTTCCCGCTCACCGCCTTATATGCGACGTGCCCACCAGGTGGAACTCCACCTTGCACATGCTGGACAGACTGTGCGAGCAGCAGCAGGCCATAGTGGAGTTTCAGCTGCAGCACGCACGGGTCAGTCGCACTACAGAACAGCACCACTTCACCACCAATGACTGGGCCTCCATGCGAGACCTGTGTGCCCTGTTGCGCTGTTTCGAGTACTCCACCAACATGGCCAGTGGCGATGATGCCGTTATCAGCGTTACAATACCACTTCTATGTCTCCTTGAGAAAACACTTAGGGCGATGATGGAAGAGGAGGTGGCCCAGGAGGAGGAGGAGGAGGAGGAAGAGGGGTCATTTTTAGCACTTTCAGGCCAGTCTCTTCGAAGTGACTCAGAGGGAGGTTTTTGGCAACAGCAGAGGCCAGGTACAAATGTGGCCAGACAGGGCCCACTACTGGAGGACGAGGAGGACGAGGATGAGGAGGAGGTGGAGGAGGATGAGGATGAAGCATGGTCACAGCGGGGTGGCACCCAACGCAGCTCGGGTCCATCACTGGTGCGTGGCTGGGGGGAAAGGCAGGACGATGACGATACGCCTCCCACAGAGGACAGCTTGTCCTTACCCCTGGGCAGCCTGGCACACATGAACGACTACATGCTGCAGTGCCTGCGCAACGACAGCAGAGTTGCCCACATTTTAACCTGTGCGGACTACTGGGTTGCCACCCTGCTGGATCCACGCTACAAAGACAATGTGCCCACCTTACTTCCTGCACTGGAGCGTGATAGGAAGATGCGCGAGTACAAGCGCACGTTGGTAGACGCGCTACTGAGAGCATTCCCAAATGTCACAGGGGAACAAGTGGAAGCCCAAGGCCAAGGCAGAGGAGGAGCAAGAGGTCGCCAAGGCAGCTGTGTCACGGCCAGCTCCTCTGAGGGCAGGGTTAGCATGGCAGAGATGTGGAAAACTTTTGTCAACACGCCACAGCTAACTGCACCACCACCTGATATGCAACGTGTTAGCAGGAGGCAACATTTCACTAACATGGTGGAACAGTACGTGTGCACACCCCTCCACGTACTGACTGATGGTTCGGCCCCATTCAACTTCTGGGTCTCTAAATTGTCCACGTGGCCAGAGCTAGCCTTTTATGCCTTGGAGGTGCTGGCCTGCCCGGCGGCCAGCGTTTTGTCTGAACGTGTATTCAGCACGGCAGGGGGCGTCATTACAGACAAACGCAGCCGCCTGTCTACAGCCAATGTGGACAAGCTGACGTTCATAAAAATGAACCAGGCATGGATCCCACAGGACCTGTCCGTCCCTTGTCCAAATTAAACATTAACTACCTCCCCTTAACCATATATTATTGGACTCCAGGGCACTTCCTCATTCAATCCTATTTTTATTTTCATTTTACCATTATATTGCGAGGCTACCCAAAGTTGAATGAACCTCTCCTCTGTCTGGGTGCCGGGGCCTAAATATATGCCAATGGACTGTTCCAATGTTGGGTGACGTGAAGCCTGATTCTCTGCTATGACATGCAGACTAATTCTCTGCTGACATGAAGACAGATTCTCTGTTACGGGACCTCTCTCCACTGCCTGGGTGCTGGGCCTAAATATCTGACAATGGACTGTTGCAGTGGTGGCTGACGTGAAGCCTGATTTTCTGCTATGACATGCAGACTGATTCTCTGCTGACATGAAGCCAGATCCTCTGTTCTGTTACTGGACCTCTCTCCTCTGCCTGTGTGCTGGGCCTAAATATTTGCCAATGGACTGTTGCAGTGGTGGCTGACGTGAAGCCTCATTCTCTGTTATGACATGCAGACTAATTCTCTGCTGACGTGAAGCCAGATTGTCTGTTACGAGACCTCTCTTCTCTGCCTGTGTGCTGGGCCTAAATATATGCCAATGGACTGTTGCAGTGGTGGCTGATGTGAAGCCTCATTCTCTGCTATGACATGCAGACTAATTCTCTGCTGACTTGAAGCCAGATTGTCTGTTACGGGACCTCTCTCCTCTGCCTGGGTGCTGGGCCTAAATTTATGAAAATGGACTGTTGCAGTGGTGGGTGACGTGAAGCCTGATTCTCTGCTATGACATGAAGACTGATTCTCTGCTGACATGAAGCCAGATCCTCTGTTACGGGACCTCTCTCCTCTGCCTGTGTGCTGGGCCTAAATATATGCCAATGGACTGTTGCAGTGGTGGCTGACGTGAAGCCTCATTCTCTGCTATGACATGCAGACTAATTCTCTGCTGACATGAAGCCAGATTGTCTGTTATGGGACCTCTCTCCTCTGCCTGGGTGCTGGGCCTAAATATATGCCAATGGACTGTTGCAGAGGTGGCTGACGTGAAGCCTCATTCTCTGCTATGACATGCAGACTAATTCTCTGCTGACATGAAGCCAGATTGTCTGTTACGGGACCTCTCACCTCTGCCTGGGTGCTGGGCCTAAATATATGCCAATGGACTGTTGCAGTGGTGGCTGACGTGAAGCCTCATTCTCTGCTATGACATGCAGACTAATTCTCTGCTGACATGAAGCCAGATTGTCTGTTACGGGACCTCTCTCCTCTGCCTGGGTGCTGGGCCTAAATATATGCCAATGGACTGTTGCAGTGGTGGCTGACGTGAAGCCTCATTCTCTGCTATGACATGCAGACTAATTCTCTGCTGACATGAAGCCAGATCCTCTGTTTTGGGACCTCTCTCCTCTGCCTGTGTGCTGGGCCTAAATATATGCAAAGGAATGTTGCAGTGGTGGCTGACGTGAAGCCTCATTCTCTGCTATGACATGCAGACTGATTCTCTGCTGACATGAAGCCAGATTCTCTGTTACGAGACCTCTCTCCTCTGCCTGGGTGCCGGGGCCTAAATATCTGAGAATGGACTGTTCCAGTGGTGGGTGATGGGAAGCCAGATTCTCTGCTATGGGACCTCTCTCCAATTGATTTTGGTTAATTTTTATTTATTTAATTTTTATTTTAATTCATTTCCCTATCCACATTTGTTTGCAGGGTATTTACCTACATGTTGCTGCCTTTTGCAGCCCTCTAGCCCTTTCCTGGGCTGTTTTACAGCCGTTTTAGTGCCGAAAAGTTCGGGTCCCCATTGACTTCAATGGGGTTCGGGACGAAGTTCGGATCGGGTTCGGATCCCGAACCCGAACATTTCCGGGAAGTTCGGCCGAACTTCTCGAACCCGAACATCCAGGTGTTCGCTCAACTCTACTTGCGTTCCATAAAACAGAAGCAGCATGGGCAGCAGCTGACTGGCATTGGTTGCTAAAGCCATGTCTACTTTTTGCCAATATCCCCAATGCTTAATGATAGCTTCATCCAGTGGATTATTAGTAAAAATATAATATTAAAAATTATTTTGCTCTAGCAAATTCATAAGCTTCTTTATTTTCTTTTTTTTTTCCTTCCTCTGGATCAACTTGCAGGATGAATGGCCGAACTGGATGGACAAATGTCTTTTTTCGGCCTTATGTACTATGTTACTATGTATATTAAACTTGATTTCCAATTTCTGTGCCCCAAATGTCCCCATAATAATACATCAACATTTATATTTTCCCTTTAGGTGCTGGGATAAGGTGTGTTGGGCTAACAACTAACTAATACTAATGTCCTTTGGGACTTATTTTTACACCTATTTTTCCCTGCACCTACCAATTGCCTAAGACATAACTTTTAATGTTGTTCAATTTAAAATATTTGGTAGTGCACCGACATAACACTTGTGTTTTAAAATTTCCAGTGACGCTGGCCATTGTTTTTCACTTTTTGTCTAGATACAATGTTGCCATAGCAGGCTCTGCGTTTGCCTGTCTTTATTCACGGCACTGTGTCTAGAGTTCATTCATATGCATAAGCGCCAGTGATTCCTGTTTAAAATTAGAGCCTCACGCTGCCCCCCGACATGTTTCGCCGTGTCACGGCGTCCTCAGGGGTTCGGGCAGTGTGTGAGCGTGTTCGCCTCGTTTGGGGCTTTTATGACCTAGGTCATAAACGCATAGGATACACGTCATTAACCTAGGTCATAAAAGCCCCAAACGAGGCGAACACGCTCACACACTGCCCGAACCCCTGAGGACGCCGTGACACGGCGAAACATGTCGGGGGGCAGCGTGAGGCTCTAATTTTAAACAGGAATCACTGGCCGTGAATAAAGACAGGCAAACGCGGAGCCTGCTATGGCAACATTGTATCTAGACAAAAAGTGAAAAACAAAGGCCAGCGTCACTGGAAATTTTAAAACACAAGTGTTATGTCGGTGCACTACCAAATATTTTAAATTGAACAACGTTAAAAGTTATGTCTTAGGCAATTGGTCGGTGCATAATAATACATTACCCCCAGTGTATTAAATACAATCTGCCTAAATCATCAGACACTGTTATTGGTTCACAGCAAGGAGAGAACGTCTAATACTCAATCTACTGCTCAGAGAAACATAAGTCACCACTAGTTCTGCTTGAAACAGATGTCGGGAAGCATTAGACAGAGTATATAGCATTGGAGAGTATTAGAAATGTTCCATTGTCTCCTTCGATTATCTCATCTGTTTCTTCACACTACTATAACCCTACGCTGTCTGATACATTCCATATTTACAATGGCTCTTGGCCGGGCTATCCCCTTGTTTATACTATTTATGGAAAGCCTCATTAAGAAATGTCCTAATATTTTTATATTAAGAGTTGGTCCCTTTACTCAATCCACTGCGGCATTTATAGATAATTTATTATTATTAATCACTGACCCTTCTTCTGCTATTTTCTACTTTCTAAATCTTTTCCACATTTTATGTGAGGTCTCTATTTTCTAAATTAATTTTAGTAAATTACAACCTGGAAAACCCTTTCAAGTAACTGTTTTGGACCAAGTATAGATTAAAATGAAATAAATTTGCTCCCACTCCACACTTCATCCAGCAATTGGCTTCTATCTGCTGACAAGCTTTTTATGCCAACTCTCTGGCGATCTAAGGATCATCCTATTATCCAACAGCGGTATTTAAAATTAGTTGATTTCTACAGATTTGAAGAAGTGGGAAAACCATTACAAACAGACCTAAAAAGACTTTACTGTATGCGCTTTTCTGGCATTTTTTGTGCCATTTTTTCTGATGATGTTTTTCCCATACAGTGAAAAAGGTTTAAAAATATCGCAAAAAATCAAATTTACTTCAGCATGCCTTGCTTTTTTTTTTATAAAAAAATAAAAAAAGCCACCTAATTGATAAATGCAACAGAAGCAAAAAGAAAAAAGCTTGTGTGTCCTACAATTTTTTTTTATTTCCCATAGATTTTAAAATGAAATCTGGAGCTAAATGTGTATATGGCAAAGAAATGTGTGCAGTAAAATCAAATCAAACCAAAGTGGTTATAGCGGCTAACAGGACAAGTCTGTGGATAATTTTGTGACATACTTACAAATGTTAACCAACCTTTTGAGATTTCAGAACAAGACAAAAATCACTACATTTATAGCTGAAATAATGTGCACCAAATATCTGCAACTAAAATTTTCATAAATGGAGACAAGAATTGACAAAAACAAAGGGCAGGACAAAAACAGCACAATTCCTTCCTACTATTTGTGACTCGGTGAGTCGAGCAGAGCAAAGGTTAATTCTTTTTGCGATCAGGTTGGTAAATGAGGTGCACTTCATATACTCTAACAAACCTGGCACATTATTTACCATATTTTAGACACACACCTGTTAATACTTCTGCCCCACTGTTCCTTATACACAGCACAGATTGCAATATCTTATAATTCCTTCAACATACAGTCAGTTCAGTGACACTTACCAGACATGGACCCTTCACACACTCAGGACTTGACACTCAGTGTCTTCTCCTCAGCAAGTCAGTGATCTGAGTATATTCCCTTGGTGAATTCCAGCTTTTTGAGCCATGTTTTGTGTTTTATACCCCTTGGGTGGCTATAGCTTTTAGCTCCTCCTCTTCCCCCCAGGAGACCCCCAGTTTCACTTTCATAATCAATGCAATCTTTCATCATGAGATGTACAATGGAAGAATAATGGTGCCTCATCCTCATCAACCAGTTTAGCATTTTCTAGCCTCCTGAGATGGTCCTTTATTTACATATTGTATTTGCAGGGTAGAGACCTATTGTTCACACTCCTATTTAGCATCTGTAAGAGTTCCTGGGATACTCCGAGACCTTTTCATATGAGAATCAGTGTAAACAATTATCATAGAAACATAGAATGTGTCGGCAGATAAGAACCATTTGGCCCATCTAGTCAGCCCAATATATCTGAATCCTATGAATAGTCCCTGGCCCTATCTTATATGAAGGATAGCCTTATGCCTATCCCATGCATGCTTAAACTCCTTCACTGTATTTGCAGCTACCACTTCTGCAGGAAGGCTATTCCATGCATCCACTACTCTCTCAGTAAAGTAATACTTCCTTATATTACTTTTAAACCTTTGCCCCTCTAATTTAAAACTGTGTCCTCTTGTGGTAGTTTTTCTTCTTTTAAATATGCTCTCCTCCTTTACCGAGTTGATTCCCTTTATGTATTTAAAAGTTTCTATCATATCCCCTCTGTCTCGTCTTTCTTCCAAGCTATACATATTAATGTCCTTTAACCTTTCCTGGTAAGTTTTATCCTGCAATCCATGTACTAGTTTAGTAGCTCTTCTCTGAACTCTCTCTAGAGTATCTATATCCTTCTGGAGATATGGCCTCCAGTACTGCGCACAATACTCCAAGTGAGGTCTCACCAGTGTTCTGTACAGCGGCATAAGCACTTCACTCTTTCTACTGCTTATACCTCTCCCTATACATCCAAGCATTCTGCTGGCATTTCGTGCTGCTCTATTACATTGTCTTCCCACCTTTAAGTCTTCTGGGATCCAAATGTCTAAAAATGCCCTCCTAAAAGGAATTTGGGCACCTTTGCGCATCTAGGCTGCAAAAAAGTGTCACACATGTGGTATCGCCGTACTCAGGAGAAGTTGGGGAATGTGTTTTGGGGTGTAATTTTACATATACCCATGTTGGGTGAGAGAAATATCTTGGTCAAATGCCAACTTTGTATAAAAAAAATGGGAAAAGTTGTCTTTTGCCAAGATATTTATCTCACCCAGCATGGGTATATGTAAAATGACACCCCAAAACACATTCCCCAACTTCTCCTGAGTACGGCGATACCACATGTGTGATAATTTTTTGCAGCCTAGGTGGGCAAAGGGGCACACATTCCAAAGAGCACCTTTAGGATTTTACCGTCCATTTTTTACACATTTTGATTTCAAACTAC
Organism: Bufo gargarizans; assembly: GCF_014858855.1. NCBI lineage: Eukaryota > Metazoa > Chordata > Amphibia > Anura > Bufonidae > Bufo > Bufo gargarizans. Next base: position 624,461,387 of record NC_058082.1, read on the forward strand.
TTACCACACATTAGGGCCCCTAGAATGCCAGGGCAGTATATCTACCCCACAAGTGACCCCATTTTGGAAAGAAGACACCCCAAGGTATTCCGTGAGGGGCATGGCGAGTTCCTAGAGTTTTTTATTTTTTGTCGCAAGTTAGTGGAATATGAGACTTTGTAAGAAAAAAAAAATAATCATCATTTTCCGCTAACTTGTGACAAAAAAAAAAATTCTAGGAACTCGCTGTGCCCCTCACGGAATACCTTAGGGTGTCTTCTTTCCAAAATGTGGTCAATTGTGGTGTAGTTATACTGCCCTGGCATTCTAGGGGCCCTAATGTGTGAGAAGTACTTTGCAATCAAAATGTGTAAAAAATGGCCTGCGAAATCCGAAAGGTGCACTTTGGAATATGTGCCCCTTTGCCCACCTTGGCTGCAAAAAAGTGTCACACATCTGGTATCACTGTACTCGGGAGAAGTTTGGGAATGTGTTCTGGGGTGTCATTTTACATATACCCATGCTGGGTGACAAAAATATCTTGGTCAAAATCCAACTTTGTATAAAAAAATTGGAAAAGTTGTCTTTTGCCAAGATATTTCTCTCACCCAGCATGGTTATATGTAAAATGACACCACAAAACACATTCCCCAACTTCTCCTGAGTACGGCGATACCACATGTGTGACACTTTTTTGCAGCCTAGGTGGGCAAAGGGGCCCACATTCCAAAGACCACCTTTCGGATTTCACAGGCCAGTTTTTTACACATTTTGATTGCAAACTACTTCTCACGCATATGGGCCCCTAAAATGCCAGGGCAGTATAACTACCCCACAAGTGACCCCATTTTGGAAAGAAGACACCCTAGGTATTTACGTGAGGGGCATGGCGAGTTCCTAGAATTTTTAATTTTTTTGTTGCAAGTTAGTGGAATATGAGACTTTATAATAATATTTTAAAAAATAAACTTGTGACAAAAAATAAACTTGTGACAAAAAATAAAAAATTCTAGGAACTCGCCATGCCCCTCACGGAATACCTTGGGGTGTCTTCTTTCCAAAATGGGGTCACTTGTGGGGTAGTTATACTGCCTTGGCATTTTAGGGGCCCATATGCATGAGAAGTAGTTTGAAATCAAAATCTGTAAAAAATGCCCTGTGAAATCCGAAAGGTGCTCTTTGGAATGTGAGCCCATTTGCCCACCTAGGCGGCAAAAAAGTGTCACACATGTGGTATCGCCGTACTCAGGAGAAGTTGGGGAATGTGTTTTGGCATGTCATTTTACATATACCCATGCTGGGTGAGAGAAATATTTTTGTACCATAGTTTGTAAATGCTATAACTTTTACCCAAACCATTTTTTTTTATCAAAGACATGTAGAACAATAAATTTAGCGAAAAATTTATATATGGATGTTGTTTTTTTTTTTTACATTTTATAACTGAAAGTGAATTTTTTTTGTTACATTTCAATTAGAAAAAAAAAAAGTAAAAATGTCAGCAGCAATGAAATACCACCAAATGAAAGCTCTATTATTGAGAAGAAAAGGAGGTAAAATTCATTTGGGTGGTAAGTTGCATGACCGAGCAATAAACAGTGAAAGTAGTGTAGTGCAGAAGTGTAAAAAGTGGCCTGGTCATTAAGGGTGTTTCAGCTAGGGGGGTTGAAGTGGTTAAAAAGGGGCCTGGATGTATTTCTGGAGTGTAATACTATTACAGACTATAGCTACTAGAGATAGGTCGTTGATCTAGGGAGTTATTCTATTTGTCTGATTGGAGTCAGGAAGGAATTTTTCCCCTAAAATGGGGAAAATTGACTTCTACCTCATAGGTTTTCTTTGCCTTCCTCTGGATCAATTTTCAGGATAACAGGCTGAACTGCATGGACAGATTTCCTTTATCAGCCTTATAAATAGAGGTGAGCGAATTTCCCCCAAAAATTATTCTGTCGGTTCGACAAATTTTCCACAAAGATTCTATTCGATCCAAATTTATTTGTGGTGAATCACGTTAAAAAACAGTTATTTCAAGAATGCAGAGAGCCTATATACAGTCAGGTCTATGAATATTGGGACATTGACACAATTCTAACATTTTTGGCTCTATACACCACAATTGATTTGAAATGAAACAAACAAGATGCTTTACCTGCGAACACTCAGCTTTAATTTGTGGGTATTTACATCCAAATCAGGTGAACGGTGTAGGAATTACAACAGTTTGCATATGTGCCTCCCACTTGTTAAGGGACCAAAAGTAATGGGACAATTGGCTTCTCAGCTGTTCCATGGCCAGGTGTGTGTTATTCCCTCATTATCCCAATTACAATGAGCAGATAAAAGGTCCAGAGTTCATTTCAAGTGTGCTATTTGCATTTAGAATCTGTTGCTGTCAACTCTCAAGATGAGATCCAAAGAGCTGTAACTATCGGTGAATCAAAGCTATCATTAGGCTGAAAAAACGGGTGGAATAAGGGGAAAAAGAAAAAAAAGAGAGGAAAAAAAAAATATATATATATATAAAATAAAAAAAAAGGAATAAGACATGGGCCCAAAAGCTTTTAGGCGCTCGACTGATCTATCAGGTCAGAAACATGGGTCCAAAACTGCTGAACCAACAAAACTGGACCAGTTTCTGAGGTCTCCTAGGGTCAATACGAGGGGCGGACAAAAGGAATTTTTCGCAAAAAAAATGATGATTCAGAGATAACTGAGTTAGAAACTCAAAAAGTCGCTAGATACCCCGAAGAAGAAGACGGTATAATGGGGGAAGTTATCCCTAATGACAACTCTTCTCCGCTGGAAGAAATACTCCTAGCGGTTAAACAGAACGGGGATTTAATACAGGCGGTCACAACCCAACTTGGGTTTATTCAAGTTGATGTGGGACTAATAAAAGATGATTTGTCCAAAATGCGAGACAGAGTCAACATCCTTGAAAGTTCCGTCACCCTTATACAGAATGAATCCAAAAAAATAAATACGGAAGTTTCCACATTTAAAGCGGAATATAATCTCTTGAAGAAAAAGGTAGTGGACCTTGAGGATAGGTCACGAAGATATAATGTGAGAATAATTGGGATTCCAGAGGGTGTGGAAGAGAAAAATCCAACCCAATTTGTACAGAAATTAATTCTTGAGAACTTTGGGAAAGAGTCATTTTCTCCTCTTTTTATGATTGAAAGAGCTCATCGGGTCCCAGGAGGAAAACCAATTCCAGGGAGACAACCGCGGACATTCCTTGCTAAGTTATTGACTACAGGGGACAGAGATGTCCTCCTGAGAAGGGCGAGGGAAGCCTCACCGGTTTTGTACAACGGGATTAGACTGGCCTTTTTCCCCGATTTTTCGAAAGAAATACAAGAAAAGAGACGCACATTTATGACTGTTAAAAAGAGGCTAAGAGAAAGGGATATTATATATTCTCTTATATTCCCGGCCAAATTGCGGATTGTTTTTGAAGATAAAACCCTTTTTTTTGACACCTCAGAAGAAGCCGCGGGCTGGCTTGACCGAAATAATCGATAACTCAATTGGGTTATGATCTGGCGGGAATAATTAGTACTATAAGGGGCTTATACCCCTAAAATGTAGTTTTCTTTGCTTCTTAATGGGGGTGGCTGAGTGGGGGGGAGTGTCAAGGGTTGGTCATAGGAAAGAAATCTACTACAATATGTGGTGGATTGCCTGTGGGAGGGGGGTGAGGGGGGGGGTGAGGGGGGGGGTGGGGTTGGGTTGTGGTGCGTCAAAGTGGGTGTGGTTTCCCTTTTTTCAGTTTATTATTTTTTTTCTTTTTTTTTCTTTTCTCCCTTTCTTCTGATTCTCCATTTAACCATTGTTGATGACGATGATTAGAATTTTTGCTTGGAATGTACGTGGTTTGGGGGAAAGAGGTAAGAGACAAGCGGTTTTTGACCTGACTCAGGCCCATCTACCAGCAATAGTATGCCTGTTAGAGACCCACCTTACTGAGGAGACCACTAGAGTGGTCGACAGGGGATGGTCTGCGCACACGTATCATTCTACCCTCTCCAATTACTCGAGAGGTGTTACGGTGTTGATACATAGACTTATTGACTTCGTTTGTGAGGCATCCTCTGTCGACCAACAGGGGAGATTTATTTTTTTATACTGTAGGTTAGGGGGAAAGTTATGTATTTTGGCCTTTGTCTATATCCCACCGCCATTTTCTTTTTTGGTTCTTAATTCTCTTCTATTATTTATGGATAAATGGCCAGAATGTCCAACATTGATTATTGGCGATTTTAACTGTGTCATCGATCCTTTACGTGATAGGGTTTCTATGAGTGCCGGGAGAGACAGTCCGGTCCAGGGGTCTCCCCTCGCACGGTTTTGCCTGGAGGCTAGATTTGAGGACGCTTGGGAACATCTGGGACAGGAGAAAAGGGTTTTTTCATGCTTTAGTAAAGCAGGTAAATCGTTGTCCAGAATAGATCTTTCATTTCCCTATCCACATTTGTTTGCAGGGTATTTACCTACATGTTGCTGCCTTTTGCAGCCCTCTAGCCCTTTCCTGGGCTGTTTTACAGCCGTTTTAGTGCCGAAAAGTTCGGGTCCCCATTGACTTCAATGGGGTTCGGGACGAAGTTCGGATCGGGTTCGGATCCCGAACCCGAACATTTCCGGGAAGTTCGGCCGAACTTCTCGAACCCGAACATCCAGGTGTTCGCTCAACTCTACTTGCGTTCCATAAAACAGAAGCAGCATGGGCAGCAGCTGACTGGCATTGGTTGCTAAAGCCATGTCTACTTTTTGCCAATATCCCCAATGCTTAATGATAGCTTCATCCAGTGGATTATTAGTAAAAATATAATATTAAAAATTATTTTGCTCTAGCAAATTCATAAGCTTCTTTATTTTCTTTTTTTTTTCCTTCCTCTGGATCAACTTGCAGGATGAATGGCCGAACTGGATGGACAAATGTCTTTTTTCGGCCTTATGTACTATGTTACTATGTATATTAAACTTGATTTCCAATTTCTGTGCCCCAAATGTCCCCATAATAATACATCAACATTTATATTTTCCCTTTAGGTGCTGGGATAAGGTGTGTTGGGCTAACAACTAACTAATACTAATGTCCTTTGGGACTTATTTTTACACCTATTTTTCCCTGCACCTACCAATTGCCTAAGACATAACTTTTAATGTTGTTCAATTTAAAATATTTGGTAGTGCACCGACATAACACTTGTGTTTTAAAATTTCCAGTGACGCTGGCCATTGTTTTTCACTTTTTGTCTAGATACAATGTTGTATGCTCCTGTAATTTGCCCACTGGCTCCTGGTATTTGCCCACTGGCACAGGTAGGAGAGTGTTAGGTCCCGGGCTACTTGAGAAACCTTGTCGCGGTGCCCGGGCTTAGACATGTCCTACTCCGTAGGACATGTTGACTAATTTCTCAATTTTAAAACCAGTTTGAGGATTTAGTAATACCGCAGAGTGCACCTGTCCTTTGCCATTTTGTTATATTGTTATATTGATTATCACATCCACACAATTGTTACCTTGTGTAGGATGTCTATTGTGGTACTTGTGGTTCGCTGCGGGCATCCTCCACCGTATGCATGTTTGCTGGGGATTGCCATTAGCAACGGGCCACAAGTGCAGGATTTGCTCCCCTATATATATGCACGACTGCATGTGGGTTTGAGCACCTCCTGCTATACCACGTCATTCCATTCAATTTGTATATATAGAGATTCCTGGAGGTATATAAACTCCAATTTAAATGTGCCTGTTTTCCATCTACAGGCCACATTTAGGTGCACCTGTGAGGCCTGGGCCATACCAGACAGTCTTGAGTGGGACTTGCAGACTCCTCCCTCCTCCCATTGCAAGCATGGATACATGTTGGAGGTAACTGGTGAGTTGTTTGTGAGTCGGCCTTATGCTCCTGTAATTTGCCCACTGGCTCCTGGTATTTGCCCACTGGTACAGGTAGGAGAGTGTTAGGTCCCGGGCTACTTGAGAAACCTTGTCGCGGTGCCCGGGCTTAGACATGTCCTACTCCGTAGGACATGTTGACTAATTTCTCAATTTTAAAACCAGTTTGAGGATTTAGTAATACCGCAGAGTGCACCTGTCCTTTGCCATTTTGTTATATTGTTATATTGATTATCACATCCACACAATTGTTACCTTGTGTAGGATGTCTATTGTGGTACTTGTGGTTCGCTGCGGGCATCCTCCACCGTATGCATGTTTGCTGGGGATTGCCATTAGCAACGGGCCACAAGTGCAGGATTTGCTCCCCTATATATATGCACGACTGCATGTGGGTTTGAGCACCTCCTGCTATACCACGTCATTCCATTCAATTTGTATATATAGAGATTCCTGGAGGTATATAAACTCCAATTTAAATGTGCCTGTTTTCCATCTACAGGCCACATTTAGGTGCACCTGTGAGGCCTGGGCCATACCAGACAGTCTTGAGTGGGACTTGCAGACTCCTCCCTCCTCCCATTGCAAGCATGGATACATGTTGGAGGTAACTGGTGAGTTGTTTGTGAGTCGGCCTTATGCTCCTGTAATTTGCCCACTGGCTCCTGGTATTTGCCCACTGGTACAGGTAGGAGAGTGTTAGGTCCCGGGCTACTTGAGAAACCTTGTCGCGGTGCCCGGGCTTAGACATGTCCTACTCCGTAGGACATGTTGACTAATTTCTCAATTTTAAAACCAGTTTGAGGATTTAGTAATACCGCAGAGTGCACCTGTCCTTTGCCATTTTGTTATATTGTTATATTGATTATCACATCCACACAATTGTTACCTTGTGTAGGATGTCTATTGTGGTACTTGTGGTTCGCTGCGGGCATCCTCCACCGTATGCATGTTTGCTGGGGATTGCTATTAGCAACGGGCCACAAGTGCAGGATTTGCTCCCCTATATATATGCACGACTGCATGTGGGTTTGAGCACCTCCTGCTATACCACGTCATTCCATTCAATTTGTATATATAGATACAATGTTGCCATAGCAGGCTCTGCGTTTGCCTGTCTTTATTCACGGCACTGTGTCTAGAGTTCATTCATATGCATAAGCGCCAGTGATTCCTGTTTAAAATTAGAGCCTCACGCTGCCCCCCGACATGTTTCGCCGTGTTACGGCGTCCTCAGGGGTTCGGGCAGTGTGTGAGCGTGTTCGCCTCGTTTGGGGCTTTTATGACCTAGGTCATAAACGCATAGGATACACGTCATTAACCTAGGTCATAAAAGCCCCAAACGAGGCGAACACGCTCACACACTGCCCGAACCCCTGAGGACGCCGTGACACGGCGAAACATGTCGGGGGGCAGCGTGAGGCTCTAATTTTAAACAGGAATCACTGGCCGTGAATAAAGACAGGCAAACGCGGAGCCTGCTATGGCAACATTGTATCTAGACAAAAAGTGAAAAACAAAGGCCAGCGTCACTGGAAATTTTAAAACACAAGTGTTATGTCGGTGCACTACCAAATATTTTAAATTGAACAACGTTAAAAGTTATGTCTTAGGCAATTGGTCGGTGCATAATAATACATTACCCCCAGTGTATTAAATACAATCTGCCTAAATCATCAGACACTGTTATTGGTTCACAGCAAGGAGAGAACGTCTAATACTCAATCTACTGCTCAGAGAAACATAAGTCACCACTAGTTCTGCTTGAAACAGATGTCGGGAAGCATTAGACAGAGTATATAGCATTGGAGAGCATTAGAAATGTTCCATTGTCTCCTTCGATTATCTCATCTGTTTCTTCACACTACTATAACCCACAAACCCTACGCTGTCTGATACATTCCATATTTACAATGGCTCTTGGCCGGGCTATCCCCTTGTTTATACTACTTATGGAAAGCCTCATTAAGAAATGTCCTAATATTTTTATATTAAGAGTTGGTCCCTTTACTCAATCCACTGCGGCATTTATAGATAATTTATTATTATTAATCACTGACCCTTCTTCTGCTATTTTCTACTTTCTAAATCTTTTCCACATTTTATGTGAGGTCTCTATTTTCTAAATTAATTTTAGTAAATTACAACCTGGAAAACCCTTTCAAGTAACTGTTTTGGACCAAGTATAGATTAAAATGAAATAAATTTGCTCCCAATCCACACTTCATCCAGCAATTGGCTTCTATCTGCTGACAAGCTTTTTATGCCAACTCTCTGGCGATCTAAGGATCATCCTATTATCCAACAGCGGTATTTAAAATTAGTTGATTTCTACAGATTTGAAGAAGTGGGAAAACCATTACAAACAGACCTAAAAAGACTTTACTGTATGCGCTTTTCTGGCATTTTTTGTGCCATTTTTTCTGATGATGTTTTTCCCATACAGTGAAAAAGGTTTAAAAATATCGCAAAAAATCTAATTTACTTCAGCATGCCTTGCTTTTTTTTTTAATAAAAAAATAAAAAAAGCCACCTAATTGATAAATGCAACAGAAGCAAAAAGAAAAAAGCTTGTGTGTCCTACAATTTTTTTTTTATTTCCCATAGATTTTAAAATGAAATCTGGAGCTAAATGTGTATATGACAAAGAAATGTGTGCAGTAAAATCAAATCAAATCTAAGTGGTTATAGTGGCTAACAGGACAAGTCTGTGGATAATTTTGTGACATACTTACAAATGTTAACCAACCTTTTGAGATTTCAGAACAAGACAAAAATCACTACATTTATAGATGAAATAATGTGCACCAAATATCTGCAACTAAAATTTTCATAAATGGAGACAAGAATTGACAAAAACAAAGGGCAGGACAAAAACAGCACAATTCCTTCCTACTATTTGTGACTCGGTGAGTCGAGCAGAGCAAAGGTTAATTCTTTTTGCGATCAGGTTGGTAAATGAGGTGCACTTCATATACTCTAACAAACCTGGCACATTATTTACCATATTTTAGACACACACCTGTTAATACTTCTGCCCCACTGTTCCTTATACACAGCACAGATTGCAATATCTTATAATTCCTTCAACATACAGTCAGTTCAGTGACACTTACCAGACATGGACCCTTCACACACTCAGGACTTGACACTCAGTGTCTTCTCCTCAGCAAGTCAGTGATCTGAGTATATTCCCTTGGTGAATTCCAGCTTTTTGAGCCATGTTTTGTGTTTTATACCCCTTGGGTGGCTATAGCTTTTAGCTCCTCCTCTTCCCCCCAGGAGACCCCCAGTTTCACTTTCATAATCAATGCAATCTTTCATCATGAGATGTACAATGGAAGAATAATGGTGCCTCATCCTCATCAACCAGTTTAGCATTTTCTAGCCTCCTGAGATGGTCCTTTATTTACATATTGTATTTGCAGGGTAGAGACCTATTGTTCACACTCCTATTTAGCATCTGTAAGAGTTCCTGGGATACTCCGAGACCTTTTCATATGAGAATCAGTGTAAACAATTATCATAGAAACATAGAATGTGTCGGCAGATAAGAACCATTTGGCCCATCTAGTCAGCCCAATATATCTGAATCCTATGAATAGTCCCTGGCCCTATCTTATATGAAGGATAGCCTTATGCCTATCCCATGCATGCTTAAACTCCTTCACTGTATTTGCAGCTACCACTTCTGCAGGAAGGCTATTCCATGCATCCACTACTCTCTCAGTAAAGTAATACTTCCTTATATTACTTTTAAACCTTTGCCCCTCTAATTTAAAACTGTGTCCTCTTGTGGTAGTTTTTCTTCTTTTAAATATGCTCTCCTCCTTTACCGAGTTGATTCCCTTTATGTATTTAAAAGTTTCTATCATATCCCCTCTGTCTCGTCTTTCTTCCAAGCTATACATATTAATGTCCTTTAACCTTTCCTGGTAAGTTTTATCCTGCAATCCATGTACTAGTTTAGTAGCTCTTCTCTGAACTCTCTCTAGAGTATCTATATCCTTCTGGAGATATGGCCTCCAGTACTGCGCACAATACTCCAAGTGAGGTCTCACCAGTGTTCTGTACAGCGGCATAAGCACTTCACTCTTTCTACTGCTTATACCTCTCCCTATACATCCAAGCATTCTGCTGGCATTTCGTGCTGCCCTATTACATTGTCTTCCCACCTTTAAGTCTTCTGGGATCCAAATGTCTAAAAATGCCCTCCTAAAAGGAATTTGGGCACCTTTGCGCATCTAGGCTGCAAAAAGTGTCACACATGTGGTATCGCCGTACTCAGGAGAAGTTGGGGAATGTGTTTTGGGGTGTAATTTTACATATACCCATGTTGGGTGAGAGAAATATCTTGGTCAAATGCCAACTTTGTATAAAAAAAATGGGAAAAGTTGTCTTTTGCCAAGATATTTATCTCACCCAGCATGGGTATATGTAAAATGACACCCCAAAACACATTCCCCAACTTCTCCTGAGTACGGCGATACCACATGTGTGATAATTTTTTGCAGCCTAGGTGGGCAAAGGGGCACACATTCCAAAGAGCACCTTTAGGATTTTACCGTCCATTTTTTACACATTTTGATTTCAAACTACTTACCACACATTAGGGCCCCTAGAATGCCAGGGCAGTATATCTACCCCACAAGTGACCCCATTTTGGAAAGAAGACACCCCAAGGTATTCCGTGAGGGGCATGGCGAGTTCCTAGAGTTTTTTATTTTTTGTCGCAAGTTAGTGGAATATGAGACTTTGTAAGAAAAAAAAAATAATCATCATTTTCCGCTAACTTGTGACAAAAATAAAAAATTCGAGGAACTCGCTGTGCCCCTCACGGAATACCTTAGGGTGTCTTCTTTCCAAAATGTGGTCAATTGTGGTGTAGTTATACTGCCCTGGCATTCTAGGGGCCCTAATGTGTGAGAAGTACTTTGCAATCAAAATGTGTAAAAGATGGCCTGCGAAATCCGAAAGGTGCACTTTGGAATATGTGCCCCTTTGCCCACCTTGGCTGCAAAAAAGTGTCACACATCTGGTATCACTGTACTCGGGAGAAGTTGGGGAATGTGTTTTGGGGTGTCATTTTACATATACCCATGCTGGGTGAGAAAAATATCTTGGTCAAAATCCAACTTTGTATAAAAAAATTGGAAAAGTTGTCTTTTGCCAAGATATTTCTCTCACCCAGCATGGTTATATGTAAAATGACACCACAAAACACATTCCCCAACTTCTCCTGAGTACGGCGATACCACATGTGTGACACTTTTTTGCAGCCTAGGTGGGCAAAGGGGCCCACATTCCAAAGACCACCTTTCGGATTTCACAGGCCAGTTTTTTACACATTTTGATTGCAAACTACTTCTCACGCATATGGGCCCCTAAAATGCCAGGGCAGTATAACTACCCCACAAGTGACCCCATTTTGGAAAGAAGACACCCCAGGTATTTACGTGAGGGGCATGGCGAGTTCCTAGAATTTTTAATTTTTTTGTTGCAAGTTAGTGGAATATGAGACTTTATAATAATATTTTAAAAATAAACTTGTGACAAAAAATAAACTTGTGACAAAAAATAAAAAATTCTAGGAACTCGCCATGCCCCTCACGGAATACCTTGGGGTGTCTTCTTTCCAAAATGGGGTCACTTGTGGGGTAGTTATACTGCCTTGGCATTTTAGGGGCCCATATGCGTGAGAAGTAGTTTGAAACCAAAATCTGTAAAAAATGCCCTGTGAAATCCGAAAGGTGCTCTTTGGAATGTGAGCCCATTTGCCCACCTAGGCGGCAAAAAAGTGTCACACATGTGGTATCGCCGTACTCAGGAGAAGTTGGGGAATGTGTTTTGGCATGTCATTTTACATATACCCATGCTGGGTGAGAGAAATATTTTTGTACCATAGTTTGTAAATGCTATAACTTTTACCCAAACCATTTTTTTTTTATCAAAGACATGTAGAACAATAAATTTAGCGAAAAATTTATATATGGATGTTGTTTTTTTTTTTTTACATTTTATAACTGAAAGTGAATTTTTTTTGTTACATTTCAATTAGAAAAAAAAAAAGTAAAAATGTCAGCAGCAATGAAATACCACCAAATGAAAGCTCTATTATTGAGAAGAAAAGGAGGTAAAATTCATTTGGGTGGTAAGTTGCATGACCGAGCAATAAACAGTGAAAGTAGTGTAGTGCAGAAGTGTAAAAAGTGGCCTGGTCATTAAGGGTGTTTCAGCTAGGGGGGTTGAAGTGGTTAAAAAGGGGCCTGGATGTATTTCTGGAGTGTAATACTATTACAGACTATAGCTACTAGAGATAGGTCGTTGATCTAGGGAGTTATTCTATTTGTCTGATTGGAGTCAGGAAGGAATTTTTCCCCTAAAATGGGGAAAATTGACTTCTACCTCATAGGTTTTCTTTGCCTTCCTCTGGATCAATTTTCAGGATAACAGGCTGAACTGCATGGACAGATTTCCTTTATCAGCCTTATAAATAGAGGTGAGCGAATTTCCCCCAAAAATTATTCTGTCGGTTCGACAAATTTTCCACAAAGATTCTATTCGATCCAAATTTATTTGTGGTGAATCACGTTAAAAAACAGTTATTTCAAGAATGCAGAGAGCCTATATACAGTCAGGTCTATGAATATTGGGACATTGACACAATTCTAACATTTTTGGCTCTATACACCACAATTGATTTGAAATGAAACAAACAAGATGCTTTACCTGCGAACACTCAGCTTTAATTTGTGGGTATTTACATCCAAATCAGGTGAACGGTGTAGGAATTACAACAGTTTGCATATGTGCCTCCCACTTGTTAAGGGACCAAAAGTAATGGGACAATTGGCTTCTCAGCTGTTCCATGGCCAGGTGTGTGTTATTCCCTCATTATCCCAATTACAATGAGCAGATAAAAGGTCCAGAGTTCATTTCAAGTGTGCTATTTGCATTTAGAATCTGTTGCTGTCAACTCTCAAGATGAGATCCAAAGAGCTGTAACTATCGGTGAATCAAAGCTATCATTAGGCTGAAAAAACGGGTGGAATAAGGGGAAAAAGAAAAAAAAGAGAGGAAAAAAAAAAAAAAATATATATATAAAATAAAAAAAAAAGGAATAAGACATGGGCCCAAAAGCTTTTAGGCGCTCGACTGATCTATCAGGTCAGAAACATGGGTCCAAAACTGCTGAACCAACAAAACTGGACCAGTTTCTGAGGTCTCCTAGGGTCAATACGAGGGGCGGACAAAAGGAATTTTTCGCAAAAAAAATGATGATTCAGAGATAACTGAGTTAGAAACTCAAAAAGTCGCTAGATACCCCGAAGAAGAAGACGGTATAATGGGGGAAGTTATCCCTAATGACAACTCTTCTCCGCTGGAAGAAATACTCCTAGCGGTTAAACAGAACGGGGATTTAATACAGGCGGTCACAACCCAACTTGGGTTTATTCAAGTTGATGTGGGACTAATAAAAGATGATTTGTCCAAAATGCGAGACAGAGTCAACATCCTTGAAAGTTCCGTCACCCTTATACAGAATGAATCCAAAAAAATAAATACGGAAGTTTCCACATTTAAAGCGGAATATAATCTCTTGAAGAAAAAGGTAGTGGACCTTGAGGATAGGTCACGAAGATATAATGTGAGAATAATTGGGATTCCAGAGGGTGTGGAAGAGAAAAATCCAACCCAATTTGTACAGAAATTAATTCTTGAGAACTTTGGGAAAGAGTCATTTTCTCCTCTTTTTATGATTGAAAGAGCTCATCGGGTCCCAGGAGGAAAACCAATTCCAGGGAGACAACCGCGGACATTCCTTGCTAAGTTATTGACTACAGGGGACAGAGATGTCCTCCTGAGAAGGGCGAGGGAAGCCTCACCGGTTTTGTACAACGGGATTAGACTGGCCTTTTTCCCCGATTTTTCGAAAGAAATACAAGAAAAGAGACGCACATTTATGACTGTTAAAAAGAGGCTAAGAGAAAGGGATATTATATATTCTCTTATATTCCCGGCCAAATTGCGGATTGTTTTTGAAGATAAAACCCTTTTTTTTGACACCTCAGAAGAAGCCGCGGGCTGGCTTGACCGAAATAATCGATAACTCAATTGGGTTATGATCTGGCGGGAATAATTAGTACTATAAGGGGCTTATACCCCTAAAATGTCGTTTTCTTTGCTTCTTAATGGGGGTGGCTGAGTGGGGGGGAGTGTCGAGGGTTGGTCATAGGAAAGAAATCTACTACAATATGTGGTGGATTGCCTGTGGGAGGGGGGTGAGGGGGGGGTGGGGTTGGGTTGTGGTGCGTCAAAGTGGGTGTGGTTTCCCTTTTTTCAGTTTATTATTTTTTTTCTTTTTTTTTTCTTTTCTCCCTTTCTTCTGATTCTCCATTTAACCATTGTTGATGACGATGATTAGAATTTTTGCTTGGAATGTACGTGGTTTGGGGGAAAGAGGTAAGAGACAAGCGGTTTTTGACCTGACTCAGGCCCATCTACCAGCAATAGTATGCCTGTTAGAGACCCACCTTACTGAGGAGACCACTAGAGTGGTCGACAGGGGATGGTCTGCGCACACGTATCATTCTACCCTCTCCAATTACTCGAGAGGTGTTACGGTGTTGATACATAGACTTATTGACTTCGTTTGTGAGGCATCCTCTGTCGACCAACAGGGGAGATTTATTTTTTTATACTGTAGGTTAGGGGGAAAGTTATGTATTTTGGCCTTTGTCTATATCCCACCGCCATTTTCTTTTTTGGTTCTTAATTCTCTTCTATTATTTATGGATAAATGGCCAGAATGTCCAACATTGATTATTGGCGATTTTAACTGTGTCATCGATCCTTTACGTGATAGGGTTTCTATGAGTGCCGGGAGAGACAGTCCGGTCCAGGGGTCTCCCCTCGCACGGTTTTGCCTGGAGGCTAGATTTGAGGACGCTTGGGAACATCTGGGACAGGGGAAAAGGGTTTTTTCATGCTTTAGTAAAGCAGGTAAATCGTTGTCCAGAATAGATCTTTCATTTCCCTATCCACATTTGTTTGCAGGGTATTTACCTACATGTTGCTGCCTTTTGCAGCCCTCTAGCCCTTTCCTGGGCTGTTTTACAGCCGTTTTAGTGCCGAAAAGTTCGGGTCCCCATTGACTTCAATGGGGTTCGCGACGAAGTTCGGATCGGGTTCGGATCCCGAACCCGAACATTTCCGGGAAGTTCGGCCGAACTTCTCGAACCCGAACATCCAGGTGTTCGCTCAACTCTACTTGCGTTCCATAAAACAGAAGCAGCATGGGCAGCAGCTGACTGGCATTGGTTGCTAAAGCCATGTCTACTTTTTGCCAATATCCCCAATGCTTAATGATAGCTTCATCCAGTGGATTATTAGTAAAAATATAATATTAAAAATTATTTTGCTCTAGCAAATTCATAAGCTTCTTTATTTTCTTTTTTTTTTCCTTCCTCTGGATCAACTTGCAGGATGAATGGCCGAACTGGATGGACAAATGTCTTTTTTCGGCCTTATGTACTATGTTACTATGTATATTAAACTTGATTTCCAATTTCTGTGCCCCAAATGTCCCCATAATAATACATCAACATTTATATTTTCCCTTTAGGTGCTGGGATAAGGTGTGTTGGGCTAACAACTAACTAATACTAATGTCCTTTGGGACTTATTTTTACACCTATTTTTCCCTGCACCTACCAATTGCCTAAGACATAACTTTTAATGTTGTTCAATTTAAAATATTTGGTAGTGCACCGACATAACACTTGTGTTTTAAAATTTCCAGTGACGCTGGCCATTGTTTTTCACTTTTTGTCTAGATACAATGTTGCCATAGCAGGCTCTGCGTTTGCCTGTCTTTATTCACGGCACTGTGTCTAGAGTTCATTCATATGCATAAGCGCCAGTGATTCCTGTTTAAAATTAGAGCCTCACGCTGCCCCCCGACATGTTTCGCCGTGTCACGGCGTCCTCAGGGGTTCGGGCAGTGTGTGAGCGTGTTCGCCTCGTTTGGGGCTTTTATGACCTAGGTCATAAACGCATAGGATACACGTCATTAACCTAGGTCATAAAAGCCCCAAACGAGGCGAACACGCTCACACACTGCCCGAACCCCTGAGGACGCCGTGACACGGCGAAACATGTCGGGGGGCAGCGTGAGGCTCTAATTTTAAACAGGAATCACTGGCCGTGAATAAAGACAGGCAAACGCGGAGCCTGCTATGGCAACATTGTATCTAGACAAAAAGTGAAAAACAAAGGCCAGCGTCACTGGAAATTTTAAAACACAAGTGTTATGTCGGTGCACTACCAAATATTTTAAATTGAACAACGTTAAAAGTTATGTCTTAGGCAATTGGTCGGTGCATAATAATACATTACCCCCAGTGTATTAAATACAATCTGCCTAAATCATCAGACACTGTTATTGGTTCACAGCAAGGAGAGAACGTCTAATACTCAATCTACTGCTCAGAGAAACATAAGTCACCACTAGTTCTGCTTGAAACAGATGTCGGGAAGCATTAGACAGAGTATATAGCATTGGAGAGTATTAGAAATGTTCCATTGTCTCCTTCGATTATCTCATCTGTTTCTTCACACTACTATAACCCACAAACCCTACGCTGTCTGATACATTCCATATTTACAATGGCTCTTGGCCGGGCTATCCCCTTGTTTATACTACTTATGGAAAGCCTCATTAAGAAATGTCCTAATATTTTTATATTAAGAGTTGGTCCCTTTACTCAATCCACTGCGGCATTTATAGATAATTTATTATTATTAATCACTGACCCTTCTTCTGCTATTTTCTACTTTCTAAATCTTTTCCACATTTTATGTGAGGTCTCTATTTTCTAAATTAATTTTAGTAAATTACAACCTGGAAAACCCTTTCAAGTAACTGTTTTGGACCAAGTATAGATTAAAATGAAATAAATTTGCTCCCAATCCACACTTCATCCAGCAATTGGCTTCTATCTGCTGACAAGCTTTTTATGCCAACTCTCTGGCGATCTAAGGATCATCCTATTATCCAACAGCGGTATTTAAAATTAGTTGATTTCTACAGATTTGAAGAAGTGGGAAAACCATTACAAACAGACCTAAAAAGACTTTACTGTATGCGCTTTTCTGGCATTTTTTGTGCCATTTTTTCTGATGATGTTTTTCCCATACAGTGAAAAAGGTTTAAAAATATCGCAAAAAATCAAATTTACTTCAGCATGCCTTGCTTTTTTTTTAATAAAAAAATAAAAAAAGCCACCTAATTGATAAATGCAACAGAAGCAAAAAGAAAAAAGCTTGTGTGTCCTACAATTTTTTTTTTATTTCCCATAGATTTTAAAATGAAATCTGGAGCTAAATGTGTATATGGCAAAGAAATGTGTGCAGTAAAATCAAATCAAATCTAAGTGGTTATAGTGGCTAACAGGACAAGTCTGTGGATAATTTTGTGACATACTTACAAATGTTAACCAACCTTTTGAGATTTCAGAACAAGACAAAAATCACTACATTTATAGATGAAATAATGTGCACCAAATATCTGCAACTAAAATTTTCATAAATGGAGACAAGAATTGACAAAAACAAAGGGCAGGACAAAAACAGCACAATTCCTTCCTACTATTTGTGACTCGGTGAGTCGAGCAGAGCAAAGGTTAATTCTTTTTGCGATCAGGTTGGTAAATGAGGTGCACTTCATATACTCTAACAAACCTGGCACATTATTTACCATATTTTAGACACACACCTGTTAATACTTCTGCCCCACTGTTCCTTATACACAGCACAGATTGCAATATCTTATAATTCCTTCAACATACAGTCAGTTCAGTGACACTTACCAGACATGGACCCTTCACACACTCAGGACTTGACACTCAGTGTCTTCTCCTCAGCAAGTCAGTGATCTGAGTATATTTCCTTGGTGAATTCCAGCTTTTTGAGCCATGTTTTGTGTTTTATACCCCTTGGGTGGCTATAGCTTTTAGCTCCTCCTCTTCCCCCCAGGAGACCCCCAGTTTCACTTTCATAATCAATGCAATCTTTCATCATGAGATGTACAATGGAAGAATAATGGTGCCTCATCCTCATCAACCAGTTTAGCATTTTCTAGCCTCCTGAGATGGTCCTTTATTTACATATTGTATTTGCAGGGTAGAGACCTATTGTTCACACTCCTATTTAGCATCTGTAAGAGTTCCTGGGATACTCCGAGACCTTTTCATATGAGAATCAGTGTAAACAATTATCATAGAAACATAGAATGTGTCGGCAGATAAGAACCATTTGGCCCATCTAGTCAGCCCAATATATCTGAATCCTATGAATAGTCCCTGGCCCTATCTTATATGAAGGATAGCCTTATGCCTATCCCATGCATGCTTAAACTCCTTCACTGTATTTGCAGCTACCACTTCTGCAGGAAGGCTATTCCATGCATCCACTACTCTCTCAGTAAAGTAATACTTCCTTATATTACTTTTAAACCTTTGCCCCTCTAATTTAAAACTGTGTCCTCTTGTGGTAGTTTTTCTTCTTTTAAATATGCTCTCCTCCTTTACCGAGTTGATTCCCTTTATGTATTTAAAAGTTTCTATCATATCCCCTCTGTCTCGTCTTTCTTCCAAGCTATACATATTAATGTCCTTTAACCTTTCCTGGTAAGTTTTATCCTGCAATCCATGTACTAGTTTAGTAGCTCTTCTCTGAACTCTCTCTAGAGTATCTATATCCTTCTGGAGATATGGCCTCCAGTACTGCGCACAATACTCCAAGTGAGGTCTCACCAGTGTTCTGTACAGCGGCATAAGCACTTCACTCTTTCTACTGCTTATACCTCTCCCTATACATCCAAGCATTCTGCTGGCATTTTGTGCTGCTCTATTACATTGTCTTCCCACCTTTAAGTCTTCTGGGATCCAAATGTCTAAAAATGCCCTCCTAAAAGGAATTTGGGCACCTTTGCGCATCTAGGCTGCAAAAAAGTGTCACACATGTGGTATCGCCGTACTCAGGAGAAGTTGGGGAATGTGTTTTGGGGTGTAATTTTACATATACCCATGTTGGGTGAGAGAAATATCTTGGTCAAATGCCAACTTTGTATAAAAAAAATGGGAAAAGTTGTCTTTTGCCAAGATATTTATCTCACCCAGCATGGGTATATGTAAAATGACACCCCAAAACACATTCCCCAACTTCTCCTGAGTACGGCGATACCACATGTGTGATAATTTTTTGCAGCCTAGGTGGGCAAAGGGGCACACATTCCAAAGAGCACCTTTAGGATTTTACCGTCCATTTTTTACACATTTTGATTTCAAACTACTTACCACACATTAGGGCCCCTAGAATGCCAGGGCAGTATATCTACCCCACAAGTGACCCCATTTTGGAAAGAAGACACCCCAAGGTATTCCGTGAGGGGCATGGCGAGTTCCTAGAGTTTTTTATTTTTTGTCGCAAGTTAGTGGAATATGAGACTTTGTAAGAAAAAAATAATAATCATCATTTTCCGCTAACTTGTGACAAAAAAAAAAAATTCTAGGAACTCGCTGTGCCCCTCACGGAATACCTTAGGGTGTCTTCTTTCCAAAATGTGGTCAATTGTGGTGTAGTTATACTGCCCTGGCATTCTAGGGGCCCTAATGTGTGAGAAGTACTTTGCAATCAAAATGTGTAAAAAATGGCCTGCGAAATCCGAAAGGTGCACTTTGGAATATGTGCCCCTTTGCCCACCTTGGCTGCAAAAAAGTGTCACACATCTGGTATCACTGTACTCGGGAGAAGTTGGGGAATGTGTTTTGGGGTGTCATTTTACATATACCCATGCTGGGTGAGAAAAATATCTTGGTCAAAATCCAACTTTGTATAAAAAAATTGGAAAAGTTGTCTTTTGCCAAGATATTTCTCTCACCCAGCATGGTTATATGTAAAATGACACCACAAAACACATTCCCCAACTTCTCCTAAGTACGGCGATACCACATGTGTGACACTTTTTTGCAGCCTAGGTGGGCAAAGGGGCCCACATTCCAAAGACCACCTTTCGGATTTCACAGGCCAGTTTTTTACACATTTTGATTGCAAACTACTTCTCACGCATATGGGCCCCTAAAATGCCAGGGCAGTATAACTACCCCACAAGTGACCCCATTTTGGAAAGAAGACACCCCAGGTATTTACGTGAGGGGCATGGCGAGTTCCTAGAATTTTTAATTTTTTTGTTGCAAGTTAGTGGAATATGAGACTTTATAATAATATTTTAAAAATAAACTTGTGACAAAAAATAAACTTGTGACAAAAAATAAAAAATTCTAGGAACTCGCCATGCCCCTCACGGAATACCTTGGGGTGTCTTCTTTCCAAAATGGGGTCACTTGTGGGGTAGTTATACTGCCTTGGCATTTTAGGGGCCCATATGCGTGAGAAGTAGTTTGAAACCAAAATCTGTAAAAAATGCCCTGTGAAATCCGAAAGGTGCTCTTTGGAATGTGAGCCCATTTGCCCACCTAGGCGGCAAAAAAGTGTCACACATGTGGTATCGCCGTACTCAGGAGAAGTTGGGGAATGTGTTTTGGCATGTCATTTTACATATACCCATGCTGGGTGAGAGAAATATTTTTGTACCATAGTTTGTAAATGCTATAACTTTTACCCAAACCATTTTTTTTTTATCAAAGACATGTAGAACAATAAATTTAGCGAAAAATTTATATATGGATGTTGTTTTTTTTTTTTTACATTTTTTTACATTTTATAACTGAAAGTTATGTATTTTGGCCTTTGTCTATATCCCACCGCCATTTTCTTTTTTGGTTCTTAATTCTCTTCTATTATTTATGGATAAATGGCCAGAATGTCCAACATTGATTATTGGCGATTTTAACTGTGTCATCGATCCTTTACGTGATAGGGTTTCTATGAGTGCCGGGAGAGACAGTCCGGTCCAGGGGTCTCCCCTCGCACGGTTTTGCCTGGAGGCTAGATTTGAGGACGCTTGGGAACATCTGGGACAGGGGAAAAGGTTTTTTTCATGCTTTAGTAAAGCAGGTAAATCGTTGTCCAGAATAGATCTTTCATTTCCCTATCCACATTTGTTTGCAGGGTATTTACCTACATGTTGCTGCCTTTTGCAGCCCTCTAGCCCTTTCCTGGGCTGTTTTACAGCCGTTTTAGTGCCGAAAAGTTCGGGTCCCCATTGACTTCAATGGGGTTCGGGACGAAGTTCGGATCGGGTTCGGATCCCGAACCCGAACATTTCCGGGAAGTTCGGCCGAACTTCTCGAACCCGAACATCCAGGTGTTCGCTCAACTCTACTTGCGTTCCATAAAACAGAAGCAGCATGGGCAGCAGCTGACTGGCATTGGTTGCTAAAGCCATGTCTACTTTTTGCCAATATCCCCAATGCTTAATGATAGCTTCATCCAGTGGATTATTAGTAAAAATATAATATTAAAAATTATTTTGCTCTAGCAAATTCATAAGCTTCTTTATTTTCTTTTTTTTTTCCTTCCTCTGGATCAACTTGCGGGATGAATGGCCGAACTGGATGGACAAATGTCTTTTTTCGGCCTTATGTACTATGTTACTATGTATATTAAACTTGATTTCCAATTTCTGTGCCCCAAATGTCCCCATAATAATACATCAACATTTATATTTTCCCTTTAGGTGCTGGGATAAGGTGTGTTGGGCTAACAACTAACTAATACTAATGTCCTTTGGGACTTATTTTTACACCTATTTTTCCCTGCACCTACCAATTGCCTAAGACATAACTTTTAATGTTGTTCAATTTAAAATATTTGGTAGTGCACTGACATAACACTTGTGTTTTAAAATTTCCAGTGACGCTGGCCATTGTTTTTCACTTTTTGTCTAGATACAATGTTGCCATAGCAGGCTCTGCGTTTGCCTGTCTTTATTCACGGCACTGTGTCTAGAGTTCATTCATATGCATAAGCGCCAGTGATTCCTGTTTAAAATTAGAGCCTCACGCTGCCCCCCGACATGTTTCGCCGTGTCACGGCGTCCTCAGGGGTTCGGGCAGTGTGTGAGCGTGTTCGCCTCGTTTGGGGCTTTTATGACCTAGGTCATAAACGCATAGGATACACGTCATTAACCTAGGTCATAAAAGCCCCAAACGAGGCGAACACGCTCACACACTGCCCGAACCCCTGAGGACGCCGTGACACGGCGAAACATGTCGGGGGGCAGCGTGAGGCTCTAATTTTAAACAGGAATCACTGGCCGTGAATAAAGACAGGCAAACGCGGAGCCTGCTATGGCAACATTGTATCTAGACAAAAAGTGAAAAACAAAGGCCAGCGTCACTGGAAATTTTAAAACACAAGTGTTATGTCAGTGCACTACCAAATATTTTAAATTGAACAACGTTAAAAGTTATGTCTTAGGCAATTGGTCGGTGCATAATAATACATTACCCCCAGTGTATTAAATACAATCTGCCTAAATCATCAGACACTGTTATTGGTTCACAGCAAGGAGAGAACGTCTAATACTCAATCTACTGCTCAGAGAAACATAAGTCACCACTAGTTCTGCTTGAAACAGATGTCGGGAAGCATTAGACAGAGTATATAGCATTGGAGAGTATTAGAAATGTTCCATTGTCTCCTTCGATTATCTCATCTGTTTCTTCACACTACTATAACCCACAAACCCTACGCTGTCTGATACATTCCATATTTACAATGGCTCTTGGCCGGGCTATCCCCTTGTTTATACTACTTATGGAAAGCCTCATTAAGAAATGTCCTAATATTTTTATATTAAGAGTTGGTCCCTTTACTCAATCCACTGCGGCATTTATAGATAATTTATTATTATTAATCACTGACCCTTCTTCTGCTATTTTCTACTTTCTAAATCTTTTCCACATTTTATGTGAGGTCTCTATTTTCTAAATTAATTTTAGTAAATTACAACCTGGAAAACCCTTTCAAGTAACTGTTTTGGACCAAGTATAGATTAAAATGAAATAAATTTGCTCCCAATCCACACTTCATCCAGCAATTGGCTTCTATCTGCTGACAAGCTTTTTATGCCAACTCTCTGGCGATCTAAGGATCATCCTATTATCCAACAGCGGTATTTAAAATTAGTTGATTTCTACAGATTTGAAGAAGTGGGAAAACCATTACAAACAGACCTAAAAAGACTTTACTGTATGCGCTTTTCTGGCATTTTTTGTGCCATTTTTTCTGATGATGTTTTTCCCATACAGTGAAAAAGGTTTAAAAATATCGCAAAAAATCAAATTTACTTCAGCATGCCTTGCTTTTTTTTTTAATAAAAAAATAAAAAAAGCCACCTAATTGATAAATGCAACAGAAGCAAAAAGAAAAAAGCTTGTGTGTCCTACAATTTTTTTTTTATTTCCCATAGATTTTAAAATGAAATCTGGAGCTAAATGTGTATATGGCAAAGAAATGTGTGCAGTAAAATCAAATCAAATCTAAGTGGTTATAGCGGCTAACAGGACAAGTCTGTGGATAATTTTGTGACATACTTACAAATGTTAACCAACCTTTTGAGATTTCAGAACAAGACAAAAATCACTACATTTATAGATGAAATAATGTGCACCAAATATCTGCAACTAAAATTTTCATAAATGGAGACAAGAATTGACAAAAACAAAGGGCAGGACAAAAACAGCACAATTCCTTCCTACTATTTGTGACTCGGTGAGTCGAGCAGAGCAAAGGTTAATTCTTTTTGCGATCAGGTTGGTAAATGAGGTGCACTTCATATACTCTAACAAACCTGGCACATTATTTACCATATTTTAGACACACACCTGTTAATACTTCTGCCCCACTGTTCCTTATACACAGCACAGATTGCAATATGTTATAATTCCTTCAACATACAGTCAGTTCAGTGACACTTACCAGACATGGACCCTTCACACACTCAGGACTTGACACTCAGTGTCTTCTCCTCAGCAAGTCAGTGATCTGAGTATATTCCCTTGGTGAATTCCAGCTTTTTGAGCCATGTTTTGTGTTTTATACCCCTTGGGTGGCTATAGCTTTTAGCTCCTCCTCTTCCCCCCAGGAGACCCCCAGTTTCACTTTCATAATCAATGCAATCTTTCATCATGAGATGTACAATGGAAGAATAATGGTGCCTCATCCTCATCAACCAGTTTAGCATTTTCTAGCCTCCTGAGATGGTCCTTTATTTACATATTGTATTTGCAGGGTAGAGACCTATTGTTCACACTCCTATTTAGCACCTATTTAGCATCTGTAAGAGTTCCTGGGATACTCCGAGACCTTTTCATATGAGAATCAGTGTAAACAATTATCATAGAAACATAGAATGTGTCGGCAGATAAGAACCATTTGGCCCATCTAGTCAGCCCAATATATCTGAATCCTATGAATAGTCCCTGGCCCTATCTTATATGAAGGATAGCCTTATGCCTATCCCATGCATGCTTAAACTCCTTCACTGTATTTGCAGCTACCACTTCTGCAGGAAGGCTATTCCATGCATCCACTACTCTCTCAGTAAAGTAATACTTCCTTATATTACTTTTAAACCTTTGCCCCTCTAATTTAAAACTGTGTCCTCTTGTGGTAGTTTTTCTTCTTTTAAATATGCTCTCCTCCTTTACCGAGTTGATTCCCTTTATGTATTTAAAAGTTTCTATCATATCCCCTCTGTCTCGTCTTTCTTCCAAGCTATACATATTAATGTCCTTTAACCTTTCCTGGTAAGTTTTATCCTGCAATCCATGTACTAGTTTAGTAGCTCTTCTCTGAACTCTCTCTAGAGTATCTATATCCTTCTGGAGATATGGCCTCCAGTACTGCGCACAATACTCCAAGTGAGGTCTCACCAGTGTTCTGTACAGCGGCATAAGCACTTCACTCTTTCTACTGCTTATACCTCTCCCTATACATCCAAGCATTCTGCTGGCATTTCGTGCTGCTCTATTACATTGTCTTCCCACCTTTAAGTCTTCTGGGATCCAAATGTCTAAAAATGCCCTCCTAAAAGGAATTTGGGCACCTTTGCGCATCTAGGCTGCAAAAAGTGTCACACATGTGGTATCGCCGTACTCAGGAGAAGTTGGGGAATGTGTTTTGGGGTGTAATTTTACATATACCCATGTTGGGTGAGAGAAATATCTTGGTCAAATGCCAACTTTGTATAAAAAAAATGGGAAAAGTTGTCTTTTGCCAAGATATTTATCTCACCCAGCATGGGTATATGTAAAATGACACCCCAAAACACATTCCCCAACTTCTCCTGAGTACGGCGATACCACATGTGTGATAATTTTTTGCAGCCTAGGTGGGCAAAGGGGCACACATTCCAAAGAGCACCTTTAGGATTTTACCGTCCATTTTTTACACATTTTGATTTCAAACTACTTACCACACATTAGGGCCCCTAGAATGCCAGGGCAGTATATCTACCCCACAAGTGACCCCATTTTGGAAAGAAGACACCCCAAGGTATTCCGTGAGGGGCATGGCGAGTTCCTAGAGTTTTTTATTTTTTGTCGCAAGTTAGTGGAATATGAGACTTTGTAAGAAAAAAAATATAATCATCATTTTCCGCTAACTTGTGACAAAATAAAAAATTCGAGGAACTCGCTGTGCCCCTCACGGAATACCTTAGGGTGTCTTCTTTCCAAAATGTGGTCAATTGTGGTGTAGTTATACTGCCCTGGCATTCTAGGGGCCCTAATGTGTGAGAAGTACTTTGCAATCAAAATGTGTAAAAGATGGCCTGCGAAATCCGAAAGGTGCACTTTGGAATATGTGCCCCTTTGCCCACCTTGGCTGCAAAAAAGTGTCACACATCTGGTATCACTGTACTCGGGAGAAGTTGGGGAATGTGTTTTGGGGTGTCATTTTACATATACCCATGCTGGGTGAGAAAAATATCTTGGTCAAAATCCAACTTTGTATAAAAAAATTGGAAAAGTTGTCTTTTGCCAAGATATTTCTCTCACCCAGCATGGTTATATGTAAAATGACACCACAAAACACATTCCCCAACTTCTCCTGAGTACGGCGATACCACATGTGTGACACTTTTTTGCAGCCTAGGTGGGCAAAGGGGCCCACATTCCAAAGACCACCTTTCGGATTTCACAGGCCAGTTTTTTACACATTTTGATTGCAAACTACTTCTCACGCATATGGGCCCCTAAAATGCCAGGGCAGTATAACTACCCCACAAGTGACCCCATTTTGGAAAGAAGACACCCCAGGTATTTACGTGAGGGGCATGGCGAGTTCCTAGAATTTTTAATTTTTTTGTTGCAAGTTAGTGGAATATGAGACTTTATAATAATATTTTAAAAATAAACTTGTGACAAAAAATAAACTTGTGACAAAAAATAAAAAATTCTAGGAACTCGCCATGCCCCTCACGGAATACCTTGGGGTGTCTTCTTTCCAAAATGGGGTCACTTGTGGGGTAGTTATACTGCCTTGGCATTTTAGGGGCCCATATGCGTGAGAAGTAGTTTGAAACCAAAATCTGTAAAAAATGCCCTGTGAAATCCGAAAGGTGCTCTTTGGAATGTGAGCCCATTTGCCCACCTAGGCGGCAAAAAAGTGTCACACATGTGGTATCGCCGTACTCAGGAGAAGTTGGGGAATGTGTTTTGGCATGTCATTTTACATATACCCATGCTGGGTGAGAGAAATATTTTTGTACCATAGTTTGTAAATGCTATAACTTTTACCCAAACCATTTTTTTTTATCAAAGACATGTAGAACAATAAATTTAGCGAAAAATTTATATATGGATGTTGTTTTTTTTTTTTTACATTTTATAACTGAAAGTGAATTTTTTTTGTTACATTTCAATTAGAAAAAAAAAAAGTAAAAATGTCAGCAGCAATGAAATACCACCAAATGAAAGCTCTATTATTGAGAAGAAAAGGAGGTAAAATTCATTTGGGTGGTAAGTTGCATGACCGAGCAATAAACAGTGAAAGTAGTGTAGTGCAGAAGTGTAAAAAGTGGCCTGGTCATTAAGGGTGTTTCAGCTAGGGGGGTTGAAGTGGTTAAAAAGGGGCCTGGATGTATTTCTGGAGTGTAATACTATTACAGACTATAGCTACTAGAGATAGGTCGTTGATCTAGGGAGTTATTCTATTTGTCTGATTGGAGTCAGGAAGGAATTTTTCCCCTAAAATGGGGAAAATTGACTTCTACCTCATAGGTTTTCTTTGCCTTCCTCTGGATCAATTTTCAGGATAACAGGCTGAACTGCATGGACAGATTTCCTTTATCAGCCTTATAAATAGAGGTGAGCGAATTTCCCCCAAAAATTATTCTGTCGGTTCGACAAATTTTCCACAAAGATTCTATTCGATCCAAATTTATTTGTGGTGAATCACGTTAAAAAACTGTTATTTCAAGAATGCAGAGAGCCTATATACAGTCAGGTCTATGAATATTGGGACATTGACACAATTCTAACATTTTTGGCTCTATACACCACAATTGATTTGAAATGAAACAAACAAGATGCTTTACCTGCGAACACTCAGCTTTAATTTGTGGGTATTTACATCCAAATCAGGTGAACGGTGTAGGAATTACAACAGTTTGCATATGTGCCTCCCACTTGTTAAGGGACCAAAAGTAATGGGACAATTGGCTTCTCAGCTGTTCCATGGCCAGGTGTGTGTTATTCCCTCATTATCCCAATTACAATGAGCAGATAAAAGGTCCAGAGTTCATTTCAAGTGTGCTATTTGCATTTAGAATCTGTTGCTGTCAACTCTCAAGATGAGATCCAAAGAGCTGTAACTATCGGTGAATCAAAGCTATCATTAGGCTGAAAAAACGGGTGGAATAAGGGGAAAAAGAAAAAAAAGAGAGGAAAAAAAATAAAATATATATATATAAAATAAAAAAAAAAGGAATAAGACATGGGCCCAAAAGCTTTTAGGCGCTCGACTGATCTATCAGGTCAGAAACATGGGTCCAAAACTGCTGAACCAACAAAACTGGACCAGTTTCTGAGGTCTCCTAGGGTCAATACGAGGGGCGGACAAAAGGAATTTTTCGCAAAAAAAATGATGATTCAGAGATAACTGAGTTAGAAACTCAAAAAGTCGCTAGATACCCCGAAGAAGAAGACGGTATAATGGGGGAAGTTATCCCTAATGACAACTCTTCTCCGCTGGAAGAAATACTCCTAGCGGTTAAACAGAACGGGGATTTAATACAGGCGGTCACAACCCAACTTGGGTTTATTCAAGTTGATGTGGGACTAATAAAAGATGATTTGTCCAAAATGCGAGACAGAGTCAACATCCTTGAAAGTTCCGTCACCCTTATACAGAATGAATCCAAAAAAATAAATACGGAAGTTTCCACATTTAAAGCGGAATATAATCTCTTGAAGAAAAAGGTAGTGGACCTTGAGGATAGGTCACGAAGATATAATGTGAGAATAATTGGGATTCCAGAGGGTGTGGAAGAGAAAAATCCAACCCAATTTGTACAGAAATTAATTCTTGAGAACTTTGGGAAAGAGTCATTTTCTCCTCTTTTTATGATTGAAAGAGCTCATCGGGTCCCAGGAGGAAAACCAATTCCAGGGAGACAACCGCGGACATTCCTTGCTAAGTTATTGACTACAGGGGACAGAGATGTCCTCCTGAGAAGGGCGAGGGAAGCCTCACCGGTTTTGTACAACGGGATTAGACTGGCCTTTTTCCCCGATTTTTCGAAAGAAATACAAGAAAAGAGACGCACATTTATGACTGTTAAAAAGAGGCTAAGAGAAAGGGATATTATATATTCTCTTATATTCCCGGCCAAATTGCGGATTGTTTTTGAAGATAAAACCCTTTTTTTTGACACCTCAGAAGAAGCCGCGGGCTGGCTTGACCGAAATAATCGATAACTCAATTGGGTTATGATCTGGCGGGAATAATTAGTACTATAAGGGGCTTATACCCCTAAAATGTCGTTTTCTTTGCTTCTTAATGGGGGTGGCTGAGTGGGGGGGAGTGTCGAGGGTTGGTCATAGGAAAGAAATCTACTACAATATGTGGTGGATTGCCTGTGGGAGGGGGGTGAGGGGGGGTGGGGTTGGGTTGTGGTGCGTCAAAGTGGGTGTGGTTTCCCTTTTTTCAGTTTATTATTTTTTTTCTTTTTTTTTTCTTTTCTCCCTTTCTTCTGATTCTCCATTTAACCATTGTTGATGACGATGATTAGAATTTTTGCTTGGAATGTACGTGGTTTGGGGGAAAGAGGTAAGAGACAAGCGGTTTTTGACCTGACTCAGGCCCATCTACCAGCAATAGTATGCCTGTTAGAGACCCACCTTACTGAGGAGACCACTAGAGTGGTCGACAGGGGATGGTCTGCGCACACGTATCATTCTACCCTCTCCAATTACTCGAGAGGTGTTACGGTGTTGATACATAGACTTATTGACTTCGTTTGTGAGGCATCCTCTGTCGACCAACAGGGGAGATTTATTTTTTTATACTGTAGGTTAGGGGGAAAGTTATGTATTTTGGCCTTTGTCTATATCCCACCGCCATTTTCTTTTTTGGTTCTTAATTCTCTTCTATTATTTATGGATAAATGGCCAGAATGTCCAACATTGATTATTGGCGATTTTAACTGTGTCATCGATCCTTTACGTGATAGGGTTTCTATGAGTGCCGGGAGAGACAGTCCGGTCCAGGGGTCTCCCCTCGCACGGTTTTGCCTGGAGGCTAGATTTGAGGACGCTTGGGAACATCTGGGACAGGGGAAAAGGGTTTTTTCATGCTTTAGTAAAGCAGGTAAATCGTTGTCCAGAATAGATCTTTCATTTCCCTATCCACATTTGTTTGCAGGGTATTTACCTACATGTTGCTGCCTTTTGCAGCCCTCTAGCCCTTTCCTGGGCTGTTTTACAGCCGTTTTAGTGCCGAAAAGTTCGGGTCCCCATTGACTTCAATGGGGTTCGCGACGAAGTTCGGATCGGGTTCGGATCCCGAACCCGAACATTTCCGGGAAGTTCGGCCGAACTTCTCGAACCCGAACATCCAGGTGTTCGCTCAACTCTACTTGCGTTCCATAAAACAGAAGCAGCATGGGCAGCAGCTGACTGGCATTGGTTGCTAAAGCCATGTCTACTTTTTGCCAATATCCCCAATGCTTAATGATAGCTTCATCCAGTGGATTATTAGTAAAAATATAATATTAAAAATTATTTTGCTCTAGCAAATTCATAAGCTTCTTTATTTTCTTTTTTTTTTCCTTCCTCTGGATCAACTTGCAGGATGAATGGCCGAACTGGATGGACAAATGTCTTTTTTCGGCCTTATGTACTATGTTACTATGTATATTAAACTTGATTTCCAATTTCTGTGCCCCAAATGTCCCCATAATAATACATCAACATTTATATTTTCCCTTTAGGTGCTGGGATAAGGTGTGTTGGGCTAACAACTAACTAATACTAATGTCCTTTGGGACTTATTTTTACACCTATTTTTCCCTGCACCTACCAATTGCCTAAGACATAACTTTTAATGTTGTTCAATTTAAAATATTTGGTAGTGCACCGACATAACACTTGTGTTTTAAAATTTCCAGTGACGCTGGCCATTGTTTTTCACTTTTTGTCTAGATACAATGTTGCCATAGCAGGCTCTGCGTTTGCCTGTCTTTATTCACGGCACTGTGTCTAGAGTTCATTCATATGCATAAGCGCCAGTGATTCCTGTTTAAAATTAGAGCCTCACGCTGCCCCCCGACATGTTTCGCCGTGTCACGGCGTCCTCAGGGGTTCGGGCAGTGTGTGAGCGTGTTCGCCTCGTTTGGGGCTTTTATGACCTAGGTCATAAACGCATAGGATACACGTCATTAACCTAGGTCATAAAAGCCCCAAACGAGGCGAACACGCTCACACACTGCCCGAACCCCTGAGGACGCCGTGACACGGCGAAACATGTCGGGGGGCAGCGTGAGGCTCTAATTTTAAACAGGAATCACTGGCCGTGAATAAAGACAGGCAAACGCGGAGCCTGCTATGGCAACATTGTATCTAGACAAAAAGTGAAAAACAAAGGCCAGCGTCACTGGAAATTTTAAAACACAAGTGTTATGTCGGTGCACTACCAAATATTTTAAATTGAACAACGTTAAAAGTTATGTCTTAGGCAATTGGTCGGTGCATAATAATACATTACCCCCAGTGTATTAAATACAATCTGCCTAAATCATCAGACACTGTTATTGGTTCACAGCAAGGAGAGAATCGTCTAATACTCAATCTACTGCTCAGAGAAACATAAGTCACCACTAGTTCTGCTTGAAACAGATGTCGGGAAGCATTAGACAGAGTATATAGCATTGGAGAGTATTAGAAATGTTCCATTGTCTCCTTCGATTATCTCATCTGTTTCTTCACACTACTATAACCCACAAACCCTACGCTGTCTGATACATTCCATATTTACAATGGCTCTTGGCCGGGCTATCCCCTTGTTTATACTACTTATGGAAAGCCTCATTAAGAAATGTCCTAATATTTTTATATTAAGAGTTGGTCCCTTTACTCAATCCACTGCGGCATTTATAGATAATTTATTATTATTAATCACTGACCCTTCTTCTGCTATTTTCTACTTTCTAAATCTTTTCCACATTTTATGTGAGGTCTCTATTTTCTAAATTAATTTTAGTAAATTACAACCTGGAAAACCCTTTCAAGTAACTGTTTTGGACCAAGTATAGATTAAAATGAAATAAATTTGCTCCCAATCCACACTTCATCCAGCAATTGGCTTCTATCTGCTGACAAGCTTTTTATGCCAACTCTCTGGCGATCTAAGGATCATCCTATTATCCAACAGCGGTATTTAAAATTAGTTGATTTCTACAGATTTGAAGAAGTGGGAAAACCATTACAAACAGACCTAAAAAGACTTTACTGTATGCGCTTTTCTGGCATTTTTTGTGCCATTTTTTCTGATGATGTTTTTCCCATACAGTGAAAAAGGTTTAAAAATATCGCAAAAAATCAAATTTACTTCAGCATGCCTTGCTTTTTTTTTAATAAAAAAATAAAAAAAGCCACCTAATTGATAAATGCAACAGAAGCAAAAAGAAAAAAGCTTGTGTGTCCTACAATTTTTTTTTAATTTCCCATAGATTTTAAAATGAAATCTGGAGCTAAATGTGTATATGGCAAAGAAATGTGTGCAGTAAAATCAAATCAAATCTAAGTGGTTATAGTGGCTAACAGGACAAGTCTGTGGATAATTTTGTGACATACTTACAAATGTTAACCAACCTTTTGAGATTTCAGAACAAGACAAAAATCACTACATTTATAGATGAAATAATGTGCACCAAATATCTGCAACTAAAATTTTCATAAATGGAGACAAGAATTGACAAAAACAAAGGGCAGGACAAAAACAGCACAATTCCTTCCTACTATTTGTGACTCGGTGAGTCGAGCAGAGCAAAGGTTAATTCTTTTTGCGATCAGGTTGGTAAATGAGGTGCACTTCATATACTCTAACAAACCTGGCACATTATTTACCATATTTTAGACACACACCTGTTAATACTTCTGCCCCACTGTTCCTTATACACAGCACAGATTGCAATATCTTATAATTCCTTCAACATACAGTCAGTTCAGTGACACTTACCAGACATGGACCCTTCACACACTCAGGACTTGACACTCAGTGTCTTCTCCTCAGCAAGTCAGTGATCTGAGTATATTCCCTTGGTGAATTCCAGCTTTTTGAGCCATGTTTTGTGTTTTATACCCCTTGGGTGGCTATAGCTTTTAGCTCCTCCTCTTCCCCCCAGGAGACCCCCAGTTTCACTTTCATAATCAATGCAATCTTTCATCATGAGATGTACAATGGAAGAATAATGGTGCCTCATCCTCATCAACCAGTTTAGCATTTTCTAG
Source organism: Bufo gargarizans (assembly GCF_014858855.1). NCBI lineage: Eukaryota > Metazoa > Chordata > Amphibia > Anura > Bufonidae > Bufo > Bufo gargarizans. The sequence continues at coordinate 624,494,255 of NC_058082.1, forward strand.
CCTCCTGAGATGGTCCTTTATTTACATATTGTATTTGCAGGGTAGAGACCTATTGTTCACACTCCTATTTAGCATCTGTAAGAGTTCCTGGGATACTCCGAGACCTTTTCATATGAGAATCAGTGTAAACAATTATCATAGAAACATAGAATGTGTCGGCAGATAAGAACCATTTGGCCCATCTAGTCAGCCCAATATATCTGAATCCTATGAATAGTCCCTGGCCCTATCTTATATGAAGGATAGCCTTATGCCTATCCCATGCATGCTTAAACTCCTTCACTGTATTTGCAGCTACCACTTCTGCAGGAAGGCTATTCCATGCATCCACTACTCTCTCAGTAAAGTAATACTTCCTTATATTACTTTTAAACCTTTGCCCCTCTAATTTAAAACTGTGTCCTCTTGTGGTAGTTTTTCTTCTTTTAAATATGCTCTCCTCCTTTACCGAGTTGATTCCCTTTATGTATTTAAAAGTTTCTATCATATCCCCTCTGTCTCGTCTTTCTTCCAAGCTATACATATTAATGTCCTTTAACCTTTCCTGGTAAGTTTTATCCTGCAATCCATGTACTAGTTTAGTAGCTCTTCTCTGAACTCTCTCTAGAGTATCTATATCCTTCTGGAGATATGGCCTCCAGTACTGCGCACAATACTCCAAGTGAGGTCTCACCAGTGTTCTGTACAGCGGCATAAGCACTTCACTCTTTCTACTGCTTATACCTCTCCCTATACATCCAAGCATTCTGCTGGCATTTTGTGCTGCTCTATTACATTGTCTTCCCACCTTTAAGTCTTCTGGGATCCAAATGTCTAAAAATGCCCTCCTAAAAGGAATTTGGGCACCTTTGCGCATCTAGGCTGCAAAAAAGTGTCACACATGTGGTATCGCCGTACTCAGGAGAAGTTGGGGAATGTGTTTTGGGGTGTAATTTTACATATACCCATGTTGGGTGAGAGAAATATCTTGGTCAAATGCCAACTTTGTATAAAAAAAATGGGAAAAGTTGTCTTTTGCCAAGATATTTATCTCACCCAGCATGGGTATATGTAAAATGACACCCCAAAACACATTCCCCAACTTCTCCTGAGTACGGCGATACCACATGTGTGATAATTTTTTGCAGCCTAGGTGGGCAAAGGGGCACACATTCCAAAGAGCACCTTTAGGATTTTACCGTCCATTTTTTACACATTTTGATTTCAAACTACTTACCACACATTAGGGCCCCTAGAATGCCAGGGCAGTATATCTACCCCACAAGTGACCCCATTTTGGAAAGAAGACACCCCAAGGTATTCCGTGAGGGGCATGGCGAGTTCCTAGAGTTTTTTATTTTTTGTCGCAAGTTAGTGGAATATGAGACTTTGTAAGAAAAAAAAAATAATCATCATTTTCCGCTAACTTGTGACAAAAAAAAAAAATTCTAGGAACTCGCTGTGCCCCTCACGGAATACCTTAGGGTGTCTTCTTTCCAAAATGTGGTCAATTGTGGTGTAGTTATACTGCCCTGGCATTCTAGGGGCCCTAATGTGTGAGAAGTACTTTGCAATCAAAATGTGTAAAAAATGGCCTGCGAAATCCGAAAGGTGCACTTTGGAATATGTGCCCCTTTGCCCACCTTGGCTGCAAAAAAGTGTCACACATCTGGTATCACTGTACTCGGGAGAAGTTGGGGAATGTGTTTTGGGGTGTCATTTTACATATACCCATGCTGGGTGAGAAAAATATCTTGGTCAAAATCCAACTTTGTATAAAAAAATTGGAAAAGTTGTCTTTTGCCAAGATATTTCTCTCACCCAGCATGGTTATATGTAAAATGACACCACAAAACACATTCCCCAACTTCTCCTAAGTACGGCGATACCACATGTGTGACACTTTTTTGCAGCCTAGGTGGGCAAAGGGGCCCACATTCCAAAGACCACCTTTCGGATTTCACAGGCCAGTTTTTTACACATTTTGATTGCAAACTACTTCTCACGCATATGGGCCCCTAAAATGCCAGGGCAGTATAACTACCCCACAAGTGACCCCATTTTGGAAAGAAGACACCCCAGGTATTTACGTGAGGGGCATGGCGAGTTCCTAGAATTTTTAATTTTTTTGTTGCAAGTTAGTGGAATATGAGACTTTATAATAATATTTTAAAAATAAACTTGTGACAAAAATAAACTTGTGACAAAAAATAAAAAATTCTAGGAACTCGCCATGCCCCTCACGGAATACCTTGGGGTGTCTTCTTTCCAAAATGGGGTCACTTGTGGGGTAGTTATACTGCCTTGGCATTTTAGGGGCCCATATGCGTGAGAAGTAGTTTGAAACCAAAATCTGTAAAAAATGCCCTGTGAAATCCGAAAGGTGCTCTTTGGAATGTGAGCCCATTTGCCCACCTAGGCGGCAAAAAAGTGTCACACATGTGGTATCGCCGTACTCAGGAGAAGTTGGGGAATGTGTTTTGGCATGTCATTTTACATATACCCATGCTGGGTGAGAGAAATATTTTTGTACCATAGTTTGTAAATGCTATAACTTTTACCCAAAACATTTTTTTTTTATCAAAGACATGTAGAACAATAAATTTAGCGAAAAATTTATATATGGATGTTGTTTTTTTTTTTTTTACATTTTATAACTGAAAGTGAATTTTTTTTGTTACATTTCAATTAGAAAAAAAAAAAGTAAAAATGTCAGCAGCAATGAAATACCACCAAATGAAAGCTCTATTATTGAGAAGAAAAGGAGGTAAAATTCATTTGGGTGGTAAGTTGCATGACCGAGCAATAAACAGTGAAAGTAGTGTAGTGCAGAAGTGTAAAAAGTGGCCTGGTCATTAAGGGTGTTTCAGCTAGGGGGGTTGAAGTGGTTAAAAAGGGGCCTGGATGTATTTCTGGAGTGTAATACTATTACAGACTATAGCTACTAGAGATAGGTCGTTGATCTAGGGAGTTATTCTATTTGTCTGATTGGAGTCAGGAAGGAATTTTTCCCCTAAAATGGGGAAAATTGACTTCTACCTCATAGGTTTTCTTTGCCTTCCTCTGGATCAATTTTCAGGATAACAGGCTGAACTGCATGGACAGATTTCCTTTATCAGCCTTATAAATAGAGGTGAGCGAATTTCCCCCAAAAATTATTCTGTCGGTTCGACAAATTTTCCACAAAGATTCTATTCGATCCAAATTTATTTGTGGTGAATCACGTTAAAAAACAGTTATTTCAAGAATGCAGAGAGCCTATATACAGTCAGGTCTATGAATATTGGGACATTGACACAATTCTAACATTTTTGGCTCTATACACCACAATTGATTTGAAATGAAACAAACAAGATGCTTTACCTGCGAACACTCAGCTTTAATTTGTGGGTATTTACATCCAAATCAGGTGAACGGTGTAGGAATTACAACAGTTTGCATATGTGCCTCCCACTTGTTAAGGGACCAAAAGTAATGGGACAATTGGCTTCTCAGCTGTTCCATGGCCAGGTGTGTGTTATTCCCTCATTATCCCAATTACAATGAGCAGATAAAAGGTCCAGAGTTCATTTCAAGTGTGCTATTTGCATTTAGAATCTGTTGCTGTCAACTCTCAAGATGAGATCCAAAGAGCTGTAACTATCGGTGAATCAAAGCTATCATTAGGCTGAAAAAACGGGTGGAATAAGGGGAAAAAGAAAAAAAAGAGAGGAAAAAAAAAAAAATATATATATATAAAATAAAAAAAAAGGAATAAGACATGGGCCCAAAAGCTTTTAGGCGCTCGACTGATCTATCAGGTCAGAAACATGGGTCCAAAACTGCTGAACCAACAAAACTGGACCAGTTTCTGAGGTCTCCTAGGGTCAATACGAGGGGCGGACAAAAGGAATTTTTCGCAAAAAAAATGATGATTCAGAGATAACTGAGTTAGAAACTCAAAAAGTCGCTAGATACCCCGAAGAAGAAGACGGTATAATGGGGGAAGTTATCCCTAATGACAACTCTTCTCCGCTGGAAGAAATACTCCTAGCGGTTAAACAGAACGGGGATTTAATACAGGCGGTCACAACCCAACTTGGGTTTATTCAAGTTGATGTGGGACTAATAAAAGATGATTTGTCCAAAATGCGAGACAGAGTCAACATCCTTGAAAGTTCCGTCACCCTTATACAGAATGAATCCAAAAAAATAAATACGTAAGTTTCCACATTTAAAGCGGAATATAATCTCTTGAAGAAAAAGGTAGTGGACCTTGAGGATAGGTCACGAAGATATAATGTGAGAATAATTGGGATTCCAGAGGGTGTAGAAGAGAAAAATCCAACCCAATTTGTACAGAAATTAATTCTTGAGAACTTTGGGAAAGAGTCATTTTCTCCTCTTTTTATGATTGAAAGAGCTCATCGGGTCCCAGGAGGAAAACCAATTCCAGGGAGACAACCGCGGACATTCCTTGCTAAGTTATTGACTACAGGGGACAGAGATGTCCTCCTGAGAAGGGCGAGGGAAGCCTCACCGGTTTTGTACAACGGGATTAGACTGGCCTTTTTCCCCGATTTTTCGAAAGAAATACAAGAAAAGAGACGCACATTTATGACTGTTAAAAAGAGGCTAAGAGAAAGGGATATTATATATTCTCTTATATTCCCGGCCAAATTGCGGATTGTTTTTGAAGATAAAACCCTTTTTTTTGACACCTCAGAAGAAGCCGCGGGCTGGCTTGACCGAAATAATCGATAACTCAATTGGGTTATGATCTGGCGGGAATAATTAGTACTATAAGGGGCTTATACCCCTAAAATGTAGTTTTCTTTGCTTCTTAATGGGGGTGGCTGAGTGGGGGGGAGTGTCGAGGGTTGGTCATAGGAAAGAAATCTACTACAATATGTGGTGGATTGCCTGTGGGAGGGGGGTGAGGGGGGGGTGGGGTTGGGTTGTGGTGCGTCAAAGTGGGTGTGGTTTCCCTTTTTTCAGTTTATTATTTTTTTTCTTTTTTTTTTCTTTTCTCCCTTTCTTCTGATTCTCCATTTAACCATTGTTGATGACGATGATTAGAATTTTTGCTTGGAATGTACGTGGTTTGGGGGAAAGAGGTAAGAGACAAGCGGTTTTTGACCTGACTCAGGCCCATCTACCTGAGCAATAGTATGCCTGTTAGAGACCCACCTTACTGAGGAGACCACTAGAGTGGTCGACAGGGGATGGTCTGCGCACACGTATCATTCTACCCTCTCCAATTACTCGAGAGGTGTTACGGTGTTGATACATAGACTTATTGACTTCGTTTGTGAGGCATCCTCTGTCGACCAACAGGGGAGATTTATTTTTTTATACTGTAGGTTAGGGGGAAAGTTATGTATTTTGGCCTTTGTCTATATCCCACCGCCATTTTCTTTTTTGGTTCTTAATTCTCTTCTATTATTTATGGATAAATGGCCAGAATGTCCAACATTGATTATTGGCGATTTTAACTGTGTCATCGATCCTTTACGTGATAGGGTTTCTATGAGTGCCGGGAGAGACAGTCCGGTCCAGGGGTCTCCCCTCGCACGGTTTTGCCTGGAGGCTAGATTTGAGGACGCTTGGGAACATCTGGGACAGGGGAAAAGGGTTTTTTCATGCTTTAGTAAAGCAGGTAAATCGTTGTCCAGAATAGATCTTTCATTTCCCTATCCACATTTGTTTGCAGGGTATTTACCTACATGTTGCTGCCTTTTGCAGCCCTCTAGCCCTTTCCTGGGCTGTTTTACAGCCGTTTTAGTGCCGAAAAGTTCGGGTCCCCATTGACTTCAATGGGGTTCGGGACGAAGTTCGGATCGGGTTCGGATCCCGAACCCGAACATTTCCGGGAAGTTCGGCCGAACTTCTCGAACCCGAACATCCAGGTGTTCGCTCAACTCTACTTGCGTTCCATAAAACAGAAGCAGCATGGGCAGCAGCTGACTGGCATTGGTTGCTAAAGCCATGTCTACTTTTTGCCAATATCCCCAATGCTTAATGATAGCTTCATCCAGTGGATTATTAGTAAAAATATAATATTAAAAATTATTTTGCTCTAGCAAATTCATAAGCTTCTTTATTTTCTTTTTTTTTTCCTTCCTCTGGATCAACTTGCAGGATGAATGGCCGAACTGGATGGACAAATGTCTTTTTTCGGCCTTATGTACTATGTTACTATGTATATTAAACTTGATTTCCAATTTCTGTGCCCCAAATGTCCCCATAATAATACATCAACATTTATATTTTCCCTTTAGGTGCTGGGATAAGGTGTGTTGGGCTAACAACTAACTAATACTAATGTCCTTTGGGACTTATTTTTACACCTATTTTTCCCTGCACCTACCAATTGCCTAAGACATAACTTTTAATGTTGTTCAATTTAAAATATTTGGTAGTGCACTGACATAACACTTGTGTTTTAAAACTTCCAGTGACGCTGGCCATTGTTTTTCACTTTTTGTCTAGATACAATGTTGCCATAGCAGGCTCTGCGTTTGCCTGTCTTTATTCACGGCACTGTGTCTAGAGTTCATTCATATGCATAAGCGCCAGTGATTCCTGTTTAAAATTAGAGCCTCACGCTGCCCCCCGACATGTTTCGCCGTGTCACGGCGTCCTCAGGGGTTCGGGCAGTGTGTGAGCGTGTTCGCCTCGTTTGGGGCTTTTATGACCTAGGTCATAAACGCATAGGATACACGTCATTAACCTAGGTCATAAAAGCCCCAAACGAGGCGAACACGCTCACACACTGCCCGAACCCCTGAGGACGCCGTGACACGGCGAAACATGTCGGGGGGCAGCGTGAGGCTCTAATTTTAAACAGGAATCACTGGCCGTGAATAAAGACAGGCAAACGCGGAGCCTGCTATGGCAACATTGTATCTAGACAAAAAGTGAAAAACAAAGGCCAGCGTCACTGGAAATTTTAAAACACAAGTGTTATGTCAGTGCACTACCAAATATTTTAAATTGAACAACGTTAAAAGTTATGTCTTAGGCAATTGGTCGGTGCATAATAATACATTACCCCCAGTGTATCAAATACAATCTGCCTAAATCATCAGACACTGTTATTGGTTCACAGCAAGGAGAGAACGTCTAATACTCAATCTACTGCTCAGAGAAACATAAGTCACCACTAGTTCTGCTTGAAACAGATGTCGGGAAGCATTAGACAGAGTATATAGCATTGGAGAGTATTAGAAATGTTCCATTGTCTCCTTCGATTATCTCATCTGTTTCTTCACACTACTATAACCCACAAACCCTACGCTGTCTGATACATTCCATATTTACAATGGCTCTTGGCCGGGCTATCCCCTTGTTTATACTACTTATGGAAAGCCTCATTAAGAAATGTCCTAATATTTTTATATTAAGAGTTGGTCCCTTTACTCAATCCACTGCGGCATTTATAGATAATTTATTATTATTAATCACTGACCCTTCTTCTGCTATTTTCTACTTTCTAAATCTTTTCCACATTTTATGTGAGGTCTCTATTTTCTAAATTAATTTTAGTAAATTACAACCTGGAAAACCCTTTCAAGTAACTGTTTTGGACCAAGTATAGATTAAAATGAAATAAATTTGCTCCCAATCCACACTTCATCCAGCAATTGGCTTCTATCTGCTGACAAGCTTTTTATGCCAACTCTCTGGCGATCTAAGGATCATCCTATTATCCAACAGCGGTATTTAAAATTAGTTGATTTCTACAGATTTGAAGAAGTGGGAAAACCATTACAAACAGACCTAAAAAGACTTTACTGTATGCGCTTTTCTGGCATTTTTTGTGCCATTTTTTCTGATGATGTTTTTCCCATACAGTGAAAAAGGTTTAAAAATATCGCAAAAAATCAAATTTACTTCAGCATGCCTTGCTTTTTTTTTTAATAAAAAAATAAAAAAAGCCACCTAATTGATAAATGCAACAGAAGCAAAAAGAAAAAAGCTTGTGTGTCCTACAATTTTTTTTTTATTTCCCATAGATTTTAAAATGAAATCTGGAGCTAAATGTGTATATGGCAAAGAAATGTGTGCAGTAAAATCAAATCAAATCTAAGTGGTTATAGCGGCTAACAGGACAAGTCTGTGGATAATTTTGTGACATACTTACAAATGTTAACCAACCTTTTGAGATTTCAGAACAAGACAAAAATCACTACATTTATAGATGAAATAATGTGCACCAAATATCTGCAACTAAAATTTTCATAAATGGAGACAAGAATTGACAAAAACAAAGGGCAGGACAAAAACAGCACAATTCCTTCCTACTATTTGTGACTCGGTGAGTCGAGCAGAGCAAAGGTTAATTCTTTTTGCGATCAGGTTGGTAAATGAGGTGCACTTCATATACTCTAACAAACCTGGCACATTATTTACCATATTTTAGACACACACCTGTTAATACTTCTGCCCCACTGTTCCTTATACACAGCACAGATTGCAATATGTTATAATTCCTTCAACATACAGTCAGTTCAGTGACACTTACCAGACATGGACCCTTCACACACTCAGGACTTGACACTCAGTGTCTTCTCCTCAGCAAGTCAGTGATCTGAGTATATTCCCTTGGTGAATTCCAGCTTTTTGAGCCATGTTTTGTGTTTTATACCCCTTGGGTGGCTATAGCTTTTAGCTCCTCCTCTTCCCCCCAGGAGACCCCCAGTTTCACTTTCATAATCAATGCAATCTTTCATCATGAGATGTACAATGGAAGAATAATGGTGCCTCATCCTCATCAACCAGTTTAGCATTTTCTAGCCTCCTGAGATGGTCCTTTATTTACATATTGTATTTGCAGGGTAGAGACCTATTGTTCACACTCCTATTTAGCATCTGTAAGAGTTCCTGGGATACTCCGAGACCTTTTCATATGAGAATCAGTGTAAACAATTATCATAGAAACATAGAATGTGTCGGCAGATAAGAACCATTTGGCCCATCTAGTCAGCCCAATATATCTGAATCCTATGAATAGTCCCTGGCCCTATCTTATATGAAGGATAGCCTTATGCCTATCCCATGCATGCTTAAACTCCTTCACTGTATTTGCAGCTACCACTTCTGCAGGAAGGCTATTCCATGCATCCACTACTCTCTCAGTAAAGTAATACTTCCTTATATTACTTTTAAACCTTTGCCCCTCTAATTTAAAACTGTGTCCTCTTGTGGTAGTTTTTCTTCTTTTAAATATGCTCTCCTCCTTTACCGAGTTGATTCCCTTTATGTATTTAAAAGTTTCTATCATATCCCCTCTGTCTCGTCTTTCTTCCAAGCTATACATATTAATGTCCTTTAACCTTTCCTGGTAAGTTTTATCCTGCAATCCATGTACTAGTTTAGTAGCTCTTCTCTGAACTCTCTCTAGAGTATCTATATCCTTCTGGAGATATGGCCTCCAGTACTGCGCACAATACTCCAAGTGAGGTCTCACCAGTGTTCTGTACAGCGGCATAAGCACTTCACTCTTTCTACTGCTTATACCTCTCCCTATACATCCAAGCATTCTGCTGGCATTTCGTGCTGCTCTATTACATTGTCTTCCCACCTTTAAGTCTTCTGGGATCCAAATGTCTAAAAATGCCCTCCTAAAAGGAATTTGGGCACCTTTGCGCATCTAGGCTGCAAAAAAGTGTCACACATGTGGTATCGCCGTACTCAGGAGAAGTTGGGGAATGTGTTTTGGGGTGTAATTTTACATATACCCATGTTGGGTGAGAGAAATATCTTGGTCAAATGCCAACTTTGTATAAAAAAAATGGGAAAAGTTGTCTTTTGCCAAGATATTTATCTCACCCAGCATGGGTATATGTAAAATGACACCCCAAAACACATTCCCCAACTTCTCCTGAGTACGGCGATACCACATGTGTGATAATTTTTTGCAGCCTAGGTGGGCAAAGGGGCACACATTCCAAAGAGCACCTTTAGGATTTTACCGTCCATTTTTTACACATTTTGATTTCAAACTACTTACCACACATTAGGGCCCCTAGAATGCCAGGGCAGTATATCTACCCCACAAGTGACCCCATTTTGGAAAGAAGACACCCCAAGGTATTCCGTGAGGGGCATGGCGAGTTCCTAGAGTTTTTTATTTTTTGTCGCAAGTTAGTGGAATATGAGACTTTGTAAGAAAAAAATAATAATCATCATTTTCCGCTAACTTGTGACAAAAAAAAAAAATTCTAGGAACTCGCTGTGCCCCTCACGGAATACCTTAGGGTGTCTTCTTTCCAAAATGTGGTCAATTGTGGTGTAGTTATACTGCCCTGGCATTCTAGGGGCCCTAATGTGTGAGAAGTACTTTGCAATCAAAATGTGTAAAAAATGGCCTGCGAAATCCGAAAGGTGCACTTTGGAATATGTGCCCCTTTGCCCACCTTGGCTGCAAAAAAGTGTCACACATCTGGTATCACTGTACTCGGGAGAAGTTGGGGAATGTGTTTTGGGGTGTCATTTTACATATACCCATGCTGGGTGAGAAAAATATCTTGGTCAAAATCCAACTTTGTATAAAAAAATTGGAAAAGTTGTCTTTTGCCAAGATATTTCTCTCACCCAGCATGGTTATATGTAAAATGACACCACAAAACACATTCCCCAACTTCTCCTGAGTACGGCGATACCACATGTGTGACACTTTTTTGCAGCCTAGGTGGGCAAAGGGGCCCACATTCCAAAGACCACCTTTCGGATTTCACAGGCCAGTTTTTTACACATTTTGATTGCAAACTACTTCTCACGCATATGGGCCCCTAAAATGCCAGGGCAGTATAACTACCCCACAAGTGACCCCCTTTTGGAAAGAAGACACCCCAGGTATTTACGTGAGGGGCATGGCGAGTTCCTAGAATTTTTAATTTTTTTGTTGCAAGTTAGTGGAATATGAGACTTTATAATAATATTTTAAAAATAAACTTGTGACAAAAAATAAACTTGTGACAAAAAATAAAAAATTCTAGGAACTCGCCATGCCCCTCACGGAATACCTTGGGGTGTCTTCTTTCCAAAATGGGGTCACTTGTGGGGTAGTTATACTGCCTTGGCATTTTAGGGGCCCATATGCGTGAGAAGTAGTTTGAAACCAAAATCTGTAAAAAATGCCCTGTGAAATCCGAAAGGTGCTCTTTGGAATGTGAGCCCATTTGCCCACCTAGGCGGCAAAAAAGTGTCACACATGTGGTATCGCCGTACTCAGGAGAAGTTGGGGAATGTGTTTTGGCATGTCATTTTACATATACCCATGCTGGGTGAGAGAAATATTTTTGTACCATAGTTTGTAAATGCTATAACTTTTACCCAAACCATTTTTTTTTATCAAAGACATGTAGAACAATAAATTTAGCGAAAAATTTATATATGGATGTTGTTTTTTTTTTTTTACATTTTATAACTGAAAGTGAAATTTTTTTGTTACATTTCAATTAGAAAAAAAAAAAGTAAAAATGTCAGCAGCAATGAAATACCACCAAATGAAAGCTCTATTATTGAGAAGAAAAGGAGGTAAAATTCATTTGGGTGGTAAGTTGCATGACCGAGCAATAAACAGTGAAAGTAGTGTAGTGCAGAAGTGTAAAAAGTGGCCTGGTCATTAAGGGTGTTTCAGCTAGGGGGGTTGAAGTGGTTAAAAAGGGGCCTGGATGTATTTCTGGAGTGTAATACTATTACAGACTATAGCTACTAGAGATAGGTCGTTGATCTAGGGAGTTATTCTAATTGTCTGGAGTCAGGAAGGAATTTTTCCCCTAAAATGGGGAAAATTGACTTCTACCTCATAGGTTTTCTTTGCCTTCCTCTGGATCAATTTTCAGGATAACAGGCTGAACTGCATGGACAGATTTCCTTTATCATCCTTATAAATAGAGGTGAGCGAATTTCCCCCAAAAATTATTCTGTCGGTTCGACAAATTTTCCACAAAGATTCTATTCGATCCAAATTTATTTGTGGTGAATCACGTTAAAAAACAGTTATTTCAAGAATGCAGAGAGCCTATATACAGTCAGGTCTATGAATATTGGGACATTGACACAATTCTAACATTTTTGGCTCTATACACCACAATTGATTTGAAATGAAACAAACAAGATGCTTTACCTGCGAACACTCAGCTTTAATTTGTGGGTATTTACATCCAAATCAGGTGAACGGTGTAGGAATTACAACAGTTTGCATATGTGCCTCCCACTTGTTAAGGGACCAAAAGTAATGGGACAATTGGCTTCTCAGCTGTTCCATGGCCAGGTGTGTGTTATTCCCTCATTATCCCAATTACAATGAGCAGATAAAAGGTCCAGAGTTCATTTCAAGTGTGCTATTTGCATTTAGAATCTGTTGCTGTCAACTCTCAAGATGAGATCCAAAGAGCTGTAACTATCGGTGAATCAAAGCTATCATTAGGCTGAAAAAACGGGTGGAATAAGGGGAAAAAGAAAAAAAAGAGAGGAAAAAAAAAAATATATATATATAAAATAAAAAAAAAGGAATAAGACATGGGCCCAAATACTTTTAGGCGCTCGACTGATCTATCAGGTCAGAAACACGGGTCCAAAACTGCTGAACCAACAAAACTGGACCAGTTTCTGATGTCTCCTAGGGTCAATACGAGGGGCGGACAAAAGGAATTTTTCGCAAAAAAAAATGATGATTCAGAGATAACTGAGTTAGAAACTCAAAAAGTCGCTAGATACCCCGAAGAAGAAGACGGTATAATGGGGGAAGTTATCCCTAATGACAACTCTTCTCCGCTGGAAGAAATACTCCTAGCGGTTAAACAGAACGGGGATTTAATACAGGCAGTCACAACCCAACTTGGGTTTATTCAAGTTGATGTGGGACTAATAAAAGATGATTTGCCCAAAATGCGAGACAGAGTCAACATCCTTGAAAGTTCCGTCACCCTTATACAGAATGAATCCAAAAAAATAAATACGGAAGTTTCCACATTTAAAGCGGAATATAATCTCTTGAAGAAAAAGGTAGTGGACCTTGAGGATAGGTCACGAAGATATAATGTGAGAATAATTGGGATTCCAGAGGGTGTGGAAGAGAAAAATCCAACCCAATTTGTACAGAAATTAATTCTTGAGAACTTTGGGAAAGAGTCATTTTCTCCTCTTTTTATGATTGAAAGAGCTCATCGGGTCCCAGGAGGAAAACCAATTCCAGGGAGACAACCGCGGACATTCCTTGCTAAGTTATTGACTACAGGGGACAGAGATGTCCTCCTGAGAAGGGCGAGGGAAGCCTCACCGGTTTTGTACAACGGGATTAGACTGGCCTTTTTCCCCGATTTTTCGAAAGAAATACAAGAAAAGAGACGCACATTTATGACTGTTAAAAAGAGGCTAAGAGAAAGGGATATTATATATTCTCTTATATTCCCGGCCAAATTGCGGATTGTTTTTGAAGATAAAACCCTTTTTTTTGACACCTCAGAAGAAGCCGCGGACTGGCTTGACCGAAATAATCGATAACTCAATTGGGTTATGATCTGGCGGGAATAATTAGTACTATAAGGGGCTTATACCCCTAAAATGTAGTTTTCTTTGCTTCTTAATGGGGGTGGCTGAGTGGGGGGGAGTGTCGAGGGTTGGTCATAGGAAAGAAATCTACTACAATATGTGGTGGATTGCCTGTGGGAGGGGGGTGAGGGGGGGGGGTGGGGTTGGGTTGTGGTGCGTCAAAGTGGGTGTGGTTTCCCTTTTTTCAGTTTATTATTTTTTTTCTTTTTTTCTCTTTTCTCCCTTTCTTCTGATTCTCCATTTAACCATTGTTGATGACGATGATTAGAATTTTTGCTTGGAATGTACGTGGTTTGGGGGAAAGAGGTAAGAGACAAGCGGTTTTTGACCTGACTCAGGCCCATCTACCAGCAATAGTATGCCTGTTAGAGACCCACCTTACTGAGGAGACCACTAAAGCGGTCGACAGGGGATGGTCTGCGCACACGTATCATTCTACCCTCTCCAATTAATCGAGAGGTGTTACGGTGTTGATACATAGACTTATTGACTTCGTTTGTGAGGCATCCTCTGTCGACCAACAGGGGAGATTTATTTTTTTATACTGTAGGTTAGGGGGAAAGTTATGTATTTTGGCCTTTGTCTATATCCCACCGCCATTTTCTTTTTTGGTTCTTAATTCTCTTCTATTATTTATGGATAAATGGCCAGAATGTCCAACATTGATTATTGGCGATTTTAACTGTGTCATCGATCCTTTACGTGATAGGGTTTCTATGAGTGCCGGGAGAGACAGTCCGGTCCAGGGGTCTCCCCTCGCACGGTTTTGCCTGGAGGCTGGATTTGAGGACGCTTGGGAACATCTGGGACAGGGGAAAAGGGTTTTTTCATGCTTTAGTAAAGCAGGTAAATCGTTGTCCAGAATAGATCTTGTATTGATAAATAGTAAATATGTGAAACTGATAAAACGAATGAAATATGAAACAAGGTCAATATCTGACCATTCTCCGCTATTACTTGAATTATGCTTGTCTCAGGAAAGATATACACCAAAACTTTCCTTTAGACTAAACCCTCACTGGCTATCAGTTATAAAGACACATGAAATAATTCGAAATGAAATAGGCCGATTCTGGGATATTAACTACGGCTCAGCAAAAATTCAAGTGGTATGGGATACCTTTAAGGCGTACATGAGGGGATTGATGGTTAGTAATATCACGAACCTTAGAAGGGAATATGGAAAAAAACAGAAAAATCTAGAAAAACATGTAGTGTCGACGACAGAATCCTTCCATATAAATAAGACGGAGAAGAATAGGGAAAATATGCAAAAAGCCACACAAATATATGCTAATTTTTTATTGGATAAGGCCCAACAGAACCTTTTCTTTAAAGGGCAAAAATATTTTACAGAGTCTGGGCGACCTGGTAAACTCCTCTCTAGAGTAATCTCTAATCAACAACCCAAAAAACATATAGACAAGGTTCGAGTGAGGGATGGTAGGATAGTCACTAGACAGGGCCCGGTGGAGAAGGCCTTTCTTGACTATTTTCTTGATCTGTATAAGGCTGATTCTAATATTACAGATGATAAGATAGATTTCTATCTAGATAGGATCAACTTTTCAACTATCACGGAGACGCAAAAGAAAGCACTAGAATTGGAGGTCTCAATTCAGGAACTTGAGGGAGCTATTAAACTATGTTCAGCTAATTCTACTCCTGGTTCAGACGGACTTCCATATGAATTTTATAGTAAATATGGGGACTGTATTTTTCCTAGATTATTGGAGGTCTTTGCTGAATCAATGGAGGATGGGATGTTACCAGATTCAATGATGGAGGCTACAATAATACTAATCCCAAAAAAAGGCAAGGACCCTCTAGATTTAGAATCTTATAGACCAATTTCACTGCTTAATGCAGATGTAAAGCTCTTTTCGAGGGTCCTTGCTACAAGGCTTTCTAGGGTCATCTCCTCCATTGTCCATCCGGATCAGAGCGGTTTTATTCAAAATAAGGGTACACATCATAATTTACATCGGCTCTTTTCTAATATCCAGGCCCCTGGGGGGACCGCTCGCTCCATCCTGTCATTGGATGCCTCCAAGGCCTTTGACAGGGTGGAGTGGCGTTTCCTCTGGAAGGTTCTTGCTAGGATGGGCTTTGGAGAGAGGTTTATACGCACTCTTAAGTTATTGTATAAATCCCCAAGGGCTAAATTGAGTCTTAATGGAATTCTGAGTAGTAGTATCGATTTAAACAGAGGCACCCGTCAGGGTTGCCCATTATCTCCCTTATTATTCGATATGTATATCGAACCCCTTGCGATGGCCATCAGGCAGGACGATCAGGTTAAAGGATTTGGTACGCTAGGAATACAAGACCGTATCTCATTATATGCAGATGATGTTCTGTTTTTTATAGATCATACGGAAACTACTCTCCCTAGGATTATTCAAATGGTTAAAGTATTTGGTGAGGTGTCTGGTCTTCTTATAAACTGGGCCAAGACCAGTCTGCTCCCAATAGACCCTCTGCCACAGAAAGAGGTTCCTGCTACACAGTTGGATATTGTTGATACTTTTCAATACTTGGGTTTGACCATATCGCCTCGGGTCGAAAATTTTGTAGAACTTAATTTGATTCCCATAATGGTAAAGATTAGAGCTAAAATAGGAATCTGGCTGAAACTTCCCCTATCTAGAGCTGATCGAGTTTCACTAGTTAAAATGGTGATATTACCACAATTTCTTTATGTGCTCAGGAATACACCTATTTGGATACAAGACAAACATTTTAAACTTATGGAAAGAATAATTAATGATTTAATATGGGGAAGAAAGCGAGTTCGAATTAAGTTGGAATATTTGTATAAATCAGTGGAGTGCGGGGGTTTAAATCTCCCCTACTTTAAGGGGTATTTTATTGCAGCCCAGTTATTGATGTGCTATGAATCAGAGAACAGTGCACTACTGGGGAAGTTGGTAACTAGTCACGCTCACAATAATATTTTTACCTTGTTGGAATCCGGCCTATTGAAGAGTTACGAGCAAGGCTATAGAGAGACTATAAAATTACTCCTTAAGGTGTGGGCTACAACTAGGACATGGTTGAAGGTTAAGGGTTCACTTACATTTACGCCTCTTTGGCATAATTTGTATTTACAAAGGCTGGATGAAATTGCAGCTGACAAATTTTGGCAGAAGA
The DNA here is from genome assembly GCF_014858855.1 of Bufo gargarizans. Lineage (NCBI taxonomy): Eukaryota > Metazoa > Chordata > Amphibia > Anura > Bufonidae > Bufo > Bufo gargarizans. The sequence continues at coordinate 624,510,929 of NC_058082.1, forward strand.
ATAAAATTTTATATATTTCACAGGTAGTTAAAGATAGAGAAATTAAACCCTTTATAGAAATGACACATAATATAAAAAATCTTTCATGGTTTAGGTATTTTCAATTGCGATCTGTATTATCTAGTTTGGATAATAAGCGGTTGTTGGATATAGATAATTTATCCTTTCTGAATGATTGGGTAGGGGGTACACTTTCTAGAATAAAAGTTTCAAATATATATAAGTTATTACTTAAGGTACGGTTTAGTGATATACACTCACCAGGACAAAAATCGTGGGAGGTGGACTGTCCGAATTTACAAATAGAAGGGTGGGAGAATATTTTTGGGAATTTATCTTTATTATCCCAGAACTTTAACCATGTTCTAATACAATTCTATATTTGCCACAGATTATATATTACTCCCCTATGGATGAATAAATGCGGGTTAAGAGACACGTCCAACTGTCCCAAATGTGACACTGTAGGAGCAGACTTTCTCCATATGATATGGACCTGTCCAGAACTTATAAATTACTGGAATGGTATCAATAATTGTATTATGTGTAAACTAAAAATTCGAATTCCTTTTGAACCACAAGTATTTGTTCTTAATGATCTTTCCAAACTAAAAAATCATAAGTATCAAAAGATCTTCCTGAGTAGAATACTGATGTTGGCTAGAGTTTTGATCAGTCGGACCTGGTTTGCCCGATCCATTCCAGACATAAATACATGGATAAATTTAATTGATAAGGTAAAGAACTACGAGAAAATTATATATAGACGGAGGGAAATTGAATACCAATGGAGTAGGATATGGAGTGGTTGGAGGTCTGATTAGCTGAGGTCAAGTTGTTTTATATATAGGGGTCCTACTTTGACGCACCACAAATTGGGGGGGTGGAGGGGAGGGTTTTCTAAATGTTATTAAAAGACGAGCTGAATATATTTATATTTATATATAATTAGTTGGGTCACTAAGAATTGAGAGATTGTAAAAACTTCTTTATTGTAAATGTTTTGTAGTTTTCCCAATAAATTTTTTTTTTTTAATTAAAAAAAAAAAAAAAAAAAAAAAAAGTGTGCTATTTGCATTTAGAATCTGTTGCTGTCAACTCTCAAGATGAGATCCAAAGAGCTGTCACTATCAGTGATGCAAGCCATCATTAGGCTGAAAAAACAAATCAAACCCATCAGAGAGATTGCAAAAACATTAGGCGTGGCCAATACAACTGTTTGGAACATTCTTAAAAATAAGGAACACACCGGTAAGCTCAGCAACACAAAAAGACAGGAAAACCATGGAAAACAACTGTGATGGATGACCGAAGAATTCTTTCCCTGGTGAAGAAAACACCCTTCACAACAGTTTGCCATATCAAGAACACTCTCCAGGAGGTAGGCGTATGTGTGTCAAAGTCAACAATCAAGAGAAGACTTCACCAGAGTGAATACAGAGGGTTCACCACAAGATGTAAACCATTGGTAAGCCTCAAAAACAGGAAGGCCAGATTAGAGTTTGTCAAACGACATCTAAAAATGACAGAGATCAGAAATAACTCCCAGCCTGGTCATTTCACACCTTAAATGCAACAGTCAGTAACGTCCATGAAATCCGAATGGTTAGTCAGAGAGGCATTGGGTTTTCTTTGTCTTCAGAGCCCTTGCAGCAAGATTGCTGGCTTCTATTTGGTTGCGCTGGAATACATGCAATGTAAAAATAAAAATTGTCCCAATCTTTAGTAATTATATGTCAGAATACAGCCTGATATAACACATCATACAATGGAGATCCATGTCTGCTACATTTCCTACTATCTTAACATTTCAATAAATTGAAACCTTAGCAAGTTCTCTCATATGCCATTTGATTTATCACTATTTTTTTTAGACATTAGAAACAAATTCAGCATGGATTTGGCTTCTCTACTGTGTGGGTTTTTTGATGTTTAATAAGAGTTAATTTCTCACTAAACACTTCTCACTTTCAGGACAACAAAATTGCTTCTCTCTTGTTTAAGTTCTCAGATGTGTATTATTATTATTATTATTTATTATTTAAGCGCCATTCATTCCATAGCGCTGTACATAGATAAGCGGTGCACATACATAACAGACAATTGTACTAATCATAAACAAGATGAGTTACAAACTGGTACAGAAGGAGAGAGGGCCCTGCCCGTGAGGGCTTACAATCTACATGGTATGGGAGAAGGACACAGTAGGTGCGGGTTGAGTTGGTCATGGCGGTATAGAGGCAGCAGGGTCATTGGTTGTAGGCTTTTCTGAAGAGGTGGGTTTTCAGGTTTCTTTTGTAGGATTCCACTGTAGGTGAGAGTCTGATATGTTGGGGTAGCGAGTTCCAGAGTATGGGGGATGCACGGGAGAAATCTTGGAGTCGATTGTGGGAAGAGGCGATAAGAGGAGAGGAGAGAAGGAGGTCTTGCGAGGATCGGAGAGTGCGTGTGGGGATGTATCGGGAAAGTAGCTCAGAGATGTAGGGAGGGGACAGGTTATGGACGGCCTTGTATGTGTTTGTCAGTACTTTGAAGTGGATTCGTTGGGCAATGGGGAGCCAGTGAAGGGATTGGCAGAGGGGAGAGGCAGAGGAGTAATAAGGTGAGAGGTGGATTAGTCGGGCAGCGGAGTTGAGGATAGATTGGAGGGGTGCGAGGGTGCTAGATGGAAGGCCGCAGAGGAGAATGTTGCAGTAGTCTAGGCGGGAGATAATGAGGGCATGTACGAGCATTTTCGCAGATTCAAAGTTAAGGAAAGCACGGATGCGGGAGATGTTTTTGAGTTGGAGGCGGCAGGTGGTGGAAAGGGCTTGGATGTGCGGTCGGAAGGAAAGGGCAGAATCTAAGGTCACTCCAAGGCAGCGGGCTTTTTTGACTGGGGATAATGTGCAGCCATTGATCGTGATAGATAGGTCTGTTGGGGGGGTTGAACAAGATGGGGGAAAGATTATGAATTCTGTCTTATCCATGTTAAGTTTAAGAAAGCGAGAGGCGAAGAAGGATGATATAGAAGATAGACATTGTGGGATTCTTGATAGTAAGGTGGTGATGTCTGGACCAGAAAGGTAGATTTGTGTGTCATCAGCATAGGAGTGATACTGAAAGCCATGAGACTCTATGAGCTGTCCCAGGCCAAAAGTGTAGATTGAGAAGAGCAGGGGTCCTAGGACAGAGCCTTGCGGGACACCAACAGAGAGGGCATGAGACGAGGAGGTGGTGCGGGAGTGGGAGACGCTAAACGTCCGGTCTGTGAGGTATGATGTGATCCAGGAGAGAGCCAGGTCAGTGATGCCAAGAGATGAGAGAGTTTGCAACAGAAGGGTGTGGTCAACAGTGTCGAAGGCAGAGGACAGGTCAAATTTTATTTGTGAAATAGAAAAAGAAGAACCCGTGCTGACTCTGTTTCTACCTATAGAAATGCTGGTAATCTCAGACTCAATGTAGTATACAGTACCTTAGTGTCTCCAATATCTATTATAGTAGCTCTATTCCCATTAGTTTTGATTGGATGGGTGCGCTTATCCTGTACAAACAATAAGTATTGCAGAAAACAAAATACTGTTGTGGACTATTGTGGCAGTCTTAGGCACTTACTGTTATGTGCTCCGCTTCTGAGTTACAGTGCAGTAGTCCAAAAGAATGATTCTAAAAAACCCCACAGATCCAACTATTCCATAAACACGAGAAATTCATCAAATCAAGGCACTGGGAACACTAACATAGTGAAAAAATCTATTAGGAAGGATTCTTTTCAACCAAGAACCACAAAAGAAAAACACAAAAAGAGGACAGAGGGGAAAAAGGCTATCCAAAAAGGAAATCAAAATAACAGGTCAAAAAATCTTCAATCTCAGCAGATACACACTAACTAATAGTGACATTTATTTATTTTTTTATTTTTTATTTTTTCTCCTCTTTAAAATGGCAGACTTGGTTCAGTGCAGGAATTGTTGTGCATTTATTTCATGTTCCACTCTTTGGCGATTCGGATGCTGTCAGATCTGTAGACAGTTCTCCTTACTGCAGCAGGAAATTGCATTTTTGAAATCTAAGATATTTACATTATCTGTTAAACAAACTCCAGCTAGGACTGATGCAATGCCACTGCCACAGAGGACCCCCAGAAATGGCAGATGGGTTACTGTAGGTTCTGGAAGACTTAGAGTGGTGGATAGAAGACATGTCGGTGATTCTCCAAAATTCATTTGCAGCACTCTCAGAATGTAAGGACAACATGAATATGGACTCAAGCACAGAGGGTGAGAAACCATCGACTCCTATGTCTAATGTATGCAAGACTGCAGCCAAGGACAAAAAAGATAAAGTGAAGTCTCAAAGGAAGCAGCTGTTGCTGGGTGATTCAATCATAAGAAGTGTGGAGCTTAAAGAAAATGGTTTTGTGAGATGTCTCCCTGGGGCTACTGCTAGAAGAGATAGAAGACGTATTATTAATATTGTTAAGCAAGCAAAGCAGGAAGGGGACGTGGATGTTCTTGTCCATCTAGGGACAAATGACCTGGCTTGCAATGAAGTGTCAGAGGTGAAAAAATCTTTTATCACACTTGGTAATGATGTACAGGATTTTGCATCCACCATTTCATTTTCTGAAGTTCTGCCTGTGCATAATGTTCAGAATGATAGGCAGAGGCGCATAAAGGAGTTCAACATATGGCTTGGTAAATGGTGTCAAGAGCAAGGATTTGGCTTTGTTTCTCAAAATAGCTCTACTTGGAATAGAAAGGAACTGTACAAAAAAGATGGTTTGCATCTTTCTCTCAAAGGAACAAATGTACTTAGTGAACAACTCCAAGAATTTGCAAAAGAGTATTTAAACTAGGAAGGGGGGGCAAAAGAGTGAAAATAAAAGAGTCCAATTGCCCCCCGAAACAATGCCAGAACAGGTCAGAAGCACAGAGGGTAAGAAATGATAAGCTCAGAGTCCTCTCTACAAATGCTCGCAGTTTAGGTAAAAAAATCAATGAACTTGGGTTAATAATGGCATCTGAGAATGTAGATTTAGTGGCTGTTACGGAGACATGGTTTAATGAAAGAAATGACTGGGACATAACCATACCAGGGTACTCTTTATACAGAAGAGACAGAGAAGGCAAGAAAGGAGGAGGAGTGGCCCTGTATGTGAAAGATAGCATTAAATCTAACCTAATACAAGTTGGTGAGGCCAACATAGAGTCAGTTTGGGTTACGTTGCAGTTTGCTAATCATGCAGTAACTCGTGTAGGTGTGATATATAGACCACCTGATCAAGTTAAAGAACTAGATGATCTACTAGTTAAAGAAATAGCTAAAATGACAATGAAAGGAGAAGTTATCATTATGGGAGATTTCAATCTTCCAGATATAAACTAGAAAACCAAAATAGCAAGTTCTACCAGGAGTACAAATATTCTAAATTCCCTACTGGGGTTATCCCTACAACAAATGGTTGAGGAGCCAACCCGGAGGGAGGCCATTTTGGATTTGATATTCACAAATGGGGATTCGGTATATGATGTCATTGTAGGCGAAACCTTGGGATCTAGTGATCACCAGTCAGTGTGGTTTAATATAAGAACTGTGAAAGAGTCCCACCACACAAAAACAAAAGTTTTAGATTTTAGAAAAACAGACTTTTCAAAAATGAAATTAGTCATAAATGAGTCCTTATCAGACTGGAACGGATTACATGGAGTCCAGGAGAAATGGGACTACTTAAAAGGTGCATTATTGAAGGCAACAGAAAATTGCATTAGACTTGTCAGTAAAAGCAAAAAAAGGAAGAGACCACTGTGGTACTCAGCAGAAGTGGCCCAAATCATTAAAAATAAAAAGCTAGCATTTTGTAATTATAAAAAAACCCAGAGCAATGAAGATAAGGAAATCTACAAGATTAGGCAGAAAGAGGCCAAGCAAGTTATAAGAACTTCTAAAGCTCAGGCAGATCTTTTTCACCAAATTGGAATTAATACTGTCCAAGTTCCTGTGGGATAAAAAAAGACCTAGACTTACAAAAAAATACACTACTATACCTGTTAAACAGGGAGGAATGGGAGTTCCGGACTTTTATGGTTATTACCTGGCGGTTCACGGTATGAGATGCTTGGAATGGCTTCGCTACAAAGCTGACAGGTTGGATATTCAGACGGAGTTTGCAGTTAGTCATACAGCATTAAGGCCTCTTCTATTGCAGGGGAGGTATGTGTCTGAGACATGTATCAGTAATCCCATTACCAAAAATACAGTGTGGCTATGGAGACAAAAACTGAGTTCTCACTTTCTCACTGCTAAAATTTCCCCTTTGACACAGTTCAGGGATATCTTGCAAGATGCTACCCTTCAATTTATTCATACTTTGCCTGAAAAGGCTAAAGCTATTACTACACCAGTGGTAGACTTATTAGATTCCTGGGGGGTATTAGAGAAAGATTGGTACATTGGGGATAATTTTACTTCTTTGTCTTTTTTACAAAGATCGTATATATGTGACTACTTAAAACCACTGACTCCACTGCATAGGACAGACCCAACCAGGTTTGAGGAAATTGCCCTTCAGAAGCAGGAACCTGTTAAAAAAATCTCTATATTATACTCCATGATTCTTACCTTTACAAGCCCAGATATTAATCATTATTTGGAGAAATGGGAATCAGACTTGAGCTTGGATAGAGGAGATAAATCATTAATTAGGTGTCTCTCAATGACTCCAAAGATCTCGACTTGTGTGAGATTACAGGAAAACTATTTTAAAATACTGACCAGATGGTATTATACGCCTGATATCTTACATAAAATGTACCCTGAGGTTAGTGAGACATGCTGGAGATGCAAAAGAAATACAGGCTCCTTTTTTCATATCTGGTGGGATTGCGTGATAATTGGAGACTACTGGAAACAAATATGCTCAACTATTTCAAGGATTTGTAAAGTTCCTGTACAACCATCTCCACAGATATGTCTGCTGAACTTATTTGACAAAATAAAGTGTTCAGGTCCGATTAAACGTCTCATAACTAGAGTTGAGCGAACACCTGGATGTTCGGGTTCGAGAAGTTCGGCCGAACATCCCGGAAATGTTCGGGTTCGGGATCCGAACCCGATCCGAACTTCGTCCCGAACCCGAACCCCATTGAAGTCAATGGGGACCCGAACTTTTCGGCACTAAAAAGGCTGTAAAACAGCCCAGGAAAGAGCTAGAGGGCTGCAAAAGGCAGCAACATGTAGGTAAATCCCCTGCAAACAAATGTGGATAGGGAAATGAATTAAAATAAAAATTAAATAAATAAAAATTAACCAAAATCAATTGGAGAGAGGTTCCATAGCAGAGAATCTGGCTTCCCGTCACCCACCACTGGAACAGTCCATTCTCAGATATTTAGGCCCCGGCACCCAGGCAGAGGAGAGAGGTCCCGTAACAGAGAATCTGTCTTCATGTCAGCAGAGAATTAGTCTGCATGTCATAGCAGAGAATGAGGCTTCACGTCAGCCACCACTGCAACAGTCCATTGGCATATATTTAGGCCCAGCACACACACAGGCAGAGGAGAGAGGTCCCGTAACAGAGAATCTGGCTTCATGTCAGCAGAGAATCAGTCTGCATGTCATAGCAGAGAATCAGGCTTCACGTCAGCCACCACTGCAACAGTCCATTGTCATAAATTTAGGCCCAGCACCCAGGCAGAGGAGAGAGGTCCCGTAACAGAGAATCTGGCTTCATGTCAGCAGAGAATCAGTCTTCATATCATAGCAGAGAATCAGGCTTCACGTCACCCACCACTGTAAGAGTCAATTTTCATAAATTTAGGCCCAGAACCCAGGCAGAGGAGAAAGGTCCCGTAACAGACAATCTGGCTTCATGTCAGCAGAGAATCAGTCTTCATATCATAGCAGAGAATCAGGCTTCACGTCACCCACCACTGTAAGAGTCAATTTTCATAAATTTAGGCCCAGAACCCAGGTAGAGGAGAAAGGTCCCGTAACAGACAATCTGGCTTCATGACAGCAGAGAATCAGTCTGCATGTCATAGCAGAGAATCAGGCTTCACGTCAGCCACCACTGCAACAGTCCATTGTCATAAATTTAGGCCCAGCACCCAGGCAGAGGAGAGAGGTCCCGTAACAGAGGATCTGGCTTCATGTCAGCAGAGAATCAGTCTGCATGTCATAGCAGAGAATGAGGCTTCACGTCAGCCACCACTGCAACAGTCCATTGGCATATATTTAGGCCCAGCACACACACAGGCAGAGGAGAGAGGTCCCGTAACAGACAATCTGGCTTCATGTCAGCAGAGAATTAGTCTGCATGTCATAGCAGAGAATGAGGCTTCACGTCACCCACCACTGCAACAGTCCATTGGCATATATTCAGGCCCAGCACCCAGGCAGAGGAGAGAGGTCCCGTAACAGAGGATCTGGCTTCATGTCAGCAGAGAATCAGTCTGCATGTCATAGCAGAGAATCAGGCTTCACGTCAGCCACCACTGCAACAGTCCATTGTCATAAATTTAGGCCCAGCACCCAGGCAGAGGAGAGAGGTCCCGTAACAGAGGATCTGGCTTCATGTCAGCAGAGAATCAGTCTGCATGTCATAGCAGAGAATGAGGCTTCACGTCACCCACCACTGCAACAGTCCATTGGCATATATTCAGGCCCAGCACCCAGGCAGAGGAGAGAGGTCCCGTAACAGAGGATCTGGCTTCATGTCAGCAGAGAATCAGTCTGCATGTCATAGCAGAGAATCAGGCTTCACGTCAGCCACCACTGCAACAGTCCATTGTCATAAATTTAGGCCCAGCACCCAGGCAGAGGAGAGAGGTCCCGTAACAGAGGATCTGGCTTCATGTCAGCAGAGAATCAGTCTGCATGTCATAGCAGAGAATCAGGCTTCACGTCAGCCACCACTGCAACAGTCCATTGTCATAAATTTAGGCCCAGCACCCAGGCAGAGGAGAGAGGTCCCGTAACAGACAATCTGGCTTCATGTCAGCAGAGAATTAGTCTGCATGTCATAGCAGAGAATCAGGCTTCATGTCAGCCACCACTGCAACAGTCCATTGGCATATATTTAGGCCTAGCACACAGGCAGAGGAGAGGTTCATTCAACTTTGGGTAGCATCGCAATATAATGGTAAAATGAAAATAAAAATAGGATTGAATGAGGAAGTGCCCTGGAGTCCAATAATATATGGTTATGGGGAGGTAGTTAATGTCTAATCTGGACAAGGGACGGACAGGTCCTGTGGGATCCATGCCTGGTTCATTTTTATGAACGTCAGCTTGTCCACATTGGCTGTAGACAGGCGGCTGCGTTTGTCTGTAATGACGCCCCCTGCCGTGCTGAATACACGTTCAGACAAAACGCTGGCTGCCGGGCAGGCCAGCACCTCCAAGGCATAAAAGGCTAGCTCTGGCCACGTGGACAATTTAGAGACCCAGAAGTTGAATGGGGCCGAACCATCAGTCAGTACGTGGAGGGGTGTGCACACGTACTGTTCCACCATGTTAGTGAAATGTTGCCTCCTGCTAACACGTTGCGTATCAGGTGGTGGTGCAGTTAGCTGTGGCGTGTTGACAAAAGTTTTCCACATCTCTGCCATGCTAACCCTGCCCTCAGAGGAGCTGGCCGTGACACAGCTGCCTTGGCGACCTCTTGCTCCTCCTCTGCCTTGGCCTTGGGCTTCCACTTGTTCCCCTGTGACATTTGGGAATGCTCTCAGTAGCGCGTCTACCAACGTGCGCTTGTACTCGCGCATCTTCCTATCACGCTCCAGTGCAGGAAGTAAGGTGGGCACATTGTCTTTGTAGCGTGGATCCAGCAGGGTGGCAACCCAGTAGTCCGCACAGGTTAAAATGTGGGCAACTCTGCTGTCGTTGCGCAGGCACTGCAGCATGTAGTCGCTCATGTGTGCCAGGCTGCCCAGGGGTAAGGACAAGCTGTCCTCTGTGGGAGGCGTATCGTCATCGTCCTGCCTTTCCCCCCAGCCACGCACCAGTGATGGACCCGAGCTGCGTTGGGTGCCACCCCGCTGTGACCATGCTTCATCCTCATCCTCCTCCACCTCCTCCTCATCCTCGTCCTCCTCGTCCTCCAGTAGTGGGCCCTGGCTGGCCACATTTGTACCTGGCCTCTGCTGTTGCAAAAAACCTCCCTCTGAGTCACTTCGAAGAGACTGGCCTGAAAGTGCTAAAAATGACCCCTCTTCCTCATCCTCCTCCTCCTCCTCCTGGGCCACCTCCTGTTCCATCATCGCCCTAAGTGTTTTCTCAAGGAGACATAGAAGTGGTATTGTAATGCTGATAACGGTGTCATCGCCACTGGCCATGTTGGTGGAGTACTCGAAACAGCGCAACAGGGCACACAGGTCTCGCATGGAGGCCCAGTCATTGGTGGTGAAGTGGTGCTGTTCTGTAGTGCGACTGACCCGTGCGTGCTGCAGCTGAAACTCCACTATGGCCTGCTGCTGCTCGCACAGTCTGTCCAGCATGTGCAAGGTGGAGTTCCACCTGGTGGGCACGTCGCATATGAGGCGGTGAGCGGGAAGGCCGAAGTTACGCTGTAGCGCAGACAGGCGAGCAGCGGCAGGATGTGAACGCCGGAAGCGCGAACAGACGGCCCGCACTTTATGCAGCAGCTCTGACATGTCGGGGTAGTTGTGAATGAACTTCTGCACCACCAAATTCAGCACATGCGCCAAGCAAGGGATGTGCGTCAAATTGGCTAGTCCCAGAGCTGCAACGAGATTTCGCCCATTATCACACACCACCAGGCCGGGCTTGAGGCTCACCGGCAGCAACCACTCGTCGGTCTGTTGTTCAATACCCCGCCACAACTCCTGTGCGGTGTGGGGCCTGTCCCCCAAACATATGAGTTTCAGAATGGCCTGCTGACGTTTACCCCGGGCTGTGCTGAAGTTGGTGGTGAAGGTGTGTGGCTGACTGGATGAGCAGGTGGAAGAAGAGGAGGAGGAAGCCGAGAAGGAGGAGGTGGCAACAGGAGGCAAAGAATGTTGCCCTGCGATCCTTGGCGGCGGCAGGACGTGCGCCAAACAGCTCTCCGCCTGGGGCCCAGCTGCCACTACATTTACCCAGTGTGCAGTTAGGGAGATATAGCGTCCCTGGCCGTGCTTACTGGTCCACGTATCTGTGGTTAGGTGGACCTTGCTACAGATGGCGTTGCGCAGTGCACACTTGATTTTATCGGATACTTGGTTGTGCAGGGAAGGCACGGCTCTCTTGGAGAAGTAGTGCCGGCTGGGAACAACATACTGTGGGACAGCAAGCGACATGAGCTGTTTGAAGCTGTCTGTGTCCACCAGCCTAAATGACAGCATTTCATAGGCCAGTAGTTTAGAAATGCTGGCATTCAGGGCCAGGGATCGAGGGTGGCTAGGTGGGAATTTACGCTTTCTATCAAATGTTTGTGAGATGGAGAGCTGAACGCTGGCGTGTGACATGGTTGAGACGCTTGGTGACGGAGGTGGTGGTGGTGGTGTTGGTGGTACATCCCCTGTTTGCTGGGCGGCAGGTGCCAACGTTCCTCCAGAGGCGGAGGAAGAGGCCGAGGCGGCAGCAGCAGAATAGGCCGAGGCGGCAGCAGCAGAAGAGGTAGCAGGGGGAGCCTGAGTGACTTCCTTGGTTTTAAGGTGTTTACTCCACTGCAGTTCATGCTTTGCATGCAGGTGCCTGGTCATGCAGGTTGTGCTCAGGTTCAGAACGTTAATGCCTCGCTTCAGGCTCTGATGGCACAGCGTGCAAACCACTCGGGTCTTGTCGTCAGCACATTGTTTGAAGAAGTGCCATGCCAGGGAACTCCTTGAAGCTGCCTTTGGGGTGCTCGGTCCCAGATGGCGGCGGTCAGTAGCAGGCGGAGTCTCTTGGCGGCGGGTGTTCTGCTTTTGCCCACTGCTCCCTCTTTTGCTACGCTGTTGGCTCGGTCTCACCACTGCCTCTTCCTCCGAACTGTGAAAGTCAGTGGCACGACCTTCATTCCATGTGGGGTCTAGGACCTCATCGTCCCCTGCATCGTCTTCCACCCAGTCTTGATCCCTGACCTCCTGTTCAGTCTGCACACTGCAGAAAGACGCAGCAGTTGGCACCTGTGTTTCGTCATCATCAGAGACATGCTGAGGTGGTATTCCCATGTCCTCATCATCAGGAAACATAAGTGGTTGTGCGTCAGTGCATTCTATGTCTTTCACCGCTGGGGAAGGGCTAGGTGGATGCCCTTGGGAAACCCTGCCAGCGGAGTCTTCAAACAGCATAAGAGACTGCTGCATAACTTGAGGCTGAGACAGTTTCCCTGGTATGCATGGGGGTGATGTGACAGACTGATGGGGTTGGTTTTCAGGCGCCATCTGTGCGCTTTCTGCAGAAGACTGGGTGGGAGATAATGTGAACGTGCTGGATCCACTGTCGGCCACCCAATTGACCAATGCCTGTACCTGCTCAGGCCTTACCATCCTTAGAACGGCATTGGGCCCCACCATATATCGCTGTAAATTCTGGCGGCTACTGGGACCTGAGGTAGTTGGTACACTAGGACGTGTGGATGTGGCAGAACGGCCACGTCCTCTCCCAGCACCAGAGGGTCCACTAACACCACCACGACCATGTCCACGTCCGCGTCCCTTACTAGATGTTTTTCTCATTGTTATGGTTCACCACAACAACAAATATATTATTTGGCCCAATGTATTGTATTCAAATTCAGCGGGATATAAATTTGAGGCCTAGTATTTAGGCGCTGGGTGACCGGTATGGATTTAGTGACAGAATTAGACTTGGAAATGCACAGAAGCGTGTGTGTGAAGTTATTCTGAATGACCCAATGTGCACCTTAAATATTATATACCCTTTTTGGGATAGATTTCAAATAGCTCTGATATAGCAGGAACCACTAAATTATGAAATTGCTAAATTGGGAATTGTACTTCAACCCAGAACAAAAAATGTGCTTTGACGGACACTAAATATCTTGCCCAGCAACAACAGTACAGCGGTGGGTAACGAGAGATTTAGAGGGATTTAAATTTGAGGCCTAGTATTTAGGCGCTGGGTCACCGGTATGGATTTAGTGACAGAATTAGACTTGGAAATGCACAGAAGCGTGTGTGTGAAGTTATTCTGAATGACCCTATGTGCACCTTCAATATTATATACCCTTTTAGGGATAGATTTCAAATAGCTCTGATATAGCAGAAACCACTAAATTATGAAATTGCTAAATTGGGAATTGTACTTCAACCCAGAACAAAAAATGTGCTTTGACGGACACTAAATATCTTGCCCAGCAACAACAGTACAGCGGTGGGTAACGAGAGATTTAGAGGGATTTAAATTTGAGGCCTAGTATTTAGGCGCTGGGTCACCGGTATGGATTTAGTGACAGAATTAGACTTGGAAATGCACAGAAGCGTGTGTGTGAAGTTATTCTGAATGACCCTATGTGCACCTTCAATATTATATACCCTTTTAGGGATAGATTTCAAATAGCTCTGATATAGCAGAAACCACTAAATTATGAAATTGCTAAATTGGGAATTGTACTTCAACCCAGAACAAAAAATGTGCTTTGACGGACACTAAATATCTTGCCCAGCAACAACAGTACAGCGGTGGGTAACGAGAGATTTAGAGGGATTTAAATTTGAGGCCTAGTATTTAGGCGCTGGGTCACCGGTATGGATTTAGTGACAGAATTAGACTTGGAAATGCACAGAAGCGTGTGTGTGAAGTTATTCTGAATGACCCTATGTGCACCTTCAATATTATATACCCTTTTAGGGATAGATTTCAAATAGCTCTGATATAGCAGAAACCACTAAATTATGAAATTGCTAAATTGGGAATTGTACTTCAACCCAGAACAAAAAATGTGCTTTGACGGACACTAAATATCTTGCCCAGCAACAACAGTACAGCGGTGGGTAACGAGAGATTTAGAGGGATTTAAATTTGAGGCCTAGTATTTAGGCGCTGGGTCACCGGTATGGATTTAGTGACAGAATTAGACTTGGAAATGCACAGAAGCGTGTGTGTGAAGTTATTCTGAATGACCCTATGTGCACCTTCAATATTATATACCCTTTTAGGGATAGATTTCAAATAGCTCTGATATAGCAGAAACCACTAAATTATGAAATTGCTAAATTGGGAATTGTACTTCAACCCAGAACAAAAAATGTGCTTTGACGGACACTAAATATCTTGCCCAGCAACAACAGTACAGCGGTGGGTAACGAGAGATTTAGAGGGATTTAAATTTGAGGCCTAGTATTTAGGCGCTGGGTCACCGGTATGGATTTAGTGACAGAATTAGACTTGGAAATGCACAGAAGCGTGTGTGTGAAGTTATTCTGAATGACCCTATGTGCACCTTCAATATTATATACCCTTTTAGGGATAGATTTCAAATAGCTCTGATATAGCAGAAACCACTAAATTATGAAATTGCTAAATTGGGAATTGTACTTCAACCCAGAACAAAAAATGTGCTTTGACGGACACTAAATATCTTGCCCAGCAACAACAGTACAGCGGTGGGTAACGAGAGATTTAGAGGGATTTAAATTTGAGGCCTAGTATTTAGGCGCTGGGTCACCGGTATGGATTTAGTGACAGAATTAGACTTGGAAATGCACAGAAGCGTGTGTGTGAAGTTATTCTGAATGACCCTATGTGCACCTTCAATATTATATACCCTTTTAGGGATAGATTTCAAATAGCTCTGATATAGCAGAAACCACTAAATTATGAAATTGCTAAATTGGGAATTGTACTTCAACCCAGAACAAAAAATGTGCTTTGACGGACACTAAATATCTTGCCCAGCAACAACAGTACAGCGGTGGGTAACGAGAGATTTAGAGGGATTTAAATTTGAGGCCTAGTATTTAGGCGCTGGGTCACCGGTATGGATTTAGTGACAGAATTAGACTTGGAAATGCACAGAAGCGTGTGTGTGAAGTTATTCTGAATGACCCTATGTGCACCTTCAATATTATATACCCTTTTAGGGATAGATTTCAAATAGCTCTGATATAGCAGAAACCACTAAATTATGAAATTGCTAAATTGGGAATTGTACTTCAACCCAGAACAAAAAATGTGCTTTGACGGACACTAAATATCTTGCCCAGCAACAACAGTACAGCGGTGGGTAACGAGAGATTTAGAGGGATTTAAATTTGAGGCCTAGTATTTAGGCGCTGGGTCACCGGTATGGATTTAGTGACAGAATTAGACTTGGAAATGCACAGAAGCGTGTGTGTGAAGTTATTCTGAATGACCCTATGTGCACCTTCAATATTATATACCCTTTTAGGGATAGATTTCAAATAGCTCTGATATAGCAGAAACCACTAAATTATGAAATTGCTAAATTGGGAATTGTACTTCAACCCAGAACAAAAAATGTGCTTTGACGGACACTAAATATCTTGCCCAGCAACAACAGTACAGCGGTAACGAGAGATTTAGAGGGATTTAAATTTGAGGCCTAGTATTTAGGCGCTGGGTGACAGGTATGGGTTTAGTGACAGAATTAGACTTGGAAATACACAGTAGCGGGTGTGTGTGAAGTTATTCTGAATGACCCAATGTGCACCTTCAATATTATATACCCTTTTAGGGATAGATTCCAAATAGCTCTGATATAGCAGGAACCACTAAATTATGAAATTGCTAAATTGGGAATTGTACTTCAACCCAGAACAAAAAATGTGCTTTGACGGACACTAAATATCTTGCCCAGCAACAACAGTACAGCGGTAACGAGAGATTTAGAGGGATTTAAATTTGAGGCCTAGTATTTAGGCGCTGGGTGACAGGTATGGGTTTAGTGACAGAATTAGACTTGGAAATACACAGTAGCGGGTGTGTGTGAAGTTATTCTGAATGACCCAATGTGCACCTTCAATATTATATACCCTTTTAGGGATAGATTCCAAATAGCTCTGATATAGCAGGAACCACTAAATTATGAAATTGCTAAATTGGGAATTGTACTTCAACCCAGAACAAAAAATGTGCTTTGACGGACACTAAATATCTTGCCCAGCAACAACAGTACAGCGGTAACGAGAGATTTAGAGGGATTTAAATTTGAGGCCTAGTATTTAGGCGCTGGGTGACAGGTATGGGTTTAGTGACAGAATTAGACTTGGAAATACACAGTAGCGGGTGTGTGTGAAGTTATTCTGAATGACCCAATGTGCACCTTCAATATTATATACCCTTTTAGGGATAGATTCCAAATAGCTCTGATATAGCAGGAACCACTAAATTATGAAATTGCTAAATTGGGAATTGTACTTCAACCCAGAACAAAAAATGTGCTTTGACGGACACTAAATATCTTGCCCAGCAACAACAGTACAGCGGTAACGAGAGATTTAGAGGGATTTAAATTTGAGGCCTAGTATTTAGGCGCTGGGTGACAGGTATGGGTTTAGTGACAGAATTAGACTTGGAAATACACAGTAGCGGGTGTGTGTGAAGTTATTCTGAATGACCCAATGTGCACCTTCAATATTATATACCCTTTTAGGGATAGATTCCAAATAGCTCTGATATAGCAGGAACCACTAAATTATGAAATTGCTAAATTGGGAATTGTACTTCAACCCAGAACAAAAAATGTGCTTTGACGGACACTAAATATCTTGCCCAGCAACAACAGTACAGCGGTAACGAGAGATTTAGAGGGATTTAAATTTGAGGCCTAGTATTTAGGCGCTGGGTGACAGGTATGGGTTTAGTGACAGAATTAGACTTGGAAATACACAGTAGCGGGTGTGTGTGAAGTTATTCTGAATGACCCAATGTGCACCTTCAATATTATATACCCTTTTAGGGATAGATTCCAAATAGCTCTGATATAGCAGGAACCACTAAATTATGAAATTGCTAAATTGGGAATTGTATTTCAACCCAGAACAAGAAATGTGCTTGAACGGACACTAAATAACTCGCCCAGCTACAGCACTAGGGACAGATTTAGCTGGATATAAATTTGAGGCCTAGTATTTAGGCGCTGGGTGACCGGTATGGATTTAGTGACAGAATTAGACTGGGATATGGCCAAAAAATAAACAGACTATTGCTGGTTAAATGCACTTGGTGTGACAGCTTCACCCTGATGTAGGCTTTAGCCAAAAAACAACCACACCATTGAGGGTTAAATGCACTTGGTGACAGGCGCAGCTTGCCCCTGATTTTGTATATGGCCAAAAAATGAACAGACTATTGCTGGTTAAATGCACTTGGTGTGACAGCTTCACCCTGATGTAGGCTTTAGCCAAAAAACAACCACACCATTGAGGGTTAAATGCACTTGGTGACAGGCGCAGCTTGCCCCTGATTTTGTATATGGCCAAAAAATGAACAGACTATTGCTGGTTAAATGCACTTGGTGTGACAGCTTCACCCTGATGTAGGCTTTAGCCAAAAAACAACCACACCATTGAGGGTTAAATGCACTTGGTGACAGGCGCAGCTTGCCCCTGATTTTGTATATGGCCAAAAAATGAACAGACTATTGCTGGTTAAATGCACTTGGTGTGACAGCTTCACCCTGATGTAGGCTTTAGCCAAAAAACAACCACACCATTGAGGGTTAAATGCACTTGGTCGCAGCTTGTGCTGGCGCACCACAAGACACAAAATGGCCGCCGATCACCCCAGAAAAATGAGACTGACAAACGGTCTGTGCAGCCTAAAAACAGTGAGCAATTGAGGATCAGCAGCTCAATGATCCACAGCTGCAGATCGATCAGTTAATCAAGTCCTTTGGAGGAGTTAATCTGCCTAATCTCGCCCTACTGTCGCAGCCGCAACCTCTCCCTACGCTAATCAGAGCAGAGTGACGGGCGGCGCTATGTGACTCCAGCTTAAATAGAGGCTGGGTCACATGGTGCTCTGGCCAATCACAGCCATGCCAATAGTAGGCATGGCTGTGATGGCCTCTTGGGGCAAGTAGTATGACGCTTGTTGATTGGCTGCTTTGCAGCCTTTCAAAAAGCGCCAAGAAAGCGTCACAAAAGCGCGAAGAAAGCGACGAACACCGAACCCGAACCCGGACTTTTACGAAAATGTCCGGGTTCGGGTCCGTGTCACGGACACCCCAAAATTCGGTACGAACCCGAACTATACAGTTCGAGTTCGCTCATCCCTACTCATAACATATTTGCTGGCAGCAGCAAGAGTATTAGTGGCAGCCAAATGGCGAGATACATCCCCTCCTGCGTTGAGTGCTTGGGAACTTAGATGCGATGATATATATAGGATGGAACAAATAGCAGGCTGGGAAAACAGATCTACCCAGAAATTCCAAAAAATTTGGAACCCTTGGATATTATACAGGGACTTCCAGTTTACTTAGGATGTTAAGTATTACCTGCTTTATCCTTTTTCGGAGGCTTATGAGACCTGTAGAGACTCAGTATTTCATTCTTTGAGAAGTGGAAACGCGCGTTGCAACAACCCTCCCCCTTCCCCCCCCTCGGCCTTTCCCTTCCTCCCTCCCTCCCCCCCCTTTTTTCCTGTTATATAAAATGTACTTTCGATAGCACATCTCTTATACATTGGTTTATCAGCTCTATACTGTGAATTAACAGAGATGTAACTACCTTGTATTGTATAAGATGTCATTATCACCTTTATTGTCATTCATACAATGATCTTTAATACTCTTTGTACTTATGAGATAAATACGTACAATAAAAATTTGTTTAAACATAAAGCTCAGGCAGAAGAAAAACTAGCTCAGTCTATGAAAAAAGGGGATAAGACATTCTTCAGATATATAAATGAAAAAAGGAAATTAAAACAAGGAATAACTAAATTAAAAATAAAGGACGGAAGGTATGTAGAAGAGAATAAAGGGCTAGCCGACTGCCTTAATGAATACTTCTGTTCAGTTTTTACAAAAGAAAAAGAAGGAGAAGGACCTCCACTAGAAAGGATGACTATTAAATCGTTTGATGCATGTGTCTTTACAGAGGAAGATGTTCTAAGTTTGCTGTCTAAAGTGAAGACAAATAAGTCACAGGGGCCTGATGAGATACACCCAAAATTATTAAAAGAGCTTAGTGGTGAGCTGGCAAAACCGTTAACAGATTTATTTAACCAATCATTAGTAACAGGAGTCGTCCCGGAAGATTGGAAATTGGCAAATGTCGTGCCCATTCACAAGAAAGGTAGTAAGGAGGAATCGAGCAACTATAGACCAGTGAGTCTGACATCAATAGTAGGCAAATTAATGGAAACCCTATTAAAGGATAGGATTGTGGAACATCTAAAATCCCATGGATTGCAAGATGAAAAACAGCATGGGTTTACTTCAGGGAGATCATGTCAAACAAATCTTATAGATTTTTTTGACTGGGTGACTAAAATAATAGACGGTGGAGGTGCAGTAGACATCGCATATCTAGATTTTAGTAAGGCTTTTGACACTGTCCCACATAGAAGACTTATCAATAAACTGCAGTCATTGAGCATGGACTCCCATATTGTTGAGTGGATTAGGCAGTGGCTGAGTGACAGACAACAGAGGGTTGTAGTCAATGGAGAACATTCAAAACAAGGTCATGTTACCAGTGGGATGCCACAGGGATCTGTACTGGGACCAATTTTGTTTAATATCTTCATAAGTGATATTGCAAAAGGCCTCGATGGTAAGGTTTGTCTTTTTGCTGAAGACACAAAGATATGTAACAGGGTTGATGTTCCTGGAGGGAAACGCCAAATGGAAAAGGATTTAGGAAAACTAGAAGAATGGTCAGAACTCTGGCAACTGAAATTTAATGTGGATAAGTGCAAGATAATGCACCTGGGGCGTAAAAACCCAAGGGCAGAATATAGAATATTTGACACAGTCCTGACCTCAGTATCTGAGGAAAGGGATTTAGGAGTAATTATTTCAGAAGACTTAAAGGTGGGAAGACAATGTAATAAAGCAGCACGAAATGCCAGCAGAATGCTTGGATGTATAGGGAGAGGTATAAGCAGTAGAAAGAGTGAAGTGCTTATGCCGCTGTACAGAACACTGGTGAGACCTCACTTGGAGTATTGTGCGCAGTACTGGAGGCCATATCTCCAGAAGGATATAGATACTCTAGAGAGAGTTCAGAGAAGAGCTACTAAACTAGTACATGGATTGCAGGATAAAACTTACCAGGAAAGGTTAAAAGACCTTAATATGTATAGCTTGGAAGAAAGAAGAGACCGAGGGGATATGAAAGAAACTTTTAAATACATAAAGGGAATCAACTCGGTAAAGGAGGAGAGCATATTTAAAAGAAGAAAAACTACCACAAGAGGACACAGTTCTAAATTAGAGGGGCAAAGGTTTAAAAGTAATATAAGGAAGTATTACTTTACTGAGAGAGTAGTGGATGCATGGAATAGCCTTCCTGCAGAAGTGGTAGCGGCAAATACAGTGAAGGAGTTTTAAGCATGCATGGGATAGGCATAAGGCTATCCTTCATATAAGATAGGGCCAGGGACTATTCATAGGATTCAGATATATTGGGCTGACTAGATGGGCCAAATGGTTCTTATCTGCCGACACATTCTATGTTTCTATGTTTCTATGACATCAACTTACTGCAAAAAGGATTGAAGTTTGCACCCTCTGCCAAATTCCACCCCTTTGACGCCTTTATTGGCCTAAAAAAAATTCTACGCCATTTGGCCCTAAAAAAATACTTTTTAAAGAGAAAAGAATCCTAATCTAACTGCAATAAAACACCTAAACCAAATACGTTGACAAAATACGTTGAATGAGGGGTGAATGAGGAAAAAAATAATAATAATAAAAACATGAGTACAGAGACCAACTTCTTACATACCCAATTAAAGAACAAATCCTGGTTCAACCCACTGAACGAATATTCAGTATCATTCAAAACGTTTGAAACCCTAGTCATCAGGGACTTAAGGAAAATTAAGTCAAAGAAAAATAACAAATTGCGTAAACACAATCTCAGCAAACAGGAACAAATGAGTATCAAAACACTACAAACAAATAATGACATCATTATTCGACCTGCCGACAAAGGAGGGGGTATAGTGATACTTAATCTTGCAGATTATCTAAAAGAATCTAACAGAATACTCAAGGATGGAAAAACATACAGAATAATTAAGAATGATCCCACAGAACAATATAAGCTGAGACTCAACAAATTGACATTAAAAGGAAGGAAACTAGGCATTTTAAACAAAGAAGAAGCCGATTTTATAAATATAAGACATCCCCGCATATCTTGTTTTTATTACCTACCAAAGATCCACAAATCAGAGTCACAACCACCTGGACGTCCAATAATCAGCGGTATAGGCAGTCTAACTAGCAATCTGTCTAAATATGTGGATACCTTCCTTCAAAAACATGTCCAAGAATTGCCGGCCTACCTAAAAGATACGCAACACATCCTACAAATTTTGGAAACAGTGAAATGGGAACCAGACTACATCTTGGGGACACTTTACGTCACTTCCCTATATACAGTGATAGAAAATAATAAAGGAAAGGAAGCAGCTCAACATTTTATGAACAAAAAGGGAAACATTCCACCAGAACAAATAGACTTCCTTGGGGAATGTATTTTATTCATCTTGAACAATTATTTTAAATTTGAGGAAAACTTTTTCCTCCAGACTTGGGGGACCGCCATGGGGACCAGATTCGCGCCGAGCTTCGCTAATCTATATATGGGAAGGTTGGAGGAACTTACCATCTTCCCTGATGGCGGGCTCTGCGCGAACCTGGTCCTCTGGCGGAGATTCATTGATGATATTGTTTTTATATGGAAAGGGGGGATGTCGTCCTTACAAAATTTT
This sequence comes from Bufo gargarizans, assembly GCF_014858855.1. NCBI lineage: Eukaryota > Metazoa > Chordata > Amphibia > Anura > Bufonidae > Bufo > Bufo gargarizans. Next base: position 624,532,769 of record NC_058082.1, read on the forward strand.
TTAAACTAAATAAATAAAAATGATTTTTATCTACAATTCACGTCCACCCATAGTACACAGGAAATCAATTTCCTGGATTTAACCATCAAAATTCAGAATAACACAATACTGACCCAGACATATACAAAACCCACAGACAGTAATGGATTTATCGCTCTAGATAGTTGCCATCTCCCAATTTGGCTTACCAATATTCCACGGAACCAATACATCCGCTTACGGAGGAATTGCACCCTAAATGAACGGTTCGAATATGAGGCAAACAATTTATAGCAAAAATTTCTGGAAAAGGGGTATAATGCTACAAAACTAGAGGAGATTAAAAATGAAGTTATGAAAATAGAGCGACAATCACTGATTCAGAAACAAAAAACTTCTGATAGCGAAAAAAACACACTGAAGGATAACATGGACTTTGTTATACCCATAATAACCCAATATCATGAAAAAGAATATCAGTTCAGACAAATCATAAAAAAACATTGGGACATCTTGTAGCACGATAAAATTATTGGGGAAAAATTACCCAGGGTCCCTAAATTTATTTTTAGAAAATCAAAAAACTTGGGAAATTTAATAGCCCCATCAATTAGAACCACAACTGAAGGGAAAAACAAAAAGGCAACCATACCAGATGACAAAAAAGGCTTTTTTCCTTGCAGAACATGCAAGGCCTGCCTAGCGTCTAAACAAAAAAAACATTATTAAAGAAATTACTAGTGAAAACAATTCATATACAATAAAAAACCACCTGTCCTGCTTTTCAAAGGGGGTCATTTATTATATAAAATGTCCGTGCGGAAAGGTGTACGTAGGGAGAACGAAACATGAGCTAAAGGTCAGAATATGGGAACATGTAAAAAATATAAATAAAAAATTTGTGGGCCATCCACTATCACGCCACTTCACGGAAAAACACAAGGGTAAATTTGAAGGCTCATCCTTTGGAGGTATAGAGCAAGTGAGGCATGATCCCAGAGGGGGTGATTATATAAAGGCAATGTCCCGCAAAGAGAGCGAGTGGATTTATAATCTAAACACCCTGGCTCCTATAGGCCTGAATCAAGAAATTGAATTGTTTGCATTTCTGTAATTTCTTCATATAAACAGCTAATAGCAAGAAACCATCACGCAAGACAAACAATTACAACAATGATATAAAAAAAAAAGTTTTTTCCAATAATCAGGCCCTTCTGCTAAATCAATTAACATATACCTCAATAATTTTATGGAATCTGATATTTTTGGGGAGCAACAGTGTAAAAGAACCAAAAGTACTCAAACTAACTCAATTTAAATCGCTAATCAATCACACAATTTTTTTTCTATATTCCTTTATACCCCTTGAAGTTCTAGTATTGTTTCTCTAGTGCCCTATCAACAAAAAACGTTTCCATGGAAACCTGTAAGCTTAAAGATTGCCTGAACAGGCTCTACAGTTATCCCTGAGGAAGGAATAAGTCTATTCAGAAACGCGTCGGAGGAATTGTGGACCCTAGAGGCTTCCGTAGCTTCGGGTGTGACGTCACACTACAGGTCTCCAGGACAACGTACCTAACAACGGCTGCTCTGTGCGCGCGCAAGTTACCGGCCGGAGCTGCGCACGCAACACAGAACAAGCTGAAGATAGAACGGGACAAGAGAGCAGAATCATCAACACCAACAAGAGTGAACTTTTTACAGAAAAAAAAGCGGAGCACATAACAGTAAGTGCCTAAGACTGCCACAATAGTCCGCAACAGTATTTTGTTTTCTGCAATACTTATTGTTTGTACAGGATAAGCGCACCCATCCAATCAAAACTAATGGGAATAGAGCTGCTATAATAGATATTGGAGACACTAAGGTACTGTATACCACATTGAGTCTGAGATTACCAGCATTTCTATAGCTAGAAACAGAGTCAGCGCGGGTTCTTCTTTTTCTATTTTTCAATACTAGGTCTTTTCCTATTTTGTGGGCTGTTTTTTGGCAATTAACCCCATAGCAGAACCCTGCAGCGACGGGGCTCACACATAAGTTTGTTTGTGTAAGCTCACCTCCACCCCAATTTATCCAGACGGCAGCGCGAGTGTTTATTCATCGTTTTTGTTTTTTTAAATTTTATTTGTGACTAAAACATTTCCCACATTCAGGACATGAATATGGCTACTCTCCTGTGCAAATTCTCAGATGTGTTTTAAGACTTGATTTATGATTAAAACATTTCTCACATTCAGGACATGAATATGGCTTTTGTCCTGTGTGTTTTTTTTCATGGTTAATAAGAATTGATTTCTCACTAAAACACTTCCTACATTCAGCACATGAAAAGAGCTTCTCACCTATGTGAGTGCTCAGATGTGTATCATGAGTTGATTTGTGACTAAAACATTTCCCACATTCAGGACATGAAAATGGCTTCTCTCCTGTGTGAGTTCTCTGATGATGAATAAGACCTGATTTATCACTAAAACACTTCCCACATTCAGGACAGGAAAATGGCTTCTCTCCTGTGTGGGTTCTCAGATGTTTAATAAGACTTGATTTATCACTAAAACACTTCCCACATTCAGGACAGGAAAATGGCTTCTCTCCTGTGTGGGTTCTCTGATGTTTAATAAGACTTGATTTCTTACTAAAACACTTTCCACATTCAGGACATGAAAATGGCTTCTCTCCTGTGTGAGTTCTCTGATGTTTAATAAGACTTGATTTATCACTAAAACACTTTCCACATTCAGGACATGAAAATGGCTTCTCTTCTGTGTGAGTTCTCAGATGTGTATCACGATTTGATTTCTCAATAAAACTTTTCCCACATTCAGGACATGAAAATGGCTTCTCTCCTGTGTGAGTTTTCAGATGTTTATCAAAACATGATTTGTAGCTAAAACACTTCTCACATTCAGGACATGAAAATGGCTTCTCTCCTGTGTGAGTTCTCTGATGATGAATAAGACTTGATTTATCACTAAAACACTTCCCACATTCAGGACAGGAAAATGGCTTCACTCCTGTGTGGGTTCTCTGATGTTTAATAAGACTTGATTTCTCACTAAAACACTTTCCACATTCAGGACATGAAAATGGCTTCTCTCCTGTGTGAGTTCTCTGATGTTTAATAAGACTTGATTTCTCACTAAAACACTTTCCACATTCAGGACATGAAAATGGCTTCTCTTCTGTGTGAGTTCTCAGATGTGCATCACGATTTGATTTCTCACTAAAACACTTCCCACATTCAGGACATGAAAATGGCTTCTCTCCTGTGTGAGTTTTCAGATGTTTATCAAGATATGATTTGTAGCTAAAACACTTCTCACATTCAGGACATGAAAATGGCTTCTCTCCTGTGTGAGTTCTCTGATGATGAATAAGAATTGATTTATAACTAAAACACTTCCCACATTCAGGACAGGAAAATGGCTTCTCTCCTGTGTGGGTTCTCTGATGTTTAATAACACTTGATTTCTCACTAAAACACTTTCCACATTCAGGACATGAAAATGGCTTCTCTCCTGTGTGAGTTCTCTGATGTTTAATAAGACTTGATTTCTCACTAAAACACTTTCCACATTCAGGACATGAAAATGTCTTCTCTTCTGTGTGAGTTTTCAGATGTTTATCAAGATATGATTTGTAGCTAAAACACTTCCCACATTCAGGACATAAAAATGGCTTCTCTCCTGTGTGAATTTTCGTATTAAAAGTTGTCTCATATTCTGAACATGTATATGGTCTTTCATCTTTGTGAATGTTCCTGTGCATATAAAGGTACGATTCATTTTCAAATTGTTTCCCACATTCAGAACTCACAGACATTTCACCTGTCCAGTGCTATTATTGATAATCTGTGATTGATTATCTTCTACTTTATAAGAAGGAGATAAAATTAGACATCTATGGAAGTCTTTTATCCGGTCTTTACCTGAAAAAAGAAATAGTGCAAAGGTGTAAGAAATATCTCAGTAACATAAAGTCAACTATACTTATATCAGTGAAATCTGCCAAAGTTAGAAACATTAGTTGCTAATTAAAAAACAAATCTAAACCCTAATTAAAGGAAATTTGTCACCAGATATTATTTAGCACATTAAACTGTTGGTAGAAAGTGCCAGGGTTCTATCAGTACATTAAACTGTTGGTAGAAAGTGCCAGGGTTCTATCAGTGATGTTCTGTCTGAATTGTGTGGCCACAACTGGGCTGTGTAACAGCTTTTATACAACACTGTTGGTAGAAAGTGCCAGTAGGAGTCTCCAGATGCATAGAAACTGGAGTCTTCCTCTTCTAATTATTTAACTGGTTTTCTTATCAGAAAAAAACATCTTAAAATTGTATAAACAGTATGAGGGACACTTTTTTAAATTTTCTACACCAATTTTTTTCCATAACAAAAAAGACATAAGTGATGCTCACAGTTGACATTAGGTCAAATTTTGGTGACTTGGTGAATTGTCCCCACTTTTAGAAGTAGAGTGAATTAATTACAGATAAGTTTGATTTTAAAAAGTGACCAAAAGGTCAAATATTCATGCCAAAAGAACTCACTTTTACTTTACTTTTTTAGACATGGGCGTACACCACCTTGCACTTGAATTAAATATATTATTACTTTGAGTGATTTCAAAAATTTCAGAAAGCAAAGAGAGACTTAAAACTGACAACAAAACCACTGTGTTACAGTTTTTGTGGATTCATAGTGCCTCATACTGGAAAACACAGCCAGGCTGGAATCCAGGTTGGAGGCAGCTGATCTATAGGGCAAGAGCAACAAAGACATGGACTCCAAACTTATACAGACTTGGATCTAGACTTTTAAAACCCAGACAAACAAAGACATTGACTAAGAACTTCTTTAGACTACTCAAGATATCTGAAACAGTCTTAGGCTACTTTCACACTTATGCTATTTTTTGGTGGTGTGATCCGGCAGAGGATCTCAATTCCAGAAAAAGACAAACATTTTTTTTTATCAAAACAGATCCATTTAAATCTGGTATTGAGATCCTCTGCTGGATCTCAATAACAGAAATAACAATGCAAGTGTGAAAGTAGCCTGATAGCTACTTCAGAAGAAAACAGTGTTGTATAAAAGCTGTTACACAGCCCAGTTGTGGCCACACAATTCAGACAGAAAATCACTGATAGAACCCAGGAGCTAAATGACAAGACTAACGAACACACAGACAAGAGAAGCAGATTCAGACACGGACTAAAATGTGTGCATCCTTAATTGAAGTTCAGGGTGGAGAAATTTTTAATAGAACAGGATAGCTTGCTTAGAACACTATAGATGCCAACAGTTTTTGACATAGGGGTAAATTTATTAAACCCAGTTTTTTAGACACAGATCTTAATAAAGCCCTAAGCTGATGGTGGATCTGCCAAAGTTATCACTTTGAGGCATCCAGCACCAATATAAATGTAAGACAGTTACTGAGCATTAACATTAAGACCATTTTCTATGCCTAAAACAGATGGCCCATCCCCTTCCTCACCCATGCCATGCCTACAATTTTAGAACTGGAGTGAGTGGAGTTAAGTCACAGATAGTGGCTCAACTGACCTTTGTGCTGCCACTTGCGTCTGAGATATGCCTAATTTAGTCATATTTCAGCTTGGAAGATTACCCCCATAGCGTCCCTCCTCATAGAGGTCAGAATGTAAAGAAAGGAGGCAGTTATGCACTGCCACACTGAAACATAGCCCTAGATACAGAACCACAATATCCAGCAACCAAGTCACACTGTATACAAAGGTGAACAGTGAACAGACATATAAAACTTTTTTAAATTTAAATCTCAATATGTCTATGAGCACCACAGAAAACAGCTAAGACATCTAGAAATGTAGTTTACACGGAAGCTATTAAGATAAACTGGTATCTATCTAATACAAAGCTTGCGTTCCATAAAACAGAAGCAGCATGGGCAGCAGCTGACTGGCATTGGTTGCTAAAGCCATGTCTACTTTTTGCCAATATCCCCAATGCTTAATGATAGCTTCATCCAGTGGATTATTAGTAAAAATATAATATTACATTTTTTTTCCTTCCTCTGGGTCAACTTGCAGGATGACAGGCCGAACTGGATGGACAAATGTCTTTTTTCGGCCTTATGTACTATGTTACTATGTATATTAAACTTGATTTCCAATTTCTGTGCCCCAAATGTCCCCATAATAATACATTACCCCCAGTGTATTAAATACAATCTGCCTAAATCATCAGACACTGTTATTGGTTCACAGCAAGGAGAGAACGTCTAATACTCCGTCTACTGCTCAGAGAAACATAATTAACCACTAGTTCTGCTTGAAACAGATGTCGGGAAGCATTAGACAGAGTATATAGCATTGGAGAGTATTAGAGATGTTCCATTGTCTCCTTCGATTATCTCATCTGGTTCTTCACACTACTTTAACCCACAAACCCTACGCTGTCTGATACATTCCATATTTACAATGGCTCTTGGCCGGGCTATCCCCTTGTTTATATTATTTATGGAAAGCCTCATTAAGAAATGTCCTAACATTTTTATATTAAGAGTTGGTCCCTTTACTCAATCCACTGCGGCATTTATAGATAATTTATTATTATTAATCACTGACCCTTCTTCTGCTATTTTCTACTTTCTAAATCTTTTCCACATTTTATGTGAGGTCTCTAATTTCTAAATTAATTTTAGTAAATTACAACCTGGAAAACCCTTTCAAGTAACTGTTTTGGACCAAGTATAGATTAAAATGAAATAAATTTGCTCCCACTCCACACTTCATCCAGCAATTGGCTTCTATCTGCTGACAAGCTTTTTATGCCAACTCTCTGGCGATCTAAGGATCATCCTATTATCCAACAGCGGTATTTAAAATTAGTTGATTTCTACAGATTTGAAGAAGTGGGAAAACCATTACAAACAGACCTAAAAAGACTTTACTGTATGCGCTTTTCTGGCATTTTTTGTGCCATTTTTTCTGATGATGTTTTTCCCATACAGTGAAAAAGGTTTAAAAATATCGCAAAAAATCAAATTTACTTCAGCATGCCTTGCTTTTTTTTTTTAATAAAAAAATAAAAAAAGCCACCTAATTGATAAATGCAACAGAAGCAAAAAGAAAAAAGCTTGTGTGTCCTACCAATTTTTTTTTTATTTCCCATAGATTTTAAAATGAAATCTGGAGCTAAATGTGTATATGGCAAAGAAATGTGTGCAGTAAAATCAAATCAAACCAAAGTGGTTATAGTGGCTAACAGGACGAGTCTGCTGAGAATTTTGTGACATACTTACAAATGTTAACCAACCTTTTGAGATTTCAGAACAAGACAAAAATCACTATATTTATAGCTGAAATAATGTGCAACTAAAATTTTCATAAATGGAGACAAGAATTGACAAAAACAAAGGGCAGGATAAAAACAGCACAATTCCTTCCTACTATTTGTGACTCGGTGAGTCGAGCAGAGCAAAGGTTAATTATTTTTGCGATCAGGTTGGTAAATGAGGTGCACTTTATATACTCTAACAAACCTGCCACATTATTTACCATATTTTAGACACAAACCTGTTAATACTTCTGCCCCACTGTTCCTTATACACAGCACAGATTACAATATCTTATAATTCCTTCAACATACAGTCAGTTCAGTGACACTTACCAGACATGGACCCTTCACACACTCAGGACTTGACACTCAGTGTCTTCTCCTCAGCAAGTCAGTGATCTGAGTATATTTCCTTGGTGATTTCCAGCTTTTTGAGCCATGTTTTGTGTTTTATACCCCTTGGGTGGCTATAGCTTTTAGCTCCTCCTCTTCCCCCCAGGAGACCCCCAGTTTCACTTTCATAATCAATGCAATCTTTCATCATGAGATGTACAATGGAAGAATAATGGTGCCTCATCCTCATCAAACAGTTTAGCATTTTCTAGCCTCCTGAGATGGTCCTTTATTTACATATTGTATTTGCAGGGTAGAGACCTATTGTTCACACTCCTATTTAGCATCTGTAAGAGGTTCCTGGGATACTCCGAGACCTTTTCATATGAGAATCAGTGTAAACAATTATCATTTTACATCCTGATGAGATATATTCCATCCAGACATGCAACCATATGACTCTCCATCTATAATTCACATATATGAAATACTTCATATTACATCAAGTATAATAGATCAGAAGACTTTCAATATTCAAAGGTTCATATTTATTACAGATTCCAACTAGTAAATTCATGACTTTAAGAGGAATAAACCCTGTATGACAACTTTACATGAGTATTTATTGTTTTAAGGGTGTCAGGCTTACACTTTTCAGATCAGAATGAAGATGAAATGGAGCTCAAAAAGCCAAAATAGAAATTATTGTAAATATTTTATTATATCATAAAAAGACATCAAAATTACATATAACCAGATGCAATGGGACAGGGACAAAAAAGAGCAGGGAAAAACAGCTAACAGCGCCACCCTGGATGGGGGGCTCCGGTCATAAATATAAAAAGGTATAGTCAGCGGGATGAATACATAATAATACAAATGAATAGTAATGGCATAATAGCACCGCAGATACACAATAAATATAATGGTGGAGGTGAGTCGAAAATGTAAGGAAAGGAAAATATAGATCAAGATGGAAAAGCCCATACAAGAATGAACAAGAAACATCCGGTTTGCAAGTCAAAACCTAGCAACACAATAATGATCCATGTGGAACGGAAGCGGAGTGTAGATGATTAGATGGAACTCACCACAAAATCAGACCAAGAGGAGACCAGCCAGGATGGCGCTACCCCAACGCGCGTTTCGGCGTACCTTCGTCAGGGGGTAGCGACATCACTGAGGATCAGACATTTTAAATTCATTGCAGACCAATCACACACCAGCACTTGCTCGTCCCCAGGTGTGTATGTCTCCAGGCGCGTGATCACTCCGGACCAGCCACATCCGGACACCCCGAGCCTGGCGTCAGATCAAAGACCCGCCCCCCACGTGACAAAGCACATGATCGGGCGGGGATGATGCATAGACGCGCAGGCTCGGGGCGCCGGAGGCAACGCCAGATGACGCGCGCATGCATCACACTAGGGGAGGAGCAACAGACAACCGTCTGCTGGAATCAATGTCAAAAGCTCAGAGCACTCTTACACACAAGAGCAAAGAACGGGAAGGGAACAAGGGGGGGGAAAGAGAAGAAGAAAAAGATGGGAGGGGGAATGCAGAGCACTATTAATAAATGACCTATATGGTACCTACTTAGGTGAGTATAGTAACTCAAATATATGTAATAACATGCCCAGTGTAATAGGTGGCATCCATTAATATGCGCATATATATAAGAGAATACACCATGATTAATAAATACAAACAACGACAAATTCAATACATAAAGTGCAAGTGCATATATATGTGCACACAGTGCACAAATTAACATATACATGTTGAAAAATTATTATACATGACAATAAAGTCCCATATATATAATATGCATCAAAAAAAAAAAAATGATGGGTCATAGGTATGCAATAATGAAAAAAAAAAATTATGTGAAAAGAGAATTGGTGAAAGAGAATGATGATGCTACTGAGAGCAAATAAATGTGAAATGGAGTGTGAAAATGAAGTGCATGAATGTAAATCCATATATGAAAAAATAATAATAAAAGTGGTGAAAACTACAAACAAGGAGGATCATAACTAGAGTTGAGCGAACACCTGGATGTTCGGGTTCGAGAAGTTCGGCCGAACATCCCGGAAATGTTCGGGTTCGGGATCCGAACCCGATCCGAACTTCGTCCCGAACCCGAACCCCATTGAAGTCAATGGGGACCCGAACTTTTCAGCACTAAAAAGGCTGTAAAACAGCCCAGGAAAGAGCTAGAGGGCTGCAAAAGGCAGCAACATGTAGGTAAATCCCCTGCAAACAAATGTGGATAGGGAAATGAATTAAAATAAAAATTAAATAAATAAAAATTAACCAAAATCAATTGGAGAGAGGTTCCATAGCAGAGAATCTGGCTTCCCGTCACCCACCACTGGAACAGTCCATTCTCAGATATTTAGGCCACGGCACCCAGGCAGAGGAGAGAGGTCCCGTAACAGAGAATCTGTCTTCATGTCAGCAGAGAATTAGTCTGCATGTCATAGCAGAGAATGAGGCTTCACGTCAGCCACCACTGCAACAGTCCATTGGCATATATTTAGGCCCAGCACCCAGGCAGAGGAGAGAGGTCCCGTAACAGACAATCTGGCTTCATGTCAGCAGAGAATCAGTCTGCATGTCATAGCAGAGAATCAGGCTTCACGTCACCCACCACTGCAACAGTCCATTGTCATAAATTTAGGCCCAGCACTAGTGTTGAGCGGCATGTCCCATATTCGAATTCGCGAAATTTTGTGAATATTCGAAAGAATATTCGTAAAATATTCGCGATTATTCAAATTCGTTATTATTTCGCATATGCGATAATTCGAATTTTCGCATCGCATAATACATATGCTATGCAAAATTCACATGTGCGCTAATGAAATCGCCTTACGAAGATTCGCAACTCAATTCAATCACTAATGTATGAATGCAATGCCCTTTGCCTCTGTTCTGGGACAAGTGTAGATATTCGCATGTGCGCTAATAAAATCGCCTTACGAAGATTCGCACCTCAATCACTTTCTAGGGAATGTGAGACTTTTGGGAATCAATCGAGATACAGTGGGGGGTGATGACAGTAGTTGACAGAGTACAGATCAATGTAATCTGTAAGGTGGAAAGTAAAATAAAAAATACGAATTTTCGTTAATCGAATTTTACGAAGTTCTACGTATTCGCGAATATGGTGCTATACTATATGAATGCACAGGCCTTTGCCTCTCTGTTCTGGGGACAAGTGTAGATATTTGCATTTGCGTTAATAAAATCGCCTTACGAAGATTCGCAGCTCAATTCAATCACTAATGTATGAATGCAAAGCCCTTTGCCTCTGTTCTGGGACAAGTGTAGATATTCGCATGTGCGCTAATAAAATCGCCTTACGAAGATTCGCAACTCAATTCACTAATGTATGAATGCAAAGCCCTTTGCCTCTGTTCTGGGACGTGCCGATATTCGCATGTGCGCTAATAAAATCGCCTTACGAAGATTCGCGCCTCAATCACTTTCTAGGCAATGTGAGTAAGATCTGAGCTGTTGGACCTTTGGGAAACAATCAATTATATGTGTACTGTAATTTTGTGGGGGGGGGGAAAAAAACAAAAAACGAATATTCGTTTTTACGAATATATAGCACTATATTCGAAATATTCGCGAAATCGCGAAGTTGCGATATTCGCGAAAAAAATTTGCTTTTCGAATATTCGCGCTCAACACTACCCAGCACCCAGGCAGAGGAGAGAGGTCCCGTAACAGACAATCTGGCTTCATGTCAGCAGAGAATCAGTCTGCATGTCATAGCAGAGAATAAAGCTTCACGTCAGCCACCACTGCAACAGTCCATTGGCATATATTTAGGCCCAGCACCCAGGCAGAGGAGGGAGGTCCCGTAACAGAGAATCTGTCTTCATGTCAGCAGAGAATTAGTCTGCATGTCATAGCAGAGAATGAGGCTTCACGTCAGCCACCACTGCAACAGTCCATTGGCATATATTTAGGCCCAGCACACACACAGGCAGAGGAGAGAGGTCCCGTAACAGAGAATCTGGCTTCATGTCAGCAGAGAATCAGTCTGCATGTCATAGCAGAGAATGAGGCTTCACTGCAGCCACCACTGCAACAGTCCATTGGCATATATTTAGGCCCAGCACACACACAGGCAGAGGAGAGAGGTCCCGTAACAGAGGATCTGGCTTCATGTCAGCAGAGAATCAGTCTGCATGTCATAGCAGAGAATCAGGCTTCACGTCAGCCACCACTGCAACAGTCCATTGTCATAAATTTAGGCCCAGCACCCAGGCAGAGGAGAGAGGTCCCGTAACAGAGAATCTGGCTTCATGTCAGCAGAGAATCAGTCTTCATATCATAGCAGAGAATCAGGCTTCACGTCACCCACCACTGTAAGAGTCAATTTTCATAAATTTAGGCCCAGAACCCAGGCAGAGGAGAAAGGTCCCGTAACAGACAATCTGGCTTCATGTCAGCAGAGAATCAGTCTTCATATCATAGCAGAGAATCAGGCTTCACGTCACCCACCACTGTAAGAGTCAATTTTCATAAATTTAGGCCCAGAACCCAGGCAGAGGAGAAAGGTCCCGTAACAGACAATCTGGCTTCATGTCAGCAGAGAATCAGTCTTCATATCATAGCAGAGAATCAGGCTTCACGTCACCCACCACTGCAACAGTCCATTGGCATATATTTAGGCCTAGCACACAGGCAGAGCAGAGAGGTCCCGTAACAGACAATCTGGCTTCATGACAGCAGAGAATCAGTCTGCATGTCATAGCAGAGAATCAGGCTTCACGTCACCCACCACTGCAACAGTCCATTGTCATAAATTTAGGCCCAGCACCCAGGCAGAGGAGAGAGGTCCCGTAACAGAGGATCTGGCTTCATGTCAGCAGAGAATCAGTCTGCATGTCATAGCAGAGAATGAGGCTTCACGTCACCCACCACTGCAACAGTCCATTGTCATAAATTTAGGCCCAGCACCCAGGCAGAGGAGAGAGGTCCCGTAAAAGAGGATCTGGCTTCATGTCAGCAGAGAATTAGTCTGCATGTCATAGCAGAGAATCAGGCTTCATGTCAGCCACCACTGCAACAGTCCATTGGCATATATTTAGGCCTAGCACACAGGCAGAGCAGAGAGGTCCCGTAACAGACAATCTGGCTTCATGACAGCAGAGAATCAGTCTGCATGTCATAGCAGAGAATCAGGCTTCACGTCAGCCACCACTGCAACAGTCCATTGTCATAAATTTAGGCCCAGCACCCAGGCAGAGGAGAGAGGTCCCGTAACAGACAATCTGGCTTCATGTCAGCAGAGAATTAGTCTGCATGTCATAGCAGAGAATCAGGCTTCATGTCAGCCACCACTGCAACAGTCCATTGGCATATATTTAGGCCTAGCACACAGGCAGAGCAGAGAGGTCCCGTAACAGACAATCTGGCTTCATGTCAGCAGAGAATCAGTCTGCATGTCATAGCAGAGAATGAGGCTTCACGTCACCCACCACTGCAACAGTCCATTGGCATATATTTAGGCCTAGCACACAGGCAGAGCAGAGAGGTCCCGTAACAGACAATCTGGCTTCATGACAGCAGAGAATCAGTCTGCATGTCATAGCAGAGAATGAGGCTTCACGTCAGCCACCACTGCAACAGTCCATTGGCATATATTTAGGCCTAGCACACAGGCAGAGCAGAGAGGTCCCGTAACAGAGGATCTGGCTTCATGTCAGCAGAGAATCAGTCTGCATGTCATAGCAGAGAATCAGGCTTCACGTCAGCCACCACTGCAACAGTCCATTGTCATAAATTTAGGCCCAGCACCCAGGCAGAGGAGAGAGGTCCCGTAACAGACAATCTGGCTTCATGTCAGCAGAGAATTAGTCTGCATGTCATAGCAGAGAATCAGGCTTCATGTCAGCCACCACTGCAACAGTCCATTGGCATATATTTAGGCCTAGCACACAGGCAGAGCAGAGAGGTCCCGTAACAGACAATCTGGCTTCATTACAGCAGAGAATCAGTCTGCATGTCATAGCAGAGAATGAGGCTTCACGTCACCCACCACTGCAACAGTCCATTGGCATATATTTAGGCCTAGCACACAGGCAGAGCAGAGAGGTCCCGTAACAGACAATCTGGCTTCATGTCAGCAGAGAATCAGTCTGCATGTCATAGCAGAGAATCAGGCTTCACGTCAGCCACCACTGCAACAGTCCATTGGCATATATTTAGGCCTAGCACACAGGCAGAGGAGAGAGGTCCCGTAACAGACAATCTGGCTTCATGTCAGCAGAGAATCAGTCTGCATGTCATAGCAGAGAATGAGGCTTCACGTCAGCCACCACTGCAACAGTCCATTGGCATAAATTTAGGCCCAGCACCCAGGCAGAGGAGAGAGGTCCCGTAACAGACAATCTGGCTTCATGTCAGCAGAGAATTAGTCTGCATGTCATAGCAGAGAATCAGGCTTCATGTCAGCCACCACTGCAACAGTCCATTGGCATATATTTAGGCCTAGCACACAGGCAGAGGAGAGGTTCATTCAACTTTGGGTAGCATCGCAATATAATGGTAAAATGAAAATAAAAATAGGATTGAATGAGGAAGTGCCCTGGAGTCCAATAATATATGGTTATGGGGAGGTAGTTAATGTCTAATCTGGACAAGGGACGGACAGGTCCTGTGGGATCCATGCCTGGTTCATTTTTATGAACGTCAGCTTGTCCACATTGGCTGTAGACAGGCGGCTGCGTTTGTCTGTAATGACGCCCCCTGCCGTGCTGAATACACGTTCAGACAAAACGCTGGCTGCCGGGCAGGCCAGCACCTCCAAGGCATAAAAGGCTAGCTCTGGCCACGTGGACAATTTAGAGACCCAGAAGTTGAATGGGGCCGAACCATCAGTCAGTACGTGGAGGGGTGTGCACACGTACTGTTCCACCATGTTAGTGAAATGTTGCCTCCTGCTAACACGTTGCGTATCAGGTGGTGGTGCAGTTAGCTGTGGCGTGTTGACAAAAGTTTTCCACATCTCTGCCATGCTAACCCTGCCCTCAGAGGAGCTGGCCGTGACACAGCTGCCTTGGCGACCTCTTGCTCCTCCTCTGCCTTGGCCTTGGGCTTCCACTTGTTCCCCTGTGACATTTGGGAATGCTCTCAGTAGCGCGTCTACCAACGTGCGCTTGTACTCGCGCATCTTCCTATCACGCTCCAGTGCAGGAAGTAAGGTGGGCACATTGTCTTTGTAGCGTGGATCCAGCAGGGTGGCAACCCAGTAGTCCGCACAGGTTAAAATGTGGGCAACTCTGCTGTCGTTGCGCAGGCACTGCAGCATGTAGTCGCTCATGTGTGCCAGGCTGCCCAGGGATAAGGACAAGCTGTCCTCTGTGGGAGGCGTATCGTCATCGTCCTGCCTTTCCCCCCAGCCACGCACCAGTGATGGACCCGAGCTGCGTTGGGTGCCACCCCGCTGTGACCATGCTTCATCCTCATCCTCCTCCACCTCCTCCTCATCCTCGTCCTCCTCGTCCTCCAGTAGTGGGCCCTGGCTGGCCACATTTGTACCTGGCCTCTGCTGTTGCCAAAAACCTCCCTCTGAGTCACTTCGAAGAGACTGGCCTGAAAGTGCTAAAAATGACCCCTCTTCCTCCTCCTCCTCCTCCTCCTCCTGGGCCACCTCCTCTTCCATCATCGCCCTAAGTGTTTTCTCAAGGAGACATAGAAGTGGTATTGTAACGCTGATAACGGTGTCATCGCCACTGGCCATGTTGGTGGAGTACTCGAAACAGCGCAACAGGGCACACAGGTCTCGCATGGAGGCCCAGTCATTGGTGGTGAAGTGGTGCTGTTCTGTAGTGCGACTGACCCGTGCGTGCTGCAGCTGAAACTCCACTATGGCCTGCTGCTGCTCGCACAGTCTGTCCAGCATGTGCAAGGTGGAGTTCCACCTGGTGGGCACGTCGCATATGAGGCGGTGAGCGGGAAGGCCGAAGTTACGCTGTAGCGCAGACAGGCGAGCAGCAGCAGGATGTGAACGCCGGAAGCGCGAACAGACGGCCCGCACTTTATGCAGCAGCTCTGACATGTCGGGGTAGTTGTGAATGAACTTCTGCACCACCAAATTCAGCACATGCGCCAAGCAAGGGATGTGCGTCAAATTGGCTAGTCCCAGAGCTGCAACGAGATTTCGCCCATTATCACACACCACCAGGCCGGGCTTGAGGCTCACCGGCAGCAACCACTCGTCGGTCTGTTGTTCTATACCCCGCCACAACTCCTGTGCGGTGTGGGGCCTGTCCCCCAAACATATGAGTTTCAGAATGGCCTGCTGACGTTTACCCCGGGCTGTGCTGAAGTTGGTGGTGAAGGTGTGTGGCTGACTGGATGAGCAGGTGGAAGAAGAGGAGGAGGAAGCCGAGAAGGAGGAGGTGGCAACAGGAGGCAAAGAATGTTGCCCTGCGATCCTTGGCGGCGGAAGGACGTGCGCCAAACAGCTCTCCGCCTGGGGCCCAGCTGCCACTACATTTACCCAGTGTGCAGTTAGGGAGATATAGCGTCCCTGGCCGTGCTTACTGGTCCACGTATCTGTGGTTAGGTGGACCTTGCCACAGATGGCGTTGCGCAGTGCACACTTGATTTTATCGGATACTTGGTTGTGCAGGGAAGGCACGGCTCTCTTGGAGAAGTAGTGCCGGCTGGGAACAACATACTGTGGGACAGCAAGCGACATGAGCTGTTTGAAGCTGTCTGTGTCCACCAGCCTAAATGACAGCATTTCATAGGCCAGTAGTTTAGAAATGCTGGCATTCAGGGCCAGGGATCGAGGGTGGCTAGGTGGGAATTTACGCTTTCTATCAAATGTTTGTGAGATGGAGAGCTGAACGCTGGCGTGTGACATGGTTGAGACGCTTGGTGACGGAGGTGGTGGTGGTGGTGTTGGTGGTACATCCCCTGTTTGCTGGGCGGCAGGTGCCAACGTTCCTCCAGAGGCGGAGGAAGAGGCCGAGGCGGCAGCAGCAGAATAGGCCGAGGCGGCAGCAGCAGAAGAGGTAGCAGGGGGAGCCTGAGTGACTTCCTTGGTTTTAAGGTGTTTACTCCACTGCAGTTCATGCTTTGCATGCAGGTGCCTGGTCATGCAGGTTGTGCTCAGGTTCAGAACGTTAATGCCTCGCTTCAGGCTCTGATGGCACAGCGTGCAAACCACTCGGGTCTTGTCGTCAGCACATTGTTTGAAGAAGTGCCATGCCAGGGAACTCCTTGAAGCTGCCTTTGGGGTGCTCGGTCCCAGATGGCGGCGGTCAGTAGCAGGCGGAGTCTCTTGGCGGCGGGTGTTCTGCTTTTGCCCACTGCTCCCTCTTTTGCTACGCTGTTGGCTCGGTCTCACCACTGCCTCTTCCTCCGAACTGTGAAAGTCAGTGGCACGACCTTCATTCCATGTGGGGTCTAGGACCTCATCGTCCCCTGCATCGTCTTCCACCCAGTCTTGATCCCTGACCTCCTGTTCAGTCTGCACACTGCAGAAAGACGCAGCAGTTGGCACCTGTGTTTCGTCATCATCAGAGACATGCTGAGGTGGTATTCCCATGTCCTCATCATCAGGAAACATAAGTGGTTGTGCGTCAGTGCATTCTATGTCTTTCACCGCTGGGGAAGGGCTAGGTGGATGCCCTTGGGAAACCCTGCCAGCGGAGTCTTCAAACAGCATAAGAGACTGCTGCATAACTTGAGGCTGAGACAGTTTCCCTGGTATGCATGGGGGTGATGTGACAGACTGATGGGGTTGGTTTTCAGGCGCCATCTGTGCGCTTTCTGCAGAAAACTGGGTGGGAGATAATGTGAACGTGCTGGATCCACTGTCGGCCACCCAATTGACTAATGCCTGTACCTGCTCAGGCCTTACCATCCTTAGAACGGCATTGGGCCCCACCATATATCGCTGTAAATTCTGGCGGCTACTGGGACCTGAGGTAGTTGGTACACTAGGACGTGTGGATGTGGCAGAACGGCCACGTCCTCTCCCAGCACCAGAGGGTCCACTAACACCACCACGACCATGTCCACGTCCGCGTCCCTTACTAGATGTTTTTCTCATTGTTATGGTTCACCACAACAACAAATATATTATTTGGCCCAATGTATTGTATTCAAATTCAGCGGGATATAAATTTGAGGCCTAGTATTTAGGCGCTGGGTGACCGGTATGGATTTAGTGACAGAATTAGACTTGGAAATGCACAGAAGCGTGTGTGTGAAGTTATTCTGAATGACCCTATGTGCACCTTCAATATGATCTACCCTTTTAGGGATAGATTTCAAATAGCTCTGATATAGCAGAAACGACTAAATTATGAAATTGCTAAATTGGGAATTGTATTTCAACCCAGAACAAAAAATGTGCTTTGACGGACACTAAATAACTTTCCCAGCCACAACAGGACAGCGGTAACGAGAGATTTAGCGGGATATAAATTTGAGGCCTAGTATTTAGGCGCTGGGTGACAGGTATGGGTTTAGTGCCAGAATTAGACTTGGAAATACACAGTAGCGGGTGTGTGTGAAGTTATTCTGAATGACCCAATGTGCACCTTGAATATTATATACCCTTTTAGGGATAGATTTCAAATAGCTCTGATATAGCAGAAACCACTAAATTATGAAATTGCTAAATTGGGAATTGTATTTCAACCCAGAACAAGAAATGTGCTTGAACGGACACTAAATAACTCGCCCAGCTACAGCACTAAGGACAGATTTAGCGGGATATAAATTTGAGGCCTAGTATTTAGGCGCTGGGTGACAGGTATGGGTTTAGTGCCAGAATTAGACTTGGAAATACACAGTAGCGGGTGTGTGTGAAGTTATTCTGAATGACCCAATGTGCACCTTGAATATTATATACCCTTTTAGGGATAGATTTCAAATAGCTCTGATATAGCAGAAACCACTAAATTATGAAATTGCTAAATTGGGAATTGTATTTCAACCCAGAACAAGAAATGTGCTTGAACGGACACTAAATAACTCGCCCAGCTACAGCACTAAGGACAGATTTAGCGGGATATAAATTTGAGGCCTAGTATTTAGGCGCTGGGTGACAGGTATGGGTTTAGTGCCAGAATTAGACTTGGAAATACACAGTAGCGGGTGTGTGTGAAGTTATTCTGAATGACCCAATGTGCACCTTGAATATTATATACCCTTTTAGGGATAGATTTCAAATAGCTCTGATATAGCAGAAACCACTAAATTATGAAATTGCTAAATTGGGAATTGTATTTCAACCCAGAACAAGAAATGTGCTTGAACGGACACTAAATAACTCGCCCAGCTACAGCACTAAGGACAGATTTAGCGGGATATAAATTTGAGGCCTAGTATTTAGGCGCTGGGTGACAGGTATGGGTTTAGTGCCAGAATTAGACTTGGAAATACACAGTAGCGGGTGTGTGTGAAGTTATTCTGAATGACCCAATGTGCACCTTGAATATTATATACCCTTTTAGGGATAGATTTCAAATAGCTCTGATATAGCAGAAACCACTAAATTATGAAATTGCTAAATTGGGAATTGTATTTCAACCCAGAACAAGAAATGTGCTTGAACGGACACTAAATAACTCGCCCAGCTACAGCACTAAGGACAGATTTAGCGGGATATAAATTTGAGGCCTAGTATTTAGGCGCTGGGTGACAGGTATGGGTTTAGTGCCAGAATTAGACTTGGAAATACACAGTAGCGGGTGTGTGTGAAGTTATTCTGAATGACCCAATGTGCACCTTGAATATTATATACCCTTTTAGGGATAGATTTCAAATAGCTCTGATATAGCAGAAACCACTAAATTATGAAATTGCTAAATTGGGAATTGTATTTCAACCCAGAACAAGAAATGTGCTTGAACGGACACTAAATAACTCGCCCAGCTACAGCACTAAGGACAGATTTAGCGGGATATAAATTTGAGGCCTAGTATTTAGGCGCTGGGTGACAGGTATGGGTTTAGTGCCAGAATTAGACTTGGAAATACACAGTAGCGGGTGTGTGTGAAGTTATTCTGAATGACCCAATGTGCACCTTGAATATTATATACCCTTTTAGGGATAGATTTCAAATAGCTCTGATATAGCAGAAACCACTAAATTATGAAATTGCTAAATTGGGAATTGTATTTCAACCCAGAACAAGAAATGTGCTTGAACGGACACTAAATAACTCGCCCAGCTACAGCACTAGGGACAGATTTAGCTGGATATAAATTTGAGGCCTAGTATTTAGGCGCTGGGTGACCGGTATGGATTTAGTGACAGAATTAGACTTGGAAATGCACAGAAGCGTGTGTGTGAAGTTATTCTGAATGACCCAATGTGCACCTTGAATATTATATACCCTTTTAGGGATAGATTTCAAATAGCTCTGATATAGCAGAAACCACTAAATTATGAAATTGCTAAATTGGGAATTGTATTTCAACCCAGAACAAGAAATGTGCTTGAACGGACACTAAATAACTCGCCCAGCTACAGCACTAAGGACAGATTTAGCGGGATATAAATTTGAGGCCTAGTATTTAGGCGCTGGGTGACAGGTATGGGTTTAGTGCCAGAATTAGACTTGGAAATACACAGTAGCGGGTGTGTGTGAAGTTATTCTGAATGACCCAATGTGCACCTTGAATATTATATACCCTTTTAGGGATAGATTTCAAATAGCTCTGATATAGCAGAAACCACTAAATTATGAAATTGCTAAATTGGGAATTGTATTTCAACCCAGAACAAGAAATGTGCTTGAACGGACACTAAATAACTCGCCCAGCTACAGCACTAAGGACAGATTTAGCGGGATATAAATTTGAGGCCTAGTATTTAGGCGCTGGGTGACAGGTATGGGTTTAGTGCCAGAATTAGACTTGGAAATACACAGTAGCGGGTGTGTGTGAAGTTATTCTGAATGACCCAATGTGCACCTTGAATATTATATACCCTTTTAGGGATAGATTTCAAATAGCTCTGATATAGCAGAAACCACTAAATTATGAAATTGCTAAATTGGGAATTGTATTTCAACCCAGAACAAGAAATGTGCTTGAACGGACACTAAATATTTCGCCCAGCTACAGCACTAAGGACAGATTTAGCGGGATATAAATTTGAGGCCTAGTATTTAGGCGCTGGGTGACAGGTATGGGTTTAGTGCCAGAATTAGACTTGGAAATACACAGTAGCGGGTGTGTGTGAAGTTATTCTGAATGACCCAATGTGCACCTTGAATATTATATACCCTTTTAGGGATAGATTTCAAATAGCTCTGATATAGCAGAAACCACTAAATTATGAAATTGCTAAATTGGGAATTGTATTTCAACCCAGAACAAGAAATGTGCTTGAACGGACACTAAATAACTCGCCCAGCTACAGCACTAAGGACAGATTTAGCGGGATATAAATTTGAGGCCTAGTATTTAGGCGCTGGGTGACAGGTATGGGTTTAGTGCCAGAATTAGACTTGGAAATACACAGTAGCGGGTGTGTGTGAAGTTATTCTGAATGACCCAATGTGCACCTTGAATATTATATACCCTTTTAGGGATAGATTTCAAATAGCTCTGATATAGCAGAAACCACTAAATTATAAAATTGCTAAATTGGGAATTGTATTTCAACCCAGAACAAAAAATGTGCTTTGACGGACACTAAATAACTTTCCCAGCCACAACAGGACAGCGGTAACGAGAGATTTAGCGGGATATAAATTTGAGGCCTAGTATTTAGGCGCTGGGTGACAGGTATGGGTTTAGTGCCAGAATTAGACTTGGAAATACACAGTAGCGGGTGTGTGTGAAGTTATTCTGAATGACCCAATGTGCACCTTGAATATTATATACCCTTTTAGGGATAGATTTCAAATAGCTCTGATATAGCAGAAACCACTAAATTATGAAATTGCTAAATTGGGAATTGTATTTCAACCCAGAACAAGAAATGTGCTTGAACGGACACTAAATAACTCGCCCAGCTACAGCACTAAGGACAGATTTAGCGGGATATAAATTTGAGGCCTAGTATTTAGGCGCTGGGTGACAGGTATGGGTTTAGTGCCAGAATTAGACTTGGAAATACACAGTAGCGGGTGTGTGTGAAGTTATTCTGAATGACCCAATGTGCACCTTGAATATTATATACCCTTTTAGGGATAGATTTCAAATAGCTCTGATATAGCAGAAACCACTAAATTATGAAATTGCTAAATTGGGAATTGTATTTCAACCCAGAACAAGAAATGTGCTTGAACGGACACTAAATAACTCGCCCAGCTACAGCACTAAGGACAGATTTAGCGGGATATAAATTTGAGGCCTAGTATTTAGGCGCTGGGTGACAGGTATGGGTTTAGTGCCAGAATTAGACTTGGAAATACACAGTAGCGGGTGTGTGTGAAGTTATTCTGAATGACCCAATGTGCACCTTGAATATTATATACCCTTTTAGGGATAGATTTCAAATAGCTCTGATATAGCAGAAACCACTAAATTATGAAATTGCTAAATTGGGAATTGTATTTCAACCCAGAACAAGAAATGTGCTTGAACGGACACTAAATAACTCGCCCAGCTACAGCACTAGGGACAGATTTAGCTGGATATAAATTTGAGGCCTAGTATTTAGGCGCTGCGTGACAGGTATGGGTTTAGTGACAGAATTAGACTTGGAAATACACAGTAGCGGGTGTGTGTGAAGTTATTCTGAATGACCCAATGTGCACCTTGAATATTATATACCCTTTTAGGGATAGATTTCAAATAGCTCTGATATAGCAGAAACCACTAAATTATGAAATTGCTAAATTGGGAATTGTATTTCAACCCAGAACAAGAAATGTGCTTGAACGGACACTAAATAACTCGCCCAGCTACAGCACTAGGGACAGATTTAGCTGGATATAAATTTGAGGCCTAGTATTTAGGCGCTGGGTGACCGGTATGGATTTAGTGACAGAATTAGACTGGGATATGGCCAAAAAATAAACAGACTATTGCTGGTTAAATGCACTTGGTGTGACAGCTTCACCCTGATGTAGGCTTTAGCCAAAAAACAACCACACCATTGAGGGTTAAATGCACTTGGTGACAGGCGCAGCTTGCCCCTGATTTTGTATATGGCCAAAAAATGAACAGACTATTGCTGGTTGAATGCACTTGGTGTGACAGCTTCACCCTGATGTAGGCTTTAGCCAAAAACAACCACACCATTGAGGGTTAAATGCACTTGGTGACAGGCGCAGCTTGCCCCTGATTTTGTATATGGCCAAAAAATGAACAGACTATTGCTGGTTAAATGCACTTGGTGTGACAGCTTCACCCTGATGTAGGCTTTAGCCAAAAAACAACCACACCATTGAGGGTTAAATGCACTTGGTCGCAGCTTGTGCTGGCGCACCACAAGACACTAAATGGCCGCCGATCACCCCAGAAAAATGTGACTGACAAACGGTCTGTGCAGCCTAAAAACAGTGAGCAATTGAGGATCAGCAGCTCAATGATCCACAGCTGCAGATCGATCAGTTAATCAAGTCCTTTGGAGGAGTTAATCTGCCTAATCTCGCCCTACTGTCGCAGCCGCAACCTCTCCCTACGCTAATCAGAGCAGAGTGACGGGCGGCGCTATGTGACTCCAGCTTAAATAGAGGCTGGGTCACATGGTGCTCTGGCCAATCACAGCCATGCCAATAGTAGGCATGGCTGTGATGGCCTCTTGGGGCAAGTAGTATGACGCTTGTTGATTGGCTGCTTTGCAGCCTTTCAAAAAGCGCCAAGAAAGCGTCACAAAAGCGCGAAGAAAGCGACGAACACCGAACCCGAACCCGGACTTTTACGAAAATGTCCGGGTTCGGGTCCGTGTCACGGACACCCCAAAATTCGGTACGAACCCGAACTATACAGTTCGAGTTCGCTCATCCCTAATCATAACCTAATCCATAAGTGAATAGAAACAGCGGAAGAAAAAGAAGGTCGATTATAATGATTGCAGGAGGAAACCTGCATCTACATAAAGTGCTGAGTGCAAGAAAACTCCAATGATGTAAATGGAGAAAACACCAGGTAAAACGACCTGGGAAAGTGTGTGCCTGAAAATATGTGACAGGGAGTGTATGCAGGAAAAGTGAAGAAGAAGAAAAAGAAAAGGAAAAGGAGGGGAACTAAAAAACAGAGAGGAGAAAGGAAAAGAAAAAGAAAGAAGCCTTAATGCATCAAAATATTAGTGCAAGTATAATTGTGCATTCTTATGGGTCCAAGATACATTACGAATATTTCGAGCCCAATAAGAGGGACCACTTATAAGGAAACATAAGAAATCGGACGTAATGCTACTAGAAATGGTATCTTGTAAATAACTGACACAAATACAGCTATGTATTCTTGTGGATCCAAGATATATTGCAGATATTCCAAGCCCAAAAAAGGGCTAATGATGAGGATCAAAGAATAAATCAAGCGTTGGCATCAACAGAAACGGTGTCCTGAAAATAACTTAAAAATTGCTGGGGAGAAGAAAACACATAAAAGATAAGTCAATAACATATATTCATAAAAGTTACATACTAACTGTTAAAACAAAATGGAATCCACAGTCGTGGACCCAGCGACTACAAGAAAGCGGAGAAACCCAAATTTTCATTGAGTCCCCTGGGGCGTAACGTCCCCAGGGTCCAAATCCAGCGGCTCTCCCGTTGGGCTAGCCGCTTGGATGTATTACCAGCACGCAAGTCTACTTGGATACAATCAATTCCCCTCACTTTGAGAAGCCTGGGATTGCAAGAATGGTGTGCCTTAAAATGTCTAGCAATAGGTTTAGAAACCTCGATCTCCTCCATTTCCTGTGCCTTCAGAATATCCCTCACGTGTTCCCTCACGCGGACCCGCAGTTCCCGTGTGGTCAGCCCCACATAAATCATGGGAAATGGGCACCGGGCATAGTACACCACCTGAGTGCTGGAACACGTGAGGGAATGGTTAATTCTGAAGGTTCTCGTGCCAGAGGAATTGGCAAAATTAAAAGCACGCTCCATGTTTGGACACGCAGCACATCTACCACATGGTCTGAACCCAATCCTGGGACCACCCTGTCCGGCAAAAAGTTGAGATGGGATTGGCTGTAAGTAGCCTCTCACCAGATTATCACGCAGGGTATTGGCCCTGCGTGCCGTGACAAGTGGACGTATGGGCAATATTTTCTCCAGAATTGGGTCAGTGCGTAAGATAGGCCAATGCGTGGCCAAACAGGACCTCATATCGTCCCAATACGAATGATGGGTGCTGATAAATCGTATTTTACCATCCGGTATTCTTTCTTTTTTAGTCAGTAACAGTTGGGGCTGGCATAGTTTTTTTGCCCGTCGGTAGGCCTTTTTGATGGATCGATGGCTATATCCTCTCCTGAGTGAACCGGTCCTTGAGGTCACTGGCCTGTCTCTCAAATGTTGCATCATCGGAGGATATCCTGCGAATACGCAGGAACTGACCGACCGGAATCGCCGAGATGGTACTTTTGGGGTGGAGAGAGGTTGCATGTAGGTATGTATTTACGGCCGTCTCTTTCCGGAAAACATCCGTCCTGAGTTGGCCACCAGTGCCTCTGAACACCGATACATCAAGGAAGTCAACCCTTTGTTTATGGTATGTGTACGTTAACCTGATGTTTTTAGAATTAGTATTTAAAAGTTTAAAAAAGTCATAAAGCTGTACCTCGGTTCCCTGCCAGATCAAGAAGACGTCGTCTATGTACCGCGCCCATAAGATGGCGCGGTCCATAGCGGCATGTCTATCTGACAGGAACAAGTCACTTTTCAGTTCTAAACAATATAATTTACTGACATAGACTTGACCACACAACCATGTATAAATGTTCTTGTTCCATGAAGTTAATTTAGTAGCAATTATTACATTCACAAACATTTATATTTTTCTGTTTGTTCTATCAGACAAATTATAGATTCTATATCACATTAGATTTTTTTATATACTTTTTTTGGTATGACACAATCACTAGAAGGTCTACACTGTCTGCTGTGTAATTCACCTGTGGCCATCATCATGATACACTTTCAGGCTGTCCTCACTGGGCTCTCAGATAACTGTTGCTTCATCACGGGTTCTGAGAATGTTGACCACTTCTGTTCATCTGCTTGGATTTTATCTGACTGTACTTATTCCTTCATTAGGAGCCACTTACTCCTTTGAGTCAATTTTATAGTCTTTAGTCCATAAAAAGATATGATGCTTCATAACAAGTGACCAACTTGAAGAACAAAAGAATTTATGATCATTGTTTCATTATAGATATTTCTGCTATGCTCAGTCAGACTCTGACTGGCCCACAGGAGTAAAAGTGAATCCCCCACAAGGCCAGTCCAAGGACTTTTTGTATACTACAAAGTACAACCCGTTTTCACAATCCTTAATAGCTCAGTGTGTTATTAGGTTGATTCCTGAGCAAAAAGTCCATGTTTCGAATCCAGGAGCAGCCATGAAGAAGATTTCCCAAGAAAAAAGAGACAGCATCATCCAGCTCATCCAGAGTTGTATTCCGGCCATGAAAAGTGCTAAACTGCATCATGTGAGTGCCATGACAGTTGGAAGAATATGAAATGAAGTCCATCAACAAGTCGGCTCATCACAAGGTCTATCAGTTCTGGCACAACAAACACTATAGTAGAGATGGCTCGTATGCTTCATAACAGTGAGATCACAGACATCCATTCAAGCACCATGCAACATACATTACATAAGTCTGGAATGGTGGCCCAAAAAAAGGTGAAGAAGCCTTGACTTCAATATCGTCATAAGAAGCATCGGCTCGAGTTTGCAAAAAAGTACGAACAGTGGACAGTAGAAGATTGGAAACAGGTAATTTGGAGCAATGAGACAAAAGTCAATAAACTGGGCTCTGATGGGTGCAAATGGTTCTGGAAGAAACAAGAGAAAAGGGGGCTAAAAGCTCGAGAAATTGAAGGAACTGTCAAGCTCAGTAGAGGAAGCCTGATGATATTGGGTTGTTTCATAGCTAAAGGTGTTGAATACTTGACAAGGATCAATGGTCTCAATGCTCAGTTCTATGTGAGTACCCTACAAGACAAATTACTTGGTACAGTCAAGAACTATGGGTATTAAAAAGACAACACATTGTTCCCAGCAGGACAACATTTGTCAAGATTGGCGAAGAAATGGTTCAATGGTTCAAGAAAAATGAAGTAGAGGTGCTCAATTTTCCCCCACAGTCCCCAGATCACAACCCAATTGGTATAGTTGAAGAAATAGCTGTATTTGAACCCAAATGATTCGACCAGTATGCACCAACATTGGGAATGTGTAGAAGAGACCTGGGAACAGATTTCGATCGAGACATGCTCTTGAACCTGATCGAGAACATGACTAGTAGGATTCAGGCAGTGTTGAAAGGCAAAGGTGGATTTACAAAATACTAAATAAATAATAAAAATTTGAATTTAGAATTTTAGGAGCAAAACAATAACTAAGCAGTTAAATAACAAGATTCTGCATAACTATCATATGCTAAATAGTTGCAAGTCCACTTTATGTATGAGATAGCCAAGATGATTGTCTATAAAATGCTGGTAGTCTCACTTTCGAAGTTGTAGTGGATGGTGAGATATAGAGCCTGAAAGTCAAAAGTTCAAAACATTGTTACCCTTTTGCTTATCAGTGTAGACTGGCAGTATACAGCACCTCAACCAGCCTAACTTCATAAAGAAAAACTGTAGAATATTTAAGAAGCTACTCAGTTTATTATTATTGACACATTCAAGTAGTTGGGGTGACTTATAGGTACAGAGGCAGGATACCCAAACTTGCTGCAAGGACCCTATAATCAATCATCTTGTAATATCTTGATGCTGTGTGAGCAGGCAATATTTGGATATATCAGTGTGGTTAAATTTTTCTGGTGGGTCCTAGGCAGCCCAGTCCAAGACTGAAACAAAGATGACAAATTTATGAAATATTTGCATGTGTTATGTGTTTTGTACCCACTCCTGATTTTGGCTACCAAATCATAAGCCAATTTTGATGGGCCCATACAGGCCTTACAGCTGCTACATAGACAGGATCAATTTTGCCTCTCATTTTTCCTACCAGATCAGAATAAGGGTAAAGTAAATGATGATGTCAACCAGGCAAAAAAGGCAAAATAGTGGCCCAGTCATGGAGTGGGGAGGGTGGGAACAGCATGAGAAGTCCACAGAGTGGCCCAATAACATAGTGGTGAGGTGGAAGCAGCATGAGTAGACCACAGAGTGGCACAATAACATAGTTGAGAGGTGGCAGCAGCATGAGAAGAACACAGATTGTCCCAGTGACATAGCGGTGAGGTGGAAGCAGCATGAGGAAACCACAGAGTGGCCCAGTGACATAGTGGAGAGGTGGCAGCAGCATTAGGAGACCACAGAGTGGCCCAGTGACATAGTGTTAAGGTGGCAGCAGCATGAGGAGACCACAAAGTGGTGATGTGGCAGCGGCATAAGGAGACCACAGAGTAGTGAGCTGGCAGCAGCATGAGGAGACCACAGAGTAGTGATGTCACAGCAGCATGAGGAGACCACAGAGTGGTGATGTGGCAGCAGCATAAGGAGACCACAAAGTGGTGATTTGGCATCAGAATGAGGAGACCACAGAGTGGCACAATGACAGAGTTGGGAGGTGGCAGAAGAAGCATGAGAGGACCACAGAGTGGCCTAGAGACAGAGTTGTGAGTTGGCAGCAGCTTGAAGATGCCACAGAGTGGCACAATAACAGAGTGTGGAGTTGGCAGCAGCAGCAGCATGAGAAGACCACAGAGTGGCCCAGAGACAGAGTTGTGAGTTAGCAGTAGCATGAGGAGACCACAGAGTGGCAAGGTGACATAGTGTAGAGGTGGCAGCAGCAGCATGAGGAGACCAAATAGTGTCACAGAGACAGAGTTGTGAGGTGGCAGCAGCATGAAGAGGCCACAAAGTGGCACAATGACAGAGTGTAGAGGTGTCAGCAGCAGCATGAGGAGACCACTGAGTAGCCTAGAGGCACTGTTGTGAGATGGCAGCAGTATGAGGAGACTACATAGTGGCAACGTGACATAGCGTGGAGGTGGCAACAGCAGCATGAGCAGACCTGAGTGGTGAGGTGAAAACAGCATGAAGAGACCACGAAGTGACCGTGTGGCAGAGTGGGGAGTTGGGTAGCAATACTAGTACCCGCTGACAATGATGGGTGTAAGAAGGCGCACTTGGCATCAGATGTGTGGCATCAGTCGGGTGACAGCATCAGCATAGTAACTGAGGCAGGTATCCAAAAGAAACCAGTCTCTTTGATCAAGGTTTGGTTGAGGCAGCATAAATGATCTAATCTGATGCATCAGGCATTGGTGATTGGAAATCCTGGCTGATCCACGCCTGATTAATCTTTAGTGATGAGCGGCAGTGGCAATATTCGAATTAGCAATATTTCGAGAATATGTGGTAACATAGTATATAAGGCCGAAAAAAGACATTTGTCCATTCAGTTCAGACTTACAGGTAGCTTTTGAAGTTGATAGAAAAACAGCACCAAAATTGTAGTTGAAAAGAGATCATTAAATCAGTAATGCCTCATTGAAACGTCAGTGTTTTGGTCAGTGATTTCCATTAGTGATTATGAGTAGGCCGCAAAGACAAAATTCCTCATGCTTTATGGTAACAATTCAATTTTCAAATCACTGAAAAAAATGCACCAAAATGATACACAACTGACAATACTAGCTAATTCCTCAAGCCGATGTTAAAAGCTGAGAACTTTGCCAATATCTTCCAGTCAGGAACATATGCACAATACACAGGCTATTTTCACTACGCAGTATAGAGAAGAATACCGGGAGATTTGTAGAATAGTTAATCCCCATTTACCGGTCCTAAATTATAATAAAGAATGGGCAGCGACAGTTAAAGATGGTATTAAATGTGTAGCCAGAAGGGCCCCTAGTTTGGGTCAGTTGCTGAGTCCAAGTCTGTATGTGGAGCCATTAACCACTAAACCAACATTGTTGAGGAATAAAGGCAGTTATACGTGCGGCCAGACTAGGTGTATTTGCTGTGAGCATACGCAGATCGGTGAGTCTTTTTCTTCCACGGTAAGTGATAAAATATACAGCATTTAAACCTATCTCTATTGTAATACGGATCATGCTGTGTACTTGATCACTTGTGCTGCCTGCAGATTACAATATGTGGGTTGTACCATTAATCCCATTAAGACAAGAATCCGCAGACACATATCTGACATACCGCACTATAAAACGCGTAATGTGTCTGCGGCTACATTGCATTTTGCGGTTGTTTATCACAGAAATGTATCGAACTTAATAGCCCAAGGAATAGAGAGGTTTATCATGCCCAGTATAGGAAATAAATGCTTAGTCGTGAGTCTTATTGGATGCATGAACTAAGAACGTGTTCCCCCGCAGGCTTAAATAGAAAATAGGACCTGATCTTGCAGTACTAATTCTTGCACTTTGTTTTGTTTATTATTGGATGTTTACAAAAAAAAAAATCTTTTTTTTTCTTTTGCACATATAGAGTTAAGTATGTGGTGGTGGCTGCAGTTGATTTCTTTTTAATTGCCTCCAGCCCATGTAGACCATGTGACCTCCTCCTGTTTTTTGGTTGGGGGGACATTGCTTTATATGGACTGACATTCCAGAGTGTAGTAGTCATGAGTAAGGACCATTAAGTAGAACCTGTAAGTTTTTACTGTATGTGGAGATTTTAACGTTGGAATAAAGTGACACATTTTTCAGAAGCTGGATTTCTTCATTTTTTTGTCTACAATTCATGTCAGCCGGGTCTGGGCTGTGTCCCTGCTTCTGAGTGGCTGAACACAGGTGAGCGCTGCTTCAATTATCTTTTTCCTCTGAGTTGGTTTCTAGTGCTGTTCAGACCCTGTTCACACACCACGGACAGTTGAGTGGTAGGACCCCATGCTTGCTGAGATACCCTGACGTGGTGCATGAGGGGCTTTGATATGTTCCTGACTGGAAGATATAGGAAAAGTTCTCAGCTTTTAACATCGGCTTGAGGAATTAGCTAGTATTGTCAGTGATTTGTGTATGTATATATTTTTTCATCTGCACAATGTATCAATTTCTGTAAGCTGTCCTTGTGGTGCATGCGGACCACCCCAGCATCCTCTATTGTACGCATTTTTTGCTGGAGATTGCCGCTATCTGCGGACCCCATGCGGAGGAAATGCTCCCCTGGTGATAGACACGGTACAGTGTCTGGGTGTGGAGCATTTCCAACCGTTTAGGCCACTTTTCAGTGAGTTTTTAACAATTACATTTTTCCTGAAATGGAGGTAAAATCATACCTCATCCATTTGAGCACGAAGAGGCCACCACAACCATCTTGATTGAACATCCGGGGCAAAATCTGGTGGGTCGTGACGTATGATGTGATCACGCCATTGTGATATCATACATCCCCATGCATGAGATTTCGAGCAAAATAATTAAGATGGTTATGGCGGCCATTTGGAGTTCAAATGGATAAGATGAGTATTTTTTTAATGACTAACCCCTGAAAGCCCTAATTTTTCATCTCAGATGTCGCAATAAGCAATGAACGTGCCATCTGAGGGATACAATGGCGGGGAGGGGCGCAATTGACTTTCCTCGTCATTGCGCCCGCTACTTACAAAGAAATGCACTTTGTGACGAAGTAATCCGTTATGAAGGAAAAAATTTTGTGAAATTTGGCGAAGCAGCTTCACTAAGGGCTCATTCAGACGGCCGTATGTTGCATTCACTTCAATGCTGCCCTTTTCTTCTGTTCCACGGCTCCACAAAATAAAAAAAACATGTTCTATACTTGACAGTGAAAATCAAGATGTGGCCCCATTGAATTCTATGGGTCCACAAAAATGTGAAATGCAACCCATTTTTTTTGTGAAAAAGCTGAATTGTCCGCAAAAAAAAAAAATGGATCCTCATTTTAGCGGACAGCATATAGCCATCTGATTTGTGATTCAAAACCAGAAGTGAAGCCTACACAGAGATAAAGTGTAAGAGACAGACTTTAAAGACGCACTTGGTTTTGGCTCAAAATCAATTATCGAAATCACTGACCGAAAACTGACTCATGCCCACGGCGGATCTGTAAAACACGGATTTTGGCCACTAGTTCTCCAAGTTTTATGGAACATCCGGCCCACAATTAAACAGTCTTATCCTGGTCCGTTATACGGATAAGAATAGGACGTGTTCTAATTTTTTTGCAGGGCCGCAGAACGGATGTGTGGGTGTGGAGAACCTAATTGAAGTGAATGAATCTGCATCCGATCCCCAAATAGAGTAGTTATCATGAGGACTCAAACCACGGACGTGTACATGAGGCCTTAGGCCAATTTCATCCATAGTGTTTTTATCTAAGATTTGTTTTCTGCAACATGTTGTTGGCAAAAAAGCTGAGTCCAAATGTTTCCTACACGATAATAAATAATAATGAAGTACACTACATTTCTTGTGATGTCCATGATGTCGCTTCCAGAATGCAGCATGCTCTAGATTTGGCTTTTTTCTGGTGTCATACCACTGGCTTCTATAAAAAAAAAAAAAAAATGCCCAGTCAATCTGCTAAAAGTGTGTGATAAAGAAAATGCCACAAAAGAAATGCTTCTAAAAAAGTATGAATTTCATGTTTTTTTCCAAGTTGACAAAAACAACCCCTAAATATTTAGAGAATTAAAGTGCAAATGTAATAGTGCTCAGTCGTGTGGAATAGCTTGTAAATGTTATTTCTGTTTTTGCATTATTTTTCACTAAACCCCTGAAATGTTATCTGGGCCAGCAAAATTATCATCTGAATGACTGGAGTAGTTGTCATTGTGAGTCTAATGTCCAGATGAGGATCTCTCACTATTGTTGTGTGGACAATGAATGAGGTAGACAATACACAAGGCGCGGCCTCATCTCCACATTACAGGGGAGCGATGGAGGCATATCCATGGAACTTTTTTGTTTCAGTTTCACTCAATGACAAAAAGTAATCCACAATATAGGTGAAACTCGAAAAATTTGAATATTGTGCAAAAGTTCATTTATTTCAATAATGCAACTTAAAAAGGAGTTGCATTATTGAAACTTAAAATTAGAATTTTTTGACAAGGTTCAATATTCTAGGCTCAAAGTGTCACACTCTAGTCAGCTAATTAATCCATATCCCCTTAGCAAAGGGTACCTGAGATTGTGACTTTGGGGTTTTAGAAACTGTAAGCCATCATCATCCAAATTATAACAAATAAAGGCTTGAAATATCTCGCTTTGCATGTAATGAGTCTCTCATATATTAGTGTCACCTTTTAATTTGCATTTCTGAAATAAATGAACTTTGCACAATATTCTAAATTTTCGCGTTTCTCCTGTACATCTTCATAAAAAATGAAATACAAGCAAAAATAAACAATCCTCTACCGTCTGCCAGATCTTTGGCCCACCCGAAACAAAATAAAGAGAGAACAATTGCCCACCTAGCAATCTGAAGAATAATATTTTTTTATTATTTGATTGCATTAAAGGCGTCATCTATATGAGATCGGCGAGGTCTAACTTCTGGCATCCCCACTAATCAGCTGTTACAGGGACCCTCCATGCTCACTGGAGCTCTGGTGAGCTCTGGCTCCCGGCATCTCTCAAAACATGGTGCCATACATAGTACAGAGGCTGTGATTAGTAAAGCAGCTTATCTCATTCACTTCAATAGGGCTGAACTATAGCTAGGCCATGTGACTAATGTAAGATGACATCACATGGCCTAGGAAGCTGATCATCAAGGGTATCGGACTCCTGCTGATCAGATATTGATGACCTATCCAGAGCATAGGTCGTCAATACTAATTTTTGGATAACCCTTTATCAGATGAATTAACACCACAATATTATGTATTTCTTGTAAATTTTAGTTTTATTAACGTTTTCAAAATTGGAAATTATAACATGAACCAAATCAAATTGGTATAAGAAAGCAGGTATTAAGTTCACGAATTTTCTGTAATAATCATCAGTCAAAGATTCATACATTTTGTCAAAAAGTACAATTTGAGTAGAAAGACCGATTTGATCATTCAATGAAAACAACCTGTTATAACAGGCATGAATATCTCTTATTCTTTATCTTTTTAATCTGCATACACATCCACAAAACGTGGAATCACGTTCTTCATTTCATCCATACTACTTAATCTATTTCCAAGAAATCTTATAGGGCCCGCTCAAGATATAAGGCTATCTGACCTAATGCAAATTTACATTACTAAATATTCTTTACCCTTATTACCATACCTACTATGTATGATTAGTACCTTTATTAGTTTGTATTATGTTAGTGCATGCATGAACTTAAAAAACTTGTTACAGTAAAAGTTTTGCTGAAAATAAGAGAAACCTATCAAATGTAGTCCTATGTAATAATCGTCTTGAACCTCGAACTAGTAGTAGTTCTATGAAAGTACCTGCTTACTGTAAGAAAGTAAGTTAAGAAGTGGAGGGGCAGGGGTATAAGAGGAGGAGGGTAGGGAGGAGGGGGGTAAGGGGTAGTGGGTAGGGGGGAGGGGGGGAGGTGGGGGAAGGAAGTGAGAACGAAAAAATAATTAAGCAACACAAACAGAAACAAAGAACCATGTCACATGTATGTCATTACGTTATCACAAGATATTGAAGTACGGGGATAACCCGTTAATCTATATAATTATTAATCTTGTCTGTAGAAATAAAATAGTTCCACTTGGACCAGATCTCCAAATGGATTTAGGTCTATCAGAAATAAAATCATAAAATCGAAGTCAGGACAGGATATTACTTTAACCCCTTCACGCAACATCACGTACATGTACGTGGGGGAATGTGGTGCCTCACCGCATCCCCACGTGCATGTACGTGATCGGCTTCACTGTCAGCGCAGGGACCTACGCGCTGAAGATTCAGTGAAGCCGGCGTGCTGGGGTTGCTAGGCAACCCTAGAAGCCGGAAGGAGTTGTATTAGACCCCTGACACGCCCACGATCGCTGTGATTGGTCCAATACTGCAGAGGGACCAATCGCAGCGCATCGGGGCAGGTAAGGGGGGGTTAGGGAGGGACTGTGTGCCTCTCCTTCTCTGATCGTCCCCATTCCTGTCAGGGAAGCGATCAGAGAAGGAGAGAGTGACAATCTACAGTACCTGACATATGTATACTAGTCATGGAGCACTGCTACTTAGCGCTCCATGACTAGTATACTCCTCATCCCATTTAACTGTCACCATGTCTGCAGACATGGTGACAGCGCTGAGTGCCGGCTGTTACACACAGCCAGGCACTCAGGCTCAATGCCGAGGGGGGTCCTGTGACCCCCGTATCGGCGATCGGGTAGTTAGGCGACCCCCCCCCCCTCCCCCTATGGGCGATCGCTCAATGTCGTTTCTGATCCCTGCGGTCCCTGACCGCAGGGATCAGAAACCTAAAAATTGCCCCAAATCGATTTTTTTTTTTACCCCCCCTGCACCCCTGAATTCCATTTATGTGGCGGGGTGCAGGGGGCGGTTTGTGGGCGGTGCGGGGCGGTGTGGCAGTTGCGGGAGGCGGGCGGTGCGGCAGGCGGGATCGCGATCCCCCGCCCGCCTCCCATTATAATTATACAAATCGTTGGCTTCTAGTGGGTTATACCAGGGTGCCAGCACATTGCTGGCACCCTGGTATAAACGGCTGACATCGGTGATGCGATGTCAGCCGTTTAACCCTTTCCATACCGCGGTCCGTACGGACCGCGGTATGGAAAAGGTTAACAGCTCAGGGAGCTCCCTCCCTCTCCCATCGGAGGGCTGCTGTACCTTTGCAGCCCCCGATGGGAGAGGGAGA
Source organism: Bufo gargarizans (assembly GCF_014858855.1). NCBI lineage: Eukaryota > Metazoa > Chordata > Amphibia > Anura > Bufonidae > Bufo > Bufo gargarizans. Next base: position 624,568,313 of record NC_058082.1, read on the forward strand.
GAGCTCCCAGACAGCCCCCCCAGAGCCCCGTCCTTACCCTTCCCCGTCTGCGCAGTTCTGAACATAACTGAGCAGACGGGGAAGGTTCCCATGGCAACAGGACGCCTCTCAGGCGTCCTGCTGTCCATGGTGCTGAACAGATCTATGCTGAAAGCATAGATCTGTTCAGTGTAAGTAAAATATAGTACAGTGCAATATATATTGTACTGTACTGTATTATACAGACATCAGACCCACTGGATCTTCAAGAACCAAGTGGGTCTGGGTCAAAAAAAAAAGTGAAAAAAGTAAAAAAAAAGTAAAAATCAAAAAACACATTTATCACTGATTAAACATGAGAAAAATAAAATTCCCTACACATGTTTGGTATCGCCGCGTCCGTAACGACCTGATCTATAAAACGGTCATGTTACTTTTCCCGAACGGTGAACGCCATAAAAATAAAAAATAAAAAACTATGATGAAATTGAAATTTTGCCCACCTTACTTCCCCAAAAAAGATAATAAAAGTGATCAAAAAAGTCGCATGTACTCCAAAATTGTAACAATCAAACCGTCATCTCATCCCGCAAAAAATGAGACCCTACTTAAGATAATCGCCCAAAAACTGAAAAAACTATGGCTCTTAGACTATGGAAACACTAAAACATCATTTTTTTTGTTTCAAAAATGAAATCATTGTGTAAAACTTATATAAATAAAAAAAAGTATACATATTAGGTATTGCCGCGTCCGTATCGACCGGCTCTATAAAAATATCACATGACCTAACCCCTCAGGTGACCACCGTAAAAAAATAAAAATAAAAACGGTGTAGAAAAAGCAATTTTTTGTCATCTTACGTCACAAAAAGTGTAATAGCAAGCGATCAAAAAGTCATATGCACCCCAACATAGTGCCAATCAAACCGTCATCTCATCTCGCAAAAAATGAGACCCTACTTAAGATAATCGCCCCAAAACTGTAAAAACTATGGCTCTTAGACTATGGAGAAACTAAAAAAAAATTTTGTTTTAAAAATGAAATCATTGTATAAAACTTACATAAATAAAAAAAATGTATACATATTAGGTATCACCGCGTCCGTGACAACCTGCTCTATAAAATTACCACATGATCTAACCTGTCAGATGAATTTTGTAAACAACAATAAAAAAAACGATGCCAAAAAAGCTATTTCTTGTTACCTTGCCGCACAAAAAGTGTAATATAGAGCAACCAAAAATCATATGTACCCTAAACTAGTACCAACAAAACTGCCACCCTATCCCGTAGTTTCTAAAATGGGGTCACTTTTTTGGAGTTTCTACTCTAGGAGTGCATCAGGGGGGCTTCAAATGGGACATGGTGTCAAAAAAACTGTCCAGCAAAATCTGGCTTCCAAAAACCATACGGCGCACCTTTCACTCTACGCCCCGCTGTGTGGCCGTACAGTAGTTTACGGCCACATATGGGGCGTTTCTGTAAACAGCAGAGTCAGGGCAATAAAGATAGTCTTGTTTGGCTGTTAACCCTTGCTTTGTTAGTGAAAAAAATGGGTTAAAATTGAAAATTAGTCAAAAAAATGAAATTCTCAAATTTCATCCCCATTTGCCAATAACTCTTGTGCAACACCTAAAGGGTTAACGAAGTTTGTAAAATCAGTTTTGAATACCTTGAGGGGTGTACTTTCTTAGATGGGGTCACTTTTAGGGAGTTTCTACTCTAGGGGTGCATCAGGGGGGTTGAAACAGGACACGGTGTAAATAAACCGGTCCATAAAAGTCAGCCCTCCAAAAACCAAACGGCGCACCTTTCACTCTACGCCCTGCTGTGTGGCCGTACAGTAGTTTACGGCCACATATGGGGTGTTTCTGTAAACGGCAGAGTCAGGGCAATAAAGATACAGTCTTGTTTGGATGTTAACCCTTGCTTTGTTAGTGTAAAAAATTGGTTAAAATGGAAAATTAGGCAAAAAAATTAAATTCTCAAATTTCATCCCCATTTGCCAATAACTCTTGTGCAACACCTAAAGGGTTAACAAAGTTTGTAAAATCAGTTTTGAATACCTTGAGGGGTGTAGTTTATAGAATAGGGTCATTTTTGGGTGGTTTCTATTATGTAAGCCTCGCAAAGTGACTTCAGAGCTGTAGTGGTCCCTAAAAAATGGATTTCTGAAAAATTTCAAGATTTTCTTCTAAACTTCTAAGCCTTGTAACATCCCCAAAAAATAAAATATCATTCCCAAAATAATTCAAACATGAAGTACACATATGGGGAATGTAAAGTCATCACAATTTTTGGGGGTATTACTATGTATTACAGAAGTAGAGAAACTGAAACTTTGAAATTTGCAAATTTTTCCAAATTTGGGGTAAATTTGGTATTTTTTTATGCAAAAAAAATTAATTTTGGGACTTAATTTTTCCAGTGTCATGAAGTACAATATGTGACGAAAAAACAATCTCAGAACGGCCTGGATAAGTCAAAGTGTTTTAAAGTTATCAGCACTTAAAGTGACACTGGTCAGATTTGCAAAAAATGACCTGGTCCTTAAGGTGAAATAAGGCTGTGTCTTGAAGGGGTTAAAGGTTGTTTTAATAGGAGATAATTTACTAGATCTATAAGACTCCTTTAAGAAATCTACTCTACCGCAGTTCTCAGAAAAGGAACACTCACAACTACATAAACATATTATGTCATTAAATACTAAAGTAACTCCACTCTCAAACTTTAAAGGAATTACTAAAATGATCTTAGCAAAATGTCCCATCGCACATAGCATTTCCATTATTTACTCAATGCTTAATGAAGGGAGCCCTCCACCATCATATCTCGACGGTTGGGCTAAGGAGCTAGAAAAGCTTTTTAATGAAGGAGAAAAACAAATGATACTGGTTTCATCAATACCTAATGTCACCTCAGTTAGGTTGCAAGAGGTAAACTATAAATTGATTTCCAGATGGTACCGCACACCTGTTCTTCTTAATAGGATAAATGAGAATATTTCAGCAAAATGTTGGAGATGTGGAGGACAGGAGGGATCCCTCTCACATATTGGGTTCAATGTCACAAAATTGTCTCTTTATGGGAAAAATTTAACCAAATCCAAATTGAAATCTATGGTTATTCTATTAAATTAGACAGAGATATGATTTTATTGGGTCTAGCAAATCAAGATAGTCGTCTAACAAAAGACAGACTATTTCCCTTCCTAATTACCACTTTTAACATTGGATGAGTGCTGATATCCCGACCATAAATGAGTGGCTATTAGAAATAAATATAACCAACGGTTTTGAAAAAATCAAATGGTTATCAATAGGAAAATATAAAAAGTATTTGGAGATCACAATATTATGTATTTCTTTTTTTTTCTCATTCAAAGAGTTTTCTTTATTTTCATGACTATGAAAATTTTAGATTCACACTGAAGGCATCAAAACTATGAATTAACACATGTGGAATTATATGCATAACAAAAAAGTGTGAAACCACTGAAAATATGTCATATTCTTTTTTTTTTTATTGAAATTTTTTATTGTTTTCAATTTTTCATTGCTTAGTACATTTTCAATAAGTAAAGTACATTACAATACTTGTGATATAAACAGAAGCAACAATCACATGTCTTGAGGTATCACAAATATAGTTAACCTATGGGCGGTAAGCCCAACATGACAGGTAACAGCAAGAGAATATAAAGGGAGATATAAGCCATACGAATCAATCAAATTATGTCCAGAATCGTGGGAATGTAGTATATGTATCAATGATGAGAGCGTATAAAGGGGGGAGGGGGGAGGGGTGTTACTATATGCAAATGAGCCTCTGCCCGTGGGTGAGGAAGGCATGGGAGCACAAGATTGCTAATAAGCCCTGAAACCTAGGGAAAGTTTCTGTACCCTTTCCAAGGTAACCATGTTTTTAGAAAGGAGGGTCTAGAGTGCGACTCCCAGTGTGTAATTTCCTCTAGCCTGTAGATCTGGTCAACCTTGTTGGACCAATGCTCAATACTAGGGATGTCAGAAGATAACCAGTGGGTTGGTAGGAGCAATCTGGCTGCTGCCAACAATAGGGCAAAAAGGGCCTTTTTATGGCGGCCCAGGCCTTCCAATCCGAGAGACAGTAAAACCAACTCAGGAGAGCAGGTGAGAGATGACTTGCAAATCTGGTTACATAATTGGGTTATTGTATGCCACCATGGGTTAATCAGGGCACATGCCCACCAAACGTGTATAAAAGTTCCCTTAGCATTATGACATCTCCAACACAGATCACTGGCTGTTTTACTGTATCTATAAGTTTTGTCTGGAGTCCTGTACCATTGCATAAGAATCTTATAGCCGTTTTCTTGGATGCGAATGCATCTAGATATCTTGTGTGGGAGAATCAGCATTTTAAGGGTTTCTTGAGAAGTAAGGGGTCTTTGAAGATCTTTTTCCCATTTGCCCACTATTGCAGGTTTAATAAAGGAGGCAGGAGACTTCAGGTGCTTATAGATCTTAGAAATGGCTTTAGGCGGGTATTTCTTACTATTTAGCATCTCCACAAACCAGTTTGTTTCTTCTGATGGAGGAGGGCTTTTTGCTTTTTTAAATATTTCTGTTTTAAGGAAATTCAACAGGGTAGGGTTATGAATCTGTGTCCCCAGGATTTTGCATAATTCTGGGTCAGGAAGAATACAGCCATCAGGGTCTAAGAATTGGGCAATGGGAATCACTGAGGACCTAATGCGCAGGAGACAGCTTTCTTTCAGTTCTTTAGGGGCCAGATCAATTATGTCTTTCATGAGCATAAGTGAGGTAAGAGGTGTTGGAGCCCCAAGGCTGGCCGAGAAGCCCCCCCAAACCCTTAAGGTATTACGTATAAGAGGGTTAGGTATTGAGTTTAGGGACGGGGGTGGCCTGTCAGCCAGCAAAAGGGCCCGAGGAGAGGAGGGGAGGAGAGCAGTCTCCAGAGTGAGCCAGGATTTATAAGAGGGTTCTCTAATCCAGTCAATGGCTCTAGAAAGCTGGATGGCAAGCATATATGATTTAGGGTCGGGGAGGCCAATACCTCCTCTAGACCTAGGTTTGGTCAGGGTGTCAAAGGAAATGCGAGGGTTTTTTGCTTGCCAGATGAATTTACGAATGTGTTTGTTTAAGGACGCAAAGTATGATCTGGGGATATCAATAGGGAGAACTTGCATCATATATGTAAGTTTTGGCATGATCAGCGACATAAAGAGGTTCTTCCTTCCGAACCAGGAGAGATAAGGAGAGTCTAGGGAGTCCATTTGAGCTATCATAGAGGCTAGAAGGGGTTTATAATTTAATTGAAATAGATCAGGCAGGTGAGAGGACAACTTGATCCCTAGGTAGGTTAATTGTTGGGTTTGCCAATTAAAAGTGGAATTAATTTGGAGGGAGGCGATATTGGCAGGGGAAAGGCCTATATGCAAAATCTGGGATTTGAAAGGGTTAACCTTAAAGTTGGAAAGGGAGCCGAAAAGGTTGAGTGTTGAGAGGATCTTGGGCATGGATCTCTGTGGATTAGTGGTGACAATCAGAAGGTCGTCGGCGAAGGCTGCCAATTTAAATTCTCGGTTCCCCACCTTCAGACCTTTAATTTCACCGTCTTGTCTAAGGGCTTGAAGAAGGGATTCCATTACAAGGACAAAAATGAGTGGAGAGAGGGGGCATCCCTGCCTTGTTCCATTCCTAATGGGGAAAAGGGAGGAGAGAAGTCCATTTACTGACACAGACGCTGAGGAGCAGGTGTACATGGAAAATATAGAGTTGATATACTGCTCTGGTATCTGGAATTTAGCCAGGGCCAACTTGATATAAGTCCAGTCTACCCTATCAAATGCTTTCTCGGCGTCCGTGCCAAGCAGGACTAATGGGGAGGATTTATATGAGGCGTAGAACAAGGTATCTAGAATTTTTGTGGTATTGTCCTTGCCCTCTCTACCCCTGACAAAACCGACCTGGTCAGGGTTGATTAATTCAGGGAGCAAATTTTGTAGTCTAGTGGCCAGCATTTTAGCTAGGAGTTTAAGATCAACATTAAGTAAAGAAATAGGGCGATAATTGGAGCAGATCGTGGGGTCTTTACCTTCTTTGGGGATTATCGTAATGACTGCTTTAGTCATATCAGGAGAGAGTGGTTGGTTGGATAATGAAAGATTGCAAATAGGGAGTAAGTGGGGTAGCAAAATATTTTGAAAGGCCGAATAATAAGTTATGGGGAGACCATCTGGGCCGGGGCATTTGCCTTTAGGGGTAGATTTAATTGCATTAGATAGTTCCGGGATAGTGAATGCTTTGGTCAGGGATTCTTGTTGTGCCAAGTTTAGTTTGGGAAGGTCAAGAGTCTCCAGGAATGAACTGATATTACTTTCTCTGTCCAGGGAGGGATTAGGGAGATCAGGAGCTGGAAGATTATATAGGGATTTGTAGAATAGTCTAAAATGTTCAGCTATTTCCTCAGTCTTAAATAGTTGAACTCCTTGGGGGGACTTAATGGACTGAACATAGTGGGAGTTTCTTCTCTGTTTGATTCGGCTCATGACATATTTAGAGGCTTTATTTCCATGGGCATAGACCTTCTGCTGAGCGGACAGGAAACATTTGGCTGAACGCTCGTTCAGAAGATTCTTCAACTGAGTTCTAAGAGAAGAAAGTTCCGATAATTTCTGTGCCATTAAGGATTGCTTATGTGCTTTTTCTACTTGGTGGATTTGTGAAAGCAGGTTGTTGAGTCTTTTCTCTGATTCTTTTTTTAGGAAAGAGCAGAGACTAATCAGCCTGCCACGTATACAGGTCCTTCTCAAAAAATTAGCATATTGTGATAAAGTTCATTATTTTCTGTAATGTACTGATAAACATTAGACTTTCATATATTTTAGATTCATTACACACCAACTGAAGTAGTTCAAGCCTTTTATTGTTTTAATATTGATGATTTTGGCATACAGCTCATGAAAACCCCAAATTCCTATCTCAAAAAATTAGCATATCATGAAAAGGTTCTATAAACGAGCTATTAACCTAATCATCTGAATCAACTAATTAACTCTAAACACCTGCAAAAGAGTCCTGAGGCTTTTAAAAACTCCCAGCCTGGTTCATTACTAAAAACCGCAATCATGGGTAAGACTGCCGACCTGACTGCTGTCCAGAAGGCCATCATTGACACCTCAAGCAAGAGGGTAAGACACAGAAAGAAATTTCTGAACGAATAGGCTGTTCCCAGAGTGCTGTATCAAGGCACCTCAGTGGGAAGTCTGTGGGAAGGAAAAAGTGTGGCAGAAAACGCTGCACAACGAGAAGAGGTGACCGGACCCTGAGGAAGATTGTGGAGAAGGACCGATTCCAGACCTTGGGGGACCTGCGGAAGCAGTGGACTGAGTCTGGAGTAGAAACATTCAGAGCCACCGGGTACAGGCGTGTGCAGGAAATGGGCTACAGGTGCCGCATTCCCCAGGTCAAACCACTTTTGAACCAGAAACAGCGGCAGAAGCGCCTGACCTGGGCTACAGAGAAGCAGCACTGGACTGTTGCTCAGTGGTCCAAAGTACTTTTTTCGGATGAAAGCAAATTTGGAGTCTGGAGGAAGACTGGGGAGAGGGAAATGCCAAAATGCCTGAAGTCCAGTGTCAAGTACCCACAGTCAGTGATGGTCTGGGGTGCCATGTCAGCTGCTGGTGTTGGTCCACTGTGTTTTATCAAGGGCAGGGTCAATGCAGCTAGCTATCAGGAGATTTTGGAGCACTTCATGCTTCCATATGCTGAAAAGCTTTATGGAGATGAAGATGTCATTTTTCAGCACGACCTGGCACCTGCTCACAGCGCCAAAACCACTGGTAAATGGTTTACTGACCATGGTATTACTGTGCTCAATTGGCCTGCCAACTCTCCTGACCTGAACCCCATAGAGAATCTGTGGGATATTGGGAAGAGAAAGTTGAGAGACGCAAGACCCAACACTCTGGATGAGCTTAAGGCCGCTATCGAAGCATCCTGGGTCTCCATAACACCTCAGCAGGGCCACAGGCTGATTGCCTCCATGCCACGCCGCATTGAAGCAGTGATTTCTGCAAAAGGATTCCCGACCAAGTATTGAGTGCAGAACTGAACATAATTATTTGAAGGTTGACTTTTTTTGTATTAAAAACACTTTTCTTTTATTAGTCGGATGAAATATGCTAATTTTGTGAGATAGGAAATTTGGGTTTTCATGAGCTGTATGCCAAAATCATCAATATTAAAACAATAAAAGGCTTGAACTACTTCAGTTGGTGTGTAATGAATCTAAAATATATGAAAGTCTAATGTTTATCAGTACATTACAGAAAATAATGAACTTTATCACAATATGCTAATTTTTTGAGAAGGACCTGTATATGCTTTGTGAGCGTCCCAGAGAACTTGGGGGGGTCACTTCTGGAGTATTATTGGTTAAGAAGTATTCTTCTAGGTAAGAGGTAATTAGGGTTTTATGTTTGGTATTATTCAATAAAGAGTCATTAAATCTCCAATTTGGTTGTCTGATATGTTTTTTCCCCGGGAATATTGTACAGAAAATTGGGGAGTGGTCTGATAGGGTGATATCCCCTATTTTAGGTAAAGAGCAGGATTGTAGATTTTCTTTTGGGACTAATATGTAGTCAATTCTGCTATAGGAGTTATTTGCAGAGGAATAAAAGGAAAAATCAATTAAGTCAGGGTTATGGCATCGCCATACGTCTATAATTCCCAGGTCATGTAACTTTGTATGTAGCAGTCTGAGGGCCTTTGCAGAGATGGGGGATTTTTTAGAGGCTGTGTCTATTAAAGGATTGAAAGCAACGTTGAAATCTCCCACGACAATTAGGAAACCCTCTCTATGTTGCTCAATTAAAGAGAAAACATTAATGAGCCAGTTAAGCTGATCAGTGTTTGGGTGTAGATGTTTACAAACGTGAACATTGATTGTCCTACCACGCCTTTAAGGATCAAATATCGGCCTTCTGGGTCCTGTAGATGAGACTTATAATGAAAGGGAAGGCCTTTTCGGAAGCCTATGCTGACTCCCCTCGAGGCCGCACCCCCGGCCCCACAATGGTACCAGCAGGGGAATCTGGAATAGGAAAGGTTAGGATAATTATTGTGTTTAAAGTGTGTCTCTTGGAGAAAAACCACGGAGCAGTTTTCTCTACGCAGGAGAGATAGGATCTGGCATCTTTTAGAAGGGGATCTCAGCCCCTTGACATTGTATGAGGCTAATTTAAAATCTGCCATAATTTTATATTAAATTGAGAAGCTTGAGGGCTATAAAGGACACAGTGGAAAGAAATTTGACGAACCAGATATTTCGTGAGGAGGAGAGTGCGGCCACGAGAGGATCCAAGGGAGCTTACACATTTCCGGACCGATAAGAGCATTGGAGTATTTCTTGAGTACCTGTCAGAACATGAACAAATAGATCATAAACCAAAAATAAAAATAATTAAAAGCAAAAAGTGAATGAGTGTCATCCAGACGAGGCAGGGCATATATACTTTGCCTGTTCGGGATAATAACACGAAGGGGGGGAAAGGGTATTATACCCAGATGCACTTCCCTCTTGGGAAGCAAAAATACTGAAACCTGTTGTTTGTCACAATCATAGTTAGGGGAAAGAGGGGGTTATTATGGTGAGTAAAATAACTTTCAGATATTGGTTCTCCATATATTAGCTAAGAATTAAATGATGGAAATAGGTTATATCTATAGTCAACTAGCAGGGGTAGCATCACAAAATGGTCTGAGAAGATTATAGGTAGAAAAGGGTATATCACTTAGCTTCTTCAATGTAGGAGAGCATCAGTAAATGGGAGATCATCAGAACAAGAGCTACAATAGTTAATCATAGTGTGACTAGCCTAGCTTTCAAACAGATGGGAAACCTCAGGAGAGAAATCCCTACTGTCTCTACATCCATTGCTAGGTGAGGAGCAAGGCACGAGTATAAAGCGAGCCCAGCTTCTCCCCCAGCACATAGCTTGTAGTCATTAATTTGAGTATAAAACAAAAGCTTAATAGTATTGAGACCCATCGGGTGATTTTCTTAATCACCTAAAACCAGAGATGAGTAGGGCATCAGTTGATGGGAGATTATCAGGACAAAGGCTACATAAGCTAATCATAGCGTGACTGACCTGACTGTCAAACAGGGGGGAAACCTCAGGAGAGAAATCCCCACTGCCTCTACATCTATTGCTAGGTGAAGAGCAGGGCACGAGTGCAAGGCGAGCCCAGCTCCTCCCCCAGCACATAGCTTGCAGACATCAATTTGAATATAAAACAGAAGCTTAACAATATTGAGTCCCAACTGATGATTTTCTTAGTCACCCTAACCAAGAAATGAAAAAGTGAGGTCGACTACTTGTCTGCCAAGGAAAGACGTTTTAGGGTAGAAAAAGACTCTCTTCTTCTGCTGCTTCTTTGTGCCTTTGGGGTGCGTTGGGGCTCCCAGGGAGTTGTCTTGGGTAGATCAGGCAGAAAATTCAGGTTTTGGGCCATGTCCCAGTTTGTAATGGGTAATGGAGATAGCTGAAGAAGATCATAAGTCTTGTCCAGGTCTGCAAACGAGGAAACATGGATGCGACGGCCTTCATGTAGGAAGGATAATCCAAAAGGGAATGTCCATCTATAGATGATTCTTTGCTGCCTTAGCCAGTCGGTGAGAGGTCTCAAAGCTTTACGTTTTTTGAGGGTAGATTGCGACAAATCGTGGTATATGGCGATGCTGTTATTTTCCCATTCTACAGAATTGGAGTTCCTGGCGCCTGCCAAAATGGCTTCTTTCACAGGGAAATGTAAAAATTTGCAAATAATGTCTCTTGGTGGCTCATTCGCCTGAGGTTTGGGCCTGGGGGCTCTGTGCGCTCGTTCAAGCGGGACCTCATGTGTCGAATCATGGCCAAGAATATTGAGGCATATCTGAATTACCGTTTCCGGAATGTCCACAGCTGGGATGGTCTCAGGTATCCCTCTAAAGCGCAAGTTATTGCGCCTGTTTCTATTCTCTTGGTCCTCTAGGGCTGTATAGAGGGCGTTTATATGGCACTGAGCTAGAGACATGCTGGAGGACACTGCACCCTGGTGCTGGAGGATTGCGGCCTGAGTTTCTTCTAAGGCCTCTACTCTCCTTCCTATGTGCCTCATGTCTTCTTTTATTGAAGAGATGTCCACACTGATGGGACCTAGGGCTTCCGCTAGAGCTTCTTTTAAGAATGCTCTGGAAATCGGTAGGCATTCCGCCTCACTGGGGTCGTCTCCTACCTTTTCACTGCTGCAGGCGGCAAGCTGTTTGTGTCCGGAGCGTGGAGTGCCGGGCGCCATCTTGGATTCTCGGCTCACTTGTATAGCGGCAGCTTTTTTCATAAATTTCTCTATTTCCCCGGCCTGACTTTGGGAGCGATTGCCTCCTGACTGGTCTGTGGGCTTTTGGCCCCCGATCTTTACCATTTCAGTAGTCGGTCAGCTTATGAATCGGTGCTGAGAGGGATATGCAGACGGGAGAGCAGCGCTTCACACGTCCATCCGGTTCAAGCGCTGGCCAATATTATGTATTTCTATAATAACTCTAGAACAGTAAAACAGTAGGTATGAAGCTTGGGGCACCACCACACCACATGGATCTGACCTGTATTAACACTTTTACATCTAGGACTAGAATACTCTTTGGCTTGAAAGATATTATCTAACAGTTTAGGAATATGATGTACATTATAGAGCAAAAATATTGTATTACTCTGGTTACATTATTTCAGGATATTCCAGGAATTATATGCAGAGTGTTCAACCATAGATCCTGGGAGATCGGAACTGATATTTTTTCCACATATCAGTAATATTTTCCACCATATAGCCCATATTTCTATTGTCCATCCCCCAAAAACTTTGTCAATGATATTTTCTTGATTTACTATTAATCAATATGTCAAATAACCCATGTTGTTCCAATTCAAAAAGGTCCAAGTCCGATTGTGTTAAAAACGAATGTTGTACCTGTAGATACCATAAGAAACACTTATCACCCAACACTAATTCATCTGTGAAAATGACAAAAACACTGATGTCACTAATACTATGCCCTGTTACTTCCAGAAATAGGCAGACTGTGAGAAACCAGCTTCATATCTATCATTTCCCACAAAGCAGTAACTGAGAAAAAGCCTCATATCCACAATTCCATCTTAGGGCAGGTTCACACTTGCATTAGAGAATTCCGTTATAGGTTCTGTTGTAACAGAGATTTACCGGAATATAACAGAATTACCTGATGCAATGCAAAATGGATTTCCACTTTGATCCGTCATAATAAAAGTCTATGTGCAAGCATAACGAATCCGTCTGGTTTCCGTTATCCAGGAGTGAAAACAAAGTCCTGTGCCCCAAAGTGTCCAACCCTATCCTAGATTTCTTTTTTACGAATATTTATCGCAATTATCGCAACTTCAACAATTTGCTAATATTTAGTATACAGTGCTATATATTAGTTTTTTGGAATATTTGCAATTTTTTTCCCATCTGAAGTCAAGAATCCTCCCTGCTTAAGAAGCAACTTAAGCAGGGAGGAATTCTAACTTCAGATGGAAAAACATGACGAATATTCAAAAAAACAAATATATAGCACTATATCGAATAAAGTGCTATATATTCCTTTTTGACCCACGCCTTTATTGATCTCGTAATATTCGCATATTACGCGATCATTACATTGCTGATTTTTCGAGTAAAAAAAAGGCAGAATATAGCAAATATTTAAATTTGCGAATATTGGACCAATAATCTATAAAATATTAACGAAATATCGAGAATTCAAATATGATCCCTGACACTCATCTCTATGGACAATCACACGTCTCTGTGAATGTGGTAGACGATACACAAGGCACAGCCTCATCTACACATTACATGGGAGCAATGGAGGCATATCTTTGGAACTTATATTTTTATTTCAATAGTTTTATTTCTTTATCATTTATTAGATTTCATGGTCATTTAAATGGTTCAGAATAGGTCATCAATATCAGAACGGCTGGGGCTAGATTCCCGATACCCCCGCCGATCAGCTGTTTAGCTGTTTGAAGATGGGGTGGTTCTCCTTGCGTGAACCGCTTCCTCTTCATTACACTGTACTTCATCTTGGAATTGCAGTGTATTAGAAGTACTCGCTCTATTCAAGTGAATGGAGCTAGGATTTGTAATTTCACTAACCCATCGTTCCACTGGAGACAACTTGTAGTGTAATGACCAGGAAGCGACACTGGCAAGGAGCGGCTCCTCCTCATCAAACAGTTGATCAGCAGGGGTGCTAGGAGTCGGACCCCCAACAATTAGGGATGAGCAAACCCGAACTGTATAGTTCGGGTTCGTACCGAATTTTGGGGTGTCCGTGACACGGACCCGAACCCGAACATTTTCGTAAAAGTCTGGGTTCGGGTTCGGTGTTCGTCGCTTTCTTGGCGCTTTTTGAAAGGCTGCAAAGCAGCCAATCAACAAGCGTCATACTACTTGCCCCAAAAGGCCATCACAGCCATGCCTACTATTGGCATGGCTGTGATTGGCCAGTGCAGCATGTGACCCAGCCTCTATTTAAGCTGGAGTCACGTAGCGCCGCACGTCACTCTGCTCTGATCAGTATAGGGAGAGGTTGCAGCTGCGACTGTTAGGGCGAGATTAGGCAGTGATTAACTCCTCCAAAACACTTAAGTCAGTGATCGATCTACAGCTGTGGATCATTGAACTGCTGCTATTCAATTGCTCACTGTTTTTAGGCTGCCCAGAGCGTTTTTCAGTCACTTTTTTCTGGGGTGATCGGTGGCCATTTTGTGTCTTGTGGTGCGCCAGCACAAGCTGCCACCAAGTACATTTAACCATCAATAGTGTGGTTATTTTTTGGCTATATCCTACATCAGGGGAAAGCTGTCACCAAGTGCATTTAACCATCAATAGTGTGGTTATTTTTTGGCTATATCCTACATCAGGGGCTTGGCTGTGCTTGCTATTTTATTGAGGGGTGAAATACAATTGCCAAAATAGCAGTACCGTAAATCTGGTGTTTCAGCTGTGGCCAGCCAATTGTAATACTGTTGTCTGGCAAAGGATATATTTTTGTTCTGGGTTGAAATACAATTCCAAACTTAGCAATTTCCTAAATTAGTGGTTTCTGCTGTATCAGGGCTACTTTAAATCTATTCATTAAAAGGGTATATTAGATTCAAGGTGCTGATAGGGTCATTCTCAATAACTTCACAAACACGCTACTGTGCAATTCCAAGTCTAATTCTGTCTGTAAACGTATACCTGTCACCCAGCGCCTAAATAATAGGCCTCAAATTTATATTCATCTAAATCTGTGGTTATTGCTGAGGCTGGTCAAGTTATTTTGGGTCCGTCAAAGCACAGTTTTTGTTCTGGGTTGAAATACAATTCCCAACTTAGCAATTCTCTAAATTAGTGGTTTCTGCTGTATCAGGCCTACTTTAAATCTATCCCTAAAAGGGTATATTAGATTCAAGGTGCAGATAGGGTTATTCTCAATAACTTCACACACACGCTACTGTGCAATTCCAAGTCTAATTCTGTGTGTAAACGTATACCTGTCACCCAGCGCCTAAATAATAGGCCTCAAATTTATATTCAGCTAAATCTGTCATTACTGCTGTGCCTGTATTAGTGTAAATTGGTACCTAAATAGATAGCCAGATAGTGTTAGGTGTCTGTAAAAAAAGGCCTGAATTTGAATTCAATACATTGGGCCAAATAATATTTTTCTTATTGTGGTGAACGGTAACAATGAGGAAAACATCTAGGAAGGGACGCGGATATGGTCGTGGTGGTGTTAGTGGACCCTCGGGTGCTGGGAGAGGACGTGGCCGTTCTGCCACAGCCACACGTCCTAGTGTACCAACTACCTCAGGTCCCAGTAGCCGCCAGAATTTACAGTGATATTTGGTGGGGCCCAATGCCGTTCTAAGGATGGTAAGGCCTGAGCAGGTACAGGCATTAGTCAATTGGGTTGCCGACAGTGGATCCAGCACGTTCACATTATCTCCCACCCAGTCTTTTGCAGAAAGCGCACAGATGGCGCCTGAAAACCAAGCCCATCAGTCTGTCACATCACCACCATGCATACCAGGGAAACTGTCTGAGCCTCAAGTTATGCAGCAGTCTCTTATGCTGTTTAATGACTCTGCTGGCAGAGTTTCCCAAGGGCATCAACCTAGCCCTTCCCCAGCGGTGGAAGACATAGAATGCACTGACGCACAACCACTTATGTTTCCTGATGATGAGGACATGGGTATACCACCTCAGCACGTCTCTGATGATGAGAAAACACAGGTGCCAACTGCTGCGTCTTTCTGCAGTGTGCAGACTGAACAGGAGGTCAGGGATCAAGACTGGGTGGAAGACGATGCAGGGGACGATGAGGTCTAAGACCCCACATGGAATGAAGGTCGTGCCACTGACTTTCACAGTTCGGAGGAAGAGGCAGTGGTGAGACCGAGCCAACAGCTTAGCAAAAGAGGGAGCAGTGGGCAAAAGCAGAACACCCGCCGCCAAGAGACTCCGCCTGCTACTGACTGCCGCCATCTGGGACCGAGCACCCCAAAGGCAGCTTCAAGGAGTTCCCTGGCATGGCACTTCTTCAAACAATGTGCTGACGACAAGACCCGAGTGGTTTGCACGCTGTGCCATCAGAGCCTGAAGCGAGGCATTAACGTTCTGAACCTTATCACAACCTGCATGACCAGGCACCTGCATGCAAAGCATGAACTGCAGTGGAGTAAACACCTTAAAAACAAGGAAGTCACTCAGGCTCCCCCTGCTACCTCTTCTGCTGCTGCCACCTCAGCCTCTTCTGCTGCTGCCGCCTTGGCCTCTGCCTCCGCCTCTGGAGGAACGTTGGCACCTGCCGCCCAGCAAACAGGGGATGTACCACCAACACCACCACCTCCGTCACCAAGCATCTCAACCATGTCACACGCCAGCGTTCAGCTCTCCATCTCACAAACATTTGAGAGAAAGCGTAAATTCCCACCTAGCCACCCTCGATCCCTGGCCCTGAATGCCAGCATTTCTAAACTACTGGCATATGAAATGCTGTCATTCAGGCTGGTGGACACAGACAGCTTCAAACAGCTAATGTCGCTTGCTGTCCCACAGTATGTTGTTCCCATCCGCCACTACTTCTCCAAGAGAGCCGTGCCTTCCCTGCACAACCAAGTATCCGATAAAATCAAGTGTTCACTGCTCAACGCCATCTGTGGCAAGGTCCACTTAACCACAGATACGTGGACCAGTAAGCACGGCCAGGGACGCTATATCTCCCTAACTGCACACTGGGTAAATGTAGTGGCGGCTGGGCCCCAGGCGGAGAGCTGTTTGGCGCACGTCCTTCCGCCACCAAGGATCGCAGGGCAACATTCTTTGCCTCCTGTTGCCTCCTCCTCCTACTTGACTTCCTCCTCCTCTTCTTCCACCTGCTCATCCAGTCAGCCACACACCTTCACCACCAACTTCAGCACAGCCCGGGGTAAACGTCAGCAGGCCATTCTGAAACTCATATGTTTGGGGGACAGGCCCCACACCGCACAGGAGTTGTGGCGGGGTATAGAACAACAGTCCGACGAGTGGTTGCTGCCGGTGAGCCTCAAGCCCAGCCTGGTGGTGAGCGATAATGGGCGAAATCTCGTTGCAGCTCTGGGACTAGCTGGTTTGACGCACATCCCTTGCCTGGCGCATGTGCTGAATTTGGTGGTGAAGAAGTTCATTCACACCTACCCTGACATGTCAGAGCTGCTGCATATAGTGCGGGCGGTCTGTTCGCGCTTCCGGCATTCACATCCTGCCGCTACTCGCTACAGCGTAACTTCGGCCTTCCCGCTCACCAACTTATATGCGATGTGCCCACCAGGTGGAACTCCACCTTGCACATGCTGGACAGACTGTGCGAGCAGCAGCAGGCCATAGTGGAGTTTCAGCTGCAGCACGCACGGGTCAGTCGCACTGTGGAACAGCACCACTTCACCACCAATGACTAGGCCTCCATGCAAGACCTGTGTGCCCTGTTGCGTTGTTTCGAGTACTCCACCAACATGGCCAGTGGCGATGACGCCGTTATCAACGTTACGATACCACTTCTATGTCTCCTTGAGAAAACATTAGGGCGATTATGGAAGGGGAGGTAGCCCAGGAGGAGGAGGAAGAGGAAGAGGGGTCATTTTTAGCACTTTCAGGCCAGTCTCTTTGAAGTGACTCAGAGGGAGGTTTTTTGCAACAGCAGAGGCCAGGTACAAATGTGGCCAGACAGGGCCCACTACTGGAGGACGAGGAGGCCGAGGATGAGGAGGAGGTGGAGGAGGATGAGGATGAAGCATGTTCACAGCGGGGTGGCACCCAACGCAGCTCGGGCCCATCACTGGTGTGTGGCTGGGGGGAAACGCAGGACGATGACGATACGCCTCCCACAGAGGACAGCTTGTCCTTACCTCTGGGCAGCCTGGCACACATGAGCGATTACATGCTGCAGTGCCTGAGCAACGACAGCAGAGTTGCCCACATTTTAACGTGTAAGGACTACTGGGTTGCCACCCTGCTGGATCCCCGGTACAAAGACAATGTGCCCACCTTACTTCCTGCACTGAAGCATGATAGAAAGATGCGCGAGTACAAGCGAACATTTGTAGACGCGCTACTGAGAGCATTCCAAAATGTCACAGGGAACAAGTGGAAGCCCAGGGCGAAGGCAGAGGAGAAGCAAGATTTTGCCAACGCAGCTGTGTCACGGCCAGCTCCTCTGAGGGCAGGGTTAGCATGGCATAGATGTGGAAAAGTTTTGTCAACACGCCACAGCTAACTGCACCACCACCTGATACGGAACGTGTTAGCAGGAGGCAACATTTCACTAACATGGTGGAACAGTACGTGTGCACACCCCTCCACGTACTGACTGATGGTTCGGTCCCATTCAACTTCTGGGTCTCCAAATTGTCCACGTGGCCAGAGCTAGCCTTTAATGCCTTGGAGGTGCTGGCCTGCACGGCGGCCAGCGTTTTGTCAAAAATGTGTTTTCAGCACGGCAGGGGCCGTCATTACAGACAAACGCAGCCGCCTGTCTACAGCCAATGTGGACAAGCTGACGTTCATAAAAATGAACCAGGCATGGATCCCACAGGACCTGTTTATCCCTTGTGCAGATTAGACATTAGCTACCTCCCCTTAACCATATATTATTGTACTCCAGGGCACTTCCTCATTCAATCCTCTTTTTATTTTCATTTTACCATTATACTGCGGGGCAACCCAAAGTTGAATGAACCTCTCCTCTGTCTGGGTGCCGGGGCCGAAATATCTGACAATGGACTGTTCCAGTGTTGGGTGACATGAAGCATGATTCTCTGCTATGACATGAAGCCTGAATCTCTGCTATGGGACCTCTCTCCTCTGTCTGGGTGCCGGGGCCTAAATATCTGACAATGGACTGTTCCAGTGTTAGGTGACATGAAGCATGATTCTCTGCTATGACATGAAGCCTCAATCTCTGCTATGGGACCTCTCTCCTCTGTCTGGGTGCCGGGGCCTAAATATCTGACAATAGCCTGTTCCAGTGGTGGGTGACGAGAAGCCTGATTTTCTGCTATGACATGAAGCCTGATTCTCTGCTGATTTGAAGCCTGAATCTCTACTATGGGACCTCTCTCCTCTGTCTGGGTGCCGGTGCCTAAATATCTGACAATGGACTGTTCCAGTTTTGGGTGACGTGAAGCCTGATTCTCTGCTATGACATGAAGCCTGATTCTCTGATGATATGAAGCCTAAATCTCTGCTATGAGACCTTTCTCCTCTGTCTGGGTGCCGGGGCCTAAATATCTGACAATAGACTGTTCCAGTGTTAGGTGACATGAAGCATGATTCTCTGCTATGATATGAAGCCTCAATCTCTGCTATGGGACCTCTCTCCTCTGTCTGGGTGCCGGGGCCTAAATATCTGAAAATAGCCTGTTCCAGTGGTGGGTGACGTGAAGCCTAATTCTCTGCTATGACATGAAGCCTGATTCTCTGCTGATATGAAGCCTGAATCTCTGCTATGGGACCTCTATCCTCTGCCTGGGTGCCGGGGCCTAAATATCTAACAATAGCCTGTTCCAGTGGTGGGTGACGTGAAGCCTGATTCTCTGCTAATATGAAGCCTGAATCTCTGCTATGGGACCTCTCTCCTCTGTCTGGGTGCCTAGGCCTAAATATCTGAAAATAGCCTGTTCCAGTGGTGGGTGACGTGAAGCCTGATTCTCTACTATGACATAAAGCCTGATTCTCTGCTGATATGAAGCCTGAATCTCTGCTATGTGACCTCTCTCCTCTGTCTGGGTGCCAGGGCCTAAATATCTGACAATGGACTGTTCCAGTTTTTGGTGTCGTGAAGCCTGATTCTCTGCTATGACATGAAGCCTGATTCTCTGCCGATATGAAGCCGAAATCTCTGCTATGGGACCTCTCTCCTCTGTCTGGGTGCCGGGGCCTAAATATCTGACAATGGACTGTTCCAGTGTTAGGTGACATGAAGCATGATTCTCTGATATGACATGAAGCCTCAATCTCTGCTATGGAACCTCTCTCCTCTGTCTGGGTGCCGGGGCCTAAATATCTGACAATGGCCTGTTCCAGTGGTGGGTGACATGAAGTCTGATTCTTTGCTGATATGAAGCCTGAATCTCTGCTATGGGACCTCTCTCCTATGTCTGGGTTCCGGGCCCTAAATATCTGACAATGGACTGTTCCAGTTTTGGGTGACGTGAAGCCTGATTCTCTGTTATGACATGAAGCCTGAATCTCTGCTATGGGACCTCTCTCCTCTGTCTGGGTTCCGGGCCCTAAATATCTGACAATGGCCTGTTCCAGTGGTGGGTGACGTGAAGCCTGATTCTCTGCTATGACATGAAGCCTGATTCTCTGTTATGACATGAAGCCTCAATCTCTGCTATGGGACCTCTCTCCTTTGTCTGGGTGCCTGGGCCTAAATATATGACAATGGCCTGTTCCAGTGGTGGGTGACGTGAAGCCTGATTCTCTGCTATGACATGAAGCCTGATTCTCTGCTATGACAGGAAGCCTCAATCTCTGCTATGGGACCTCTCTCCTCTGTCTGGGTGCCGGGGCCTAAATATCTGACATTGGACTGTTCCAGTTTTGGGTGACGTGAAGCCTGATTTTCTGCTCTGACATGAAGCCTGATTCTCTGCTGATATGAAGCCTGAATCTCTGCTATGGGACCTCTCTCCTCTGTCTGGGTGCCGGGGCCTCAATATCTGACAATGGACTGTTCCAGTTTTGGGTGACGTGAAGCCTGATTCTCTGCTATGACATGAAGCCTGATTCTCTGCTGACATGAAGCCTGAATATCTGCTATGGGACCTCTCTCTTCTGTCTGGGTGCCGGGGCCTAAATATCTGACAATGGACTGTTCCAGTGTTTGGTGACATGAAGCATGATTCTCTGCTATGACATGAAGCCTCAATCTCTGCTATGGGACCTCTCTCTCTGTCTGGGTGCCGGGGCCTAAATATCTGACAATGGCCTGTTCCAGTGTTGGGTGACATGAAGCCTGATTCTCTGCTATGACATGAAGCCTGATTCTCTGCTATGGGACCTCTCTCCAATTGATATTGGTTAATTTTTATTTATTTTATTTTTATTTTTATTCATTTCCCTATCCACATTTGTTTGCAGGGGACTTAACTACATTTTGCTGCCTTTTGCAGCCCTCTAGCCCTTTCCTGGGCTGTTTTACAGCCTTTTTAGTGCCGAAAATTTTGGGTCCCCTGAATTCACTTCAATGGGGTTCGGGACAAAGTTCGGGTCGGGTTCGGATCCCGAACCCGAACATTTCCGGGAAGTTCGGCCGAACTTCTCGAACCCGAACATCCAGGTGTTCGCTCAACTCTAATAGCTAACCTTTTAGAAGAGTACTTTACTTTGAACAATTGCCCAGAAACTTCGAACCAATCTCTATGGGACGCCCATAAACCTTTTATTAGAGGCCACTTTATTTGCCTGGATTCGTTCCTTAAAAAAGAAAGAGGAAAAAAGCTAGACGACCTATGCCAGAAAATAAAATCCCTTGAATCTCTACATAAATGTTCCCTATCAGATTCCCATTTACAGGAGCTTTCCAATCTTAGAGCAGAAATAAAATCCCTTCTACAATATACATCAGCTAAATACTTCCTTAGTTCACAACACAAATATTTCGCCCATGGCGACAAAGCATCATGTTCATGATGAGCAGAATAAAAAATAGGAAAGCAGCAAATTATATTCACCAAATAGATTCTCCCTAGGGCACCCCACTTTTCTCCTCCGCAGCAATAGCAACCTGTTTTAGGGAATTCTATGAATCCCTATATAATCTACCTTCCACAATTACACCAGAATGCCACTCCTCCCTAACAATCTCCTTTTTGAGTTCACTTAACCTTCCAACTCTTTCCACAGAAGCCAAGCTGAAATTGTCCTCACCATTCACACTCGAAGACCTTGAATTGGCATTAAAGCAAGCACCCTCTAGTAAATGCCCAGGCCCAGACGGTCTGACTGTCTCCTATTACAAAACTTTCCAACAATATGTTCTTCCCCACTTGCTTTCAGTGTGCAATTCGACTCTTCAAGGTCAACAACTTTCGAGAGACATGACAATGGCCCATATAACTTTGATACCCAAACAGGGGAAGAACCCTAACCAGTGTGCTAACTACAGACCCATTTCACTTCTTAACATCGACCTTAAGCTACTGGCGAAGATGTTAGCGTACCGAATATCTACGGTCCTCTCATCCTTGATACATGGGGACCAGGTGGGCTTCGTCCGGGGCAGAGAGGGGAGAGACAATAAATCTAGAGTCCTCAATATTGTTTTTGATTCTGCTCTCCAATCTAAACCTCTTCTCCTTCTGAGCACGGATGCGGAGAAAGCATTCGATATGATAAAATGGGCCTATCTAAGACAAGTCCTGCTGGGATTTGGCCTACCTGGTCCCATTGTTCAAGCTATCTTCGCCATGTACTCCCAGGCTTCAGCTTCGGTCTTAGTTAATAGTGATCTATCAGAGCCCTTCCGTTTCCGAAACGGTACTCGTCAAGGATGCCCTCTTTCACCCCTTATATTTGTATTAGCCCTTGAACCTCTCTTAACACAATTAAGGATGGACCCTGCTATAAAAGGCATTTTTTGGGGGGGTCGTGAACATAAATTGGCTGCATTTGCAGACGATATTATGATTATGACCACTAACCCAGAGGCATCCCTTATAGCTATCCAAAATCATCTGGACGAATATAGTACTCTCTCCAATTTTAAAATTAATCAGCAAAAATCACTTGTCATCTGTTTTGGAATCCCACTAACGAAGCAACAAAGGCTAAAAAAGGACTCAGCATTTGATTGGTCATCCACACACCTAACTTACCTAGGAATCAAAATATGCCCTAATGTCTCTGATCTCTTCTCCCTCAACTACGCCCCACTACTACAATCCATATCCCCATGTATAGATAAACTGAACACCCATATAATTTCGTGGATAGGTAGGAAAAATCTTCTCATGTCCCTGATAATACCTCGCCTCACATACTTACAACAGGTTTTACCCATACCTATACCCAACACCTACTATGAATCACTTAGAAAGATCTTCCGCAAATTTGTGTGGAATGACAAAAGTACCAGATATCACACCTTATCTCGCCCCAAAAAGTATGGTGGGATGTCTCTACCAGATCCTGAGTTGTACGGGAAAGCGGTTCTTATTTCCAGGGCAGTTGATTGGCTCAGAAACTCCGACCCCAAACCGTGGGTGTTGATGGAGCAAGAACTTCTAGGAAAACCATTTCGCTTCTTATTGTTGGGTAATTCCAGTCTCATGAATATCCCCTCTTCACCTTACCCCATCATACAAGCCACACTGACGGCGTGGAAATGGTTTCAAATTACACATTGCTCAATACCCTTTCCGTCTCCTCTCCTTTCGCTGAAAGATGTATTGGGCACTGCTCTTACCTTGGTGACTGAATGTACCCCTCGAACCCTGAAAGAATCAGCTATTCCTATTTATTCTCTGTTTGACTTGGATGGTAAAGTGCCACCCTTACTAGAATTAAAAAAAAAGTTTCCCTCACTCCAACATTGTATTTCCCCATTATCTTACATACATTCCTATCTCTCACAACATGTCTCTAGAAGTGACTTTTTACGACCACTCGTCTGGACCGAAGCACTTATCAACAACCCCATACCACCTAAAAAACTGATTTCCCAACTATTTTATAGACTGAACTCTCCCCCATTTATCACTAAACCCGCCTTCATAAAGCATTGGGAGCGAGATTTGGGTCAAGATTTCCCTATGTCCAAACTACCTGACATACTTCTAACTCCACATATCACATCTCGATGCGTCCGTATACAAGAAAACGGTTACAAGTTGTTAACCAGATGGTATAAAACTCCAGACGTGATATGTCTTTTTGCTGAATCAGCATCAGATAGATGTTGGTGGTGCTTGGACAATAGAGGATTGTTCCTGCATATTTGGTGGGACTGTCCCATTATAAAAAACTGGTGGAAGGAAATCTTTTGCCTCAGCAACCAGATTTGCCAAACCTCAGTAACAGTCTCCCCTCTCAAAGCTTTACTTAACATATATGATTCGAATGATCCCACTGATACTCGCCCCCCCCTTTTCTGTTCAGGCAATTGATTATAGCCGCCCGTTTGCTAGTCCCGAAACACTGGCTTTCTTCTAACCTTCCTTCAATGAGACATTGGAAGCAAAAAATTTATCAATTATATTGCTTTGAGGAACTCTCTGCCTGGGAGGCTAGGAATCACCAAAAATTCGTAAAACAATGGAAGCTCTGGCGGGAATTCAGGTTCTCTCATTGACCAACATGCTCTCTCCATTTCAATTCAAGAAAGGGTCGTACTATTAATCCTTGGTACCTTTCCGTATCTTCTGGTATTTTGTATTGTGTGAAAGATCTTCTGACTACATAGGGTTCTCACTAGGTTGTTGTTTTTCAATCTCAGGTTGTAAGATTGTACCTGCCTACAAATTTATAGATTGGGATCTTGGAATACGTAATGGTTCTCATTTCCCTTCCTCTCCTCTCTCAGATTATATGATTATATGATATCTGTACCTACTGATGTGTCGTGTCAGACGCTTTACTTGTCTAATATGTACCGTATACTGTTTTCTATTTCTCGGAAAATAAAAATTGTTAAATAAAAAAAGAAAAGAGCACAAAGCGACCCAGTGAAGAAGTGGTGATGTGGCAGCAGCATGAGGAGACCTCAGAGTGATAAGGTGGAAGCAACAGGAGAACACAGAGTGGCCCAGTGACAGAGTGGAGAGGCAGTAGCAGCATGAGGAGACCACAGAGTTGCCCAGTGAAATAGTGGTAAGGTGGCAGCAGCATGAGTAGTCCACAGAGTGGTGAGGTGGCAGCAGCATGGGTAGACCACAGAGGGGTGATGTGACAGCATCATTTGAAGACCACAAAGCGACCCAGTGACAGAGTGGTGATGTGGCAGTAGCATGAGGAGACCACAGAATGATGAGGTGGCAGCAACATAAGACGCCCACAGAATGGTGATGTGACAGCATCATGAGGAGACCTTCACTGTCCCCTGGCAGTAGAATACCACCTTGATTTGGACTTTTGAATGTTCCTGACTACATAAAATTGTATTTCTGGCAGACACTGTAACACCTAACCACCATCTTTCACAGCCGAACATAGAATGGCATTCTTCTTGTTCTGCTAGAGCACCTCTCTGCCCGCTGCAGCACTGATTGACTCATCTTCTCAGGATCATGTGAGCATCCTTCTTCTTATTTCCTAGTGCTTTTTCCCACTGACATGTTCAGTAAAATGGTGCTATGCACTGTTTTACTGGATTTGTCCAAAACAAACAAAAGTTTTGATTAGTTTGTCAGCCAAAATTTTTGCAAAGTTTGTAACAAACCTGGTTCATAATGAAATGGTTCACTTATCTTTAGTGTATGTGTCATCGGGTGTATGCAGCTATGCTTGTTTGTGTATGTCAGCTGTGGATCCCACCATTGTCTATGAAAGTAGACCATTGGGGCAACATACAATGATCTATTAACTTGTATATTATATTACAATCACAGCCTATGATATTGCAAGTTATAGTTGTGTGCTGTAATACTGTACTATAATCCATACTGTTACATGGCTACACTGTTTTTGTAGTTTGTTAGAAGAGACATGCCCACATATAAATTATTTAGGAAGGCTGCCCCACAGGGCTAACCGCCTATCTATTGCTATTTGGGGAATAGGGGAGGGTCATCTGGTGTAGAGAGGATGTGAAGGACTACCAGGGAAGAGCGCTAGTTGATCTGTGGAGCAGAACAAGATATCTGGAGCAAGCTGCATTCTGGAAATTATACCATGAACTCAAACTACACAACAAAAATGAGTAAAACCATCACAAAATATGCAGTATACTTTATATTTTTTTATTATCATGTAGCAAACATTTGACAATAGTATTTTTGCCATAAAATGTCAAAAGTACCAACAAAATGCTTAAGAAAAATGAAGAATTAGATAAAAACACTGTGGATGAAATAACTCTAAGGGTTTCAATTACCTTTTTGTAAACTTTTGCAGTTTAAATGTTGCTTCTGCAACTGTAATATTTGGTGCTGTTTTTGCATCATCAGTGTCAGCTGAAAGTCTATGGGAAATACAACAGAACAAAGCCATCTTCCAGTCATGCCCCCTTTGTGTGTGGACGTGCTGGAGATGGAGATGAATGAGATGAAGATAAACCCTCCTTTTCAAAATTCCTCTTTGGCTAAAGCCGTAACAAAAGACTTAGTGGCTTCCTTACCAGAAATGGTGAAATAGTTATTGCAAGAAAAGATTAAACAGGACGTAGATAAGATGAGATACATTTAGACAAGGTGGAGAAATTTAAACATAAATTATTATTTGTGGAAGATGGACTGGAATCCTTACATGTAAAATTGCAAGAAGTCAATATAGTAAATGAGGGGATGAAAGAAAAGGTAGATGATTTGGAAAATCGGACAAGGAGTAATAATGTAAGAAGAATAGGTATTCCAGAAATATATAATAATAATGCCCTGAAGGATTTGGTTGATGTTCAGATTCACAAGAAATTTGGATTGGACAAGGTTTTCGAGTGAATTTATAGGTTAAGCCCATTAAGAGGTATCCAAGACAAGAAAACGGCCAAGAACAGTAATAGCCAAGTTGATGGATTATAGCGATAAACAAACATTGTTAAAGGCATATGGACAATCTAGGGAATTGCTGTTCGAGGACAATTTATATATTATTTTTTTCTAACTTTCTCACTTTGGTCTCATCAAAGAGAAGACTTTCTCATCTATGCTCATTTTGGTTTAGCACAATGTGAAATTTTCTCTCCGATATCCAGCGCTGCCGAAGTATTTAGTTAAAAATTATTCTGTTATTTTTTGTAAAAGAGGAGGCTAAGAAATTTGTTGAGTTTTTAGGAATACATCTAAAATTAATGTATACCTAAATGGCATGGGGAAGGGTTAGAGTTTTTTTTTGTGTATGAAAGGTGCAATATATAATGGTATGAATAATATATATTAGTCAGGGACCGATCACATATTTTTTATTAAGGATTATGGGAGTTATACTGTACACCATGATGGATTTGAGGAGGAATAATACATACTTAAAGGAGTTTTATCACAGAGATGTGTTTTAGTTTTTTTCTTCTTTTCTGGCTCTCTTTGTTATATCTCATGCTCCTGCAAAATTAAGGGATTTCTTTATAGAGGGTATTTGATATGTTGCAATTGTATTTTGAGGAGATAGAAGATGGAAAAGGAAAGTTAGGAAAGCTTATATCAATGGTTAATATGAGGCCTTCAATTCTGGATGATTCTAAAGAACATACAACATATGTGTGAATTTGGGACTGTTAGGAATAATATCCTGGAATATTAAAGGTTTATCTACTCCTATTAAGAGGGACAAAATACTAAGGCATTTACATAGATTGGGAGCACATACATTATTATAGGAGAAATATTTAAATAAGAAAGAAATGGATACATTATGTCAGATGTGGGTGAGCTCTGTGAGGGGGATCCGTGTAACCAGGTGAAGAAGTGGATTGATTATTTTGCTTCATAAGAAAGGTATATCACCTATAACACTCAAAAAGCTACCACACGAGTAATTATAATCAATTAATCGTTTATTAGACATCCGTTTACAATACATTAGTAAAAAACATTTCAAAAAGCAGCAACCATGGGAACACAGAAGTGTTACAGAAAAATTAAAAATAGAGTGAGCTCCAGACCATGAGGGACTAGTATACCCACAGTTTAAGCAGCATCAGATAAGTGGGCTCATATAGCAAAGTGCACACAGGATATCAATTACAATGCACCGCAAGCACTATCCGTGCACAGCGGTGTGAGCCTTCGTACACCCCTACAAAATGAGGCTGCTGAGGGGAAAGAGTATATAAAGTCACATATCTTACTGACCCAGTCTGGGGCGGCTGTTTTTAATTTTTCTTTAACACTTCTGTGTTCCCATGGCTGCTGCTTTTTGTAATATTTTTTACTAATGTATTGTAAACGGATGTCTAATTAAGGATTAATTGATTATAATTACTTGTGTGGTAGCTTTTTGAGCGTTATAGGTGATATACGAATAACTCCACGCGAGATATTTTATGGTATTTATTTTTTGGTGTTTTTCATAAGAAAGGTAATTGTCAAGTGACTCAAATAGAAGAACATCCAACAGGTAGAGGATTTAAAGTAGATTTATAGTTCTGCCCCTAATAATCCAGGTATATAATAATTCTTCAAGTCTTTAGAGAATTAGGTTAGTTTAGATTGTTCACAATATAAGGTGTTGGCAGGAGATTTTAACTCGATATGGAATGTTAAAATGGATAGGTCCTCCATAAATAGAATATATAATAAGGAAAATAGATTTTTCTGGGGTATTTTCCTACTTAGAATTCTATTAAAGTAAATTGGGTCACATTATAATGCCACACTTAACCAATGGACAGGTGATATATTTTATAATAAAGGAGCTGCTTTTCCAATCCTAAATAAACAAACCTATGCACTTACTACAAATGACATAAATGTAAATAATTTCCTTATGGTGAATGTATGGTGGGAGCTGAAGATCTGAGCTTGCTCCATACAAGGCAGATGATAGCTGTGAAATATAAGTGAACTCGGTCATAATGACAGAGATCAGAAATAACTCCCAGCCTGGTCATTTCACACCTTAAATGCAACAGTCAGTAACGTCCATGAAATCCGAATCGTTACTCAGAGAGGCATTGGGTTTTATTTGTCTTCAGAGCCCTTGCAGCAAGATTGCTGGCTTCTATTTGGTTGCGCTGGAATATGTGCAATGTAAAAATAAAAATTGTCCCAATCTTTAGGTAATTATATGTCAGATTACAGCCTGATATAACACATAATACAATAGAGATCCATGTCTGCCACATTTCCTACTATCTTAACATTTCAATGGATTGAAACCTTAGTAAGTTCTCTCATATGACATTTGATATATCACAATTTTTTTTAGACATTAGACACAAATTCAGCATAAATATGGCTTCTCTACTGTGTTGGTTTTTTGATAGTTAATAAGAGTTAGTTTCTCACTAAACACTTCTCACTTTCAGGACAACAAAATGGCTTCTCTCTTGTTTAAGTTCTCAGATGTGTATAAAAAATTTATTTGTGACTAAAACATTTCCCACATTCAGGACATGAATATGGCTTCTTTCCTGTGCAAATTTTTAGATGTGTTTTAAGACATGATTTATGATTAAAACATTTCTCACATTCAGGACATGAATATAGCTTTTGTCCTGTGTGGTTTTTTTCATGGTTAATAAGAATTAATTTCTAACTAAAACACTTCCTACATTCAGTACATGAAAAGGGCTTATCTCCTATGTGAGTTCTCAGATGTGTATCATGAGTTGATTTGTGACTAAAACACTTGCCACATTCAGGACATGAAAATGCTCCTCTCCTGTTTGAGTTCTCTGATGTTTAATAAGACTTGACTTCTTACTAAAACACTTCCCACATTCAGGACATAAAAATGGCTTCTGTCCTGTGTGAGTTCTCAGATGTGTATCACGATTTGATTTCCCACTAAAACACTTCCCACATTCAGGACATGAAATTACCTTCTCTCCTGTGTGAGTTCTCAGATGTATATTACAAATTGATTTGTGACTAAAACACTTTCCACATTCAGGACATGAAAATGGCTTATCTCCTGTGTGAATTCTCTGATGTTTAATAAGACTTGATTTCTCACTAAAACACTTTCCACATTCAGTACATGAAAATGGCTTCTCTCCTGTGTGAGTTCTCTGATGATTAATAAGACTTGATTTCTCACTAAAACACTTCCCACATTCAGGACATGAAAATGGCTTCTCTCCTGTATGAGTTGTCAGATGTTTATCAAGATATGATTTGTAGCTAAAACACTTCCCACATTCAGGACATGAAATGGCTTCTCTCCTGTGTGTGTTCTCTGATGTTTAATAATACTTGATTTCACACTAAAACACTTTCCACATTCAGGACATGAAAATTGCTTCTCTCCTGTGTGAGTTCTCTGATGATTAATAAGACTTGATTTCTCACTAAAACACTTCTCACATTCAGTACATGAAAATGGCTTATCACCTGTGTGAGTTCTCTGATGTTTAATGAGACTTGATTTCTCACTAAAACACTTTCCACATTCAGTACATGAAAATGGCTTCTCTCCTGTGTGAGTTCTCTGATGATTAATAAGACTTGATTTCACACTAAAACACTTTCCACATTCAGGACATGAAAATGGCTTCTCTCCTGTGTGAGTCGTCAGATGTTTATCAAGATATAATTTGCAGATAAAACACTTTCCACATTCAGGACATGAAAATGGCTTCTCTCCTGTGTGAGTTCTCTGATGATTAATAAGATTTGATTTCTCACTAAAACACTTTCCACATTCAGGACATGAAAATGGCTGCTCTCCTGTGTGAGTTCTCAGATGTATATCACAATTTGATTTTTGACTAAAACACTTTCCACATTCAGGACATGAAAATGGCTTCTCTCCTGTGTGTGTTCTCTGATGTTTAATAAGATTTGATTTCTCACTAAAACACTTTCCACATTCAGCACATGAAAATGCCTTCTCTCCTGTGTGAGTTCTCTGGTGATTAATAAGACTTGATTTCTCATTAAAATACTTTCCACATTCAGGACATGAAAATGGATTATCTCCTGTGTGAATTCTCTGATGTTTAAAAAGATTTGATTTCTGACTAAAACACTTTCCACATTCAGGACATGAAAATGGCTTCTCTCCTGTGTGAGTTCTCTGGTGATTAATAAGACTTGATTTCTCATTAAAACACTTTCCACATTCAGGACATAAAAATGGCTTCTCTCCTGTGTGAGTTGTCAGATGTTTATCAAGATATGATTTGTAGCTAAAACACTTCCCACATTCAGGACATGAAAATGGCTTCTCTCCTGTGTGAATTTTCGTATTAAAAGTTGTCTCATATTCTGAACATGGATATTGTCTTTCATCTTTGTGAATGTTCCTGTGCATATAAAGGTACGATTCATTTTCAAAATCTTTCCCATATTCAGAACTCACAGACATTTCACCCAGTCTATGTCCAATGCTATTATTGACAATCTGTGATTCATTATCTTCCACTTTATAAGAAGGAGATACAATTAGACATCTATGGAAACCTGTTATCCAGTCTTTACCTGAAAAAAGAAATAGTGCAAAGGTGTAAGAAATATCTCAGTAACATAAAGTCAACTATACTTATATCAGTGAAATCTGCCAAAGTTAGATTTAGTTTTAGCATTCGTCGCTAATTTAAAAAAAAATCTAAACACTAATTAAAGGAAATGTGTCATCAGATATTATTTAGCACATTAAACTGTTGGTAGAAAGTGCCAGTTAGGAGTCTCCAGGTGCATAGAAACTGGAGTCTTCCTCTTCTAATTAGTAAAGTGGTTTTCTTATCAGAGAAAACATCTAAAAATTGTACAAATAACACATCGAATTTTCTACACAAATTTTGTTCCATAAGATATAAGTGATGCCTACAGATGACATTAGGCCAAATTTTGAGACAATTGGTGAATGTCCCCACTTTTAGAAGTGGAGTGAATTAATTACAGATTAGTACGATTTTAAAAAGTGACTAAAGGGTCAAATCTTAATGCCAAAAAAAGCGTACTTTTACTTTACTTTATTAGACATGGGCGTACACCACCTTGCCCTTACATTAAATATAATATTACTTTTGAGTGATTTCATTAATTTCAGAAAGCAAAGAGACTTAAAACTGACAACAAAACCACAGTGTTACAGATTTTGTGGATCCATTGTGCCTCATACTGGCAAACACAGCCAGGCTGGAATCTAGGTTGAGGGCAGCTGATCTATAGGGCAAGAGCAACAAATACATGGATTCCAAACTTATACAGAGTTGGATCTAGACTTTTAAAACCCAGAAATACAAAGACATTGACTTAGAACTTGTTCAGACTACTCAAGATATCTAAAACAGTCTTAAGGTACTTTTACACTTATGTTTTTTTTGGGTAGTGTGATCCGGCAGAGGATCTCAATACCAGAAAAAGACAAAAATAAAATCAAAATAGATCCATTTAAATCCGGTATTGAGATCCTCTGCTGGATCTCAATAACAGAATTAACAATGCAAGCGTGAAAGTAGCCTGACATAGACTTCAGAAGAAAACAGTGTTGCATAAAAGCTGTTACACAATCCAGTTGTGGCCACACAATTCAGACAGAACATCACTGATAGAACTGAGGAACTAAATGATAAGACTAACAAACACACAGACAAGAGGAGCAGATTCAGACACAGACTAAAATTTGTGCATCCTTTATTGAAGAACAGGATGGAGACATTTTGCATAGAACAGGATAGGTTGCCTGTAGATGCCAACACTAGATGATTACACTATAGATGCCAACATGTTTTGGACATAGGGGTACATTTATTAAGCCAGGGCTTTTAGACGCTGGTCTTAATAAAGCCCTAAGCTGATGGTGGATCTGCCTAAGTTATCACTTTGGTGCATACGGCATCAGTCAAAATGTAAGACAGCTCCCGAGCTGTCTTACATTAAGACCATTTTCTATGCCTAAAACAGATGGCTCATCCCCTTCCTCACCCATACCATGCCCACAATTTTAGAACTAGAGTGAGTGGGGTTTAAGTCACAGATAGTGGCACAATTGACCATTGTGCTGCCTCTTGTGTCTGAGATTTGCCTAATTTAGTCATATTTCAGCTTAGTAAAGGAACCGCATAGTGTCCCTCCTCATAGAGCCCAGTATGTAAAGAAAGGAGGCAGTTAAGCACTGCCACACTGAAACATAGCCCTAGATACAGAACCACAATATCCAGCAACCAAGTCACACTGTATACAAAGGTGAACAGTGAACAGAGATATAACACACTTCAAATTTAAATCTCAATATATCTATGAGCACCACAGAAAACAGGTAAAACATCTAGAAATGTAGTTTACACGGCAGCCATTAAGATAAACTGGTATCTATCGAATACAAAGCTTGCGTTCCACAGAACAGAAGCAGCATGGGCAGCAGCTAACTGGCATTGGTTGCTAAAGTCATGTCTACTTTTCGCCAATATCCCCAATGTTTAATGGTAGCTTCATGCAGTGGCTTATTAGTAAAAATATAATATTAAAAATTATTTTGCTCTAGCAAATTCATAAGCTTCTTTATTTTCCATATTAAACTTGATTTCCGATATCTGTGCCCCAAATGTCCCCATAATAACACATTACCCCCAGTGTATTAAATACAATCTTCCTAAATCATCAGACACTGTTATTGGTTCAGAGCAAGGAGAGGGCGTCTAATAATCCGTCAACTGCTCCGAGAAACATAAGACACCACCAGTTCTGCTTGAAACAGATGCTGGGGAAGCATTATACAGAGTATATGGGATTTTTCTGTGAAGAGTATTAGAGATGTTCTATTGTCTCCTGCGTTCATCTAATCTGTTTCTTCATACTACTATAGCCCACAAACCCTACAATGCCTGATACATTCCATATTTACAATGGCACATGTCCAGGCTGCCATTTTTCACAATTTAGGTGTGGTCTCTAATTTCAAAATTTATTTTAGTAAATTACAAGCTGGATAACCCTTTCAAGTAAATTTTTGGGACCAAGTATAGAATAAAATGAAATAAATTTGCTCACTTGATGTTCATGTTTGTTATGGGCTCCCACTCCACACTTCATCCAGCAATTGGCTTCTATCTGCTGACAAGATTTTTATGCCAACTCTCTGGCGATCTAAGGATTATCTTACTTTCCAACAGCGGTATTTAAAAATTGTTGATTTCTACAGATTTGAAGAAGTGGGACAACCATTCCAAACAGACCCAAAAATACTTTACTGCATGCGCTTTTCTGTCATTTTTTGTGCCATTTTTTCTAATGCTTTTTTCCCATGTAGTGAAATAGGTGTAAAAATATCACACAAAACAATAATAATAACTTCAGCATGCCTTACTATTAAAAGGAAGCACAGAAGAAAAAAATGCCACCTAAATAATAAATGCACCATCAGCAAAAAGAAAACAAGCTTGTGTGTCCTACTATTTTTTCTTTATATTTCCCAAAGATTTTAAAATGAAATCTGGAGCTAAATGTGTATATGCAAAGAAATGTGTGCAGTAAAATCAAATCAAACCTAAGTGGTTATAGCGGCTAACAGGACGAGTCTGCAGAGAATGTTGTGACATATTTGCAAATGTTAACCATCCTTTTCAGAACAGGATAAAAATGATTACATTTATAGCAGACTGAAGCTGGAATAATGTGCACCAAATATCTGCAACTAGAATTTTCATAAATGGAGACAATAATTTACTAGAACAAAGGGCAGGACAAAAACAGCACAATTCCTTCCTACTGTTTGAGACTCGGTGAGTCGAGCAGAGCAAAGGTTAATTATTTTTGGCGATCAGGCTGGTAAATGAGGTGCACTTCATATACTCTAACAAACCTGGCACATTATTTACCATATTTTAGACACAAACCTGTTAATACTTCTGCCCCACTGTTCCTTAAACAGCACAGATTACAATATCTTATAATTTATTCCACTTACAATCAGTTCAGTGACACTTACCAGACATGCACTCTACACACACACTCAGGACTTGACACTCAGTGTCTTCTCCTCAGCAAGTCAGTGATCTGAGTATATTCCTTTGGTGAATTCCAGCTTTCTGAGCCATGTTCGGTATTTTATACCCCTTGGGTGGCTATAGCAATCAGCTCCTCCTCTTCCCCTCAGGAGACGCCCAGTCTCACTTTCATAATCAATGCAATCTTTTATCATCAGACGTGGCTTCTCTCATTACCATATGCATTGGAAGAATAATGGTGCCTCCTCCTCATCAACCAGTTTAGCATTTTCTAGCCTCCTGAGATGGTCCTTCATTTACACATTGTATTTGCAGGGTAGAGACCTATTGTTCACACTCCTATTTAGCATCTGTAAGAGATTCCTGGGATACTCCGAGACCTTTTCATATGAGAATCAGTGTAAACAATAAGCATTTTACATCTTGATAAGATAAATACCACCCAGACATTTAACTATATGACTCTGCATCTATAAATCACACATATGAAATACTACATATTGCATCAAGTATAATAGATCAGAAGACTCAATATTCAAAGGTTCATAATTTGTACAGATTACAACTAGTAAATGTATGACAACTTTACATGAGTATTTGTTGTTTTAAGGTTGTCAGGCTTACACTTTTCAGTTCTAAACAATACAATTTACTGACAGAAACTTGACAACAAAACCATGTATAAATGTTCCTGCTCCATGAAAATAATTTAGTAGCAATTATTACATTCACAGACATTTCTATTTTTCTGTTTTATCTATCAGACAAATAACAGATTTTATATCACGTTCAATTTTTATATATATATATTTTTGGCATGACCCAATCACTAGAAGGTCCACACTGTCTGCTGTGTAATTCACCTGTGGCCATCACCATGATACAATTTCAGGCTATCCTCACTGGGCTCTCATATATCTGTTGCTTCATCACAGGTTCGGAGACTGTAGACCTTTTCTGGTCATCTGCTTAGATTTTATCCGACTGTACTTATTCCTTCATTAGGAGCCATTTACACATCTGAGTCCATTTTTATAGTCTTTTATAGTCTTTAGTTGTTTCTGCTATGCTCACAGTCAGACTCTGACTGGCCCACAGGGGTACAAGTGAATCGCCCCCCCTAGGCCAGTCTGAGGACTTTTTGTATACTACAAATTGCAACCTGTTTTCACATTCTTTAATAGCTCAGTGTGTTATTAGGTTGATTCCCGAGCAAAAGGTCACTGGTTCGAATCCAGAAGCAGCCATGAAGAAGATTTCCCAAGAAAAAAGAGACAGCATCATCCAGCTCATCCACAGTGGTATTCCGGCCATAAAAAGTGCAAAACTGCATTATGTGAGGGCCATGACAATTGGAAGAATATGAAATGAAGTCTGTCCATCCAGTCTAAAGCCAAGAAGAAGGGTATGTCCACAAAAAATATCTGAGTGAACAAGTCGGCTCCTCACAAGTTCTATCAGTTCTGGCACTTCAAACACTACAGTAGAGATGGGTCGTATGCTTCATAACAGTGAGATCACAGACGTCCATGCAAGCACCATGCAACATACATTTCAGAAGTCTGGAATGGTAGCCCGAAAAAAGGTGTAGAAGCCTTGACTTTAATATTGTCATAAGAAGCATTGAGTTTTCAAAAAAGTACTAACAGTGGACAGTAGAAGATTGGAAACAGGTCATTTGGAGCGATGAGACAAAAGTCAATAGACTAGGCTCTGGTGGGTGCAAATAGGTATGGAAGAAACAAGGGAAAAGGGGGCTAAAGGCTCGAGAAATTGAAGGAACTGTCAAGCTCAGGGGAGGAAGCCTGATGATATTAAGTTGTTTCATAGCTAAAGGTGTTGGATTCTTGACCAGTATCGATGGTCTCAATGTTCAGCTCTATGTGAGTACCCTACAAGACAAATTACTTGGTACAGTCAAGTACTATGGGTATTAAAAAGACAACATAGTGTTCCCAGCAGGACAGCATATGTCAAGATTGGCAAAGAAATGGTTCAAGGAACCTACTGCTGTTGTTATCCTCAATAATTGCTTGATATATAATCAGTGTGGAATTGACGGTCACTTTGTCCCTCAGTACATGTTGCCTGCGACTGCCTATGCCGCTCGTGATGCTCCTTAATCTACTCACTGACCCTGCCTAGAAATAGCGTTACACTAATACACCCCTCCCGACATGTTTCGCCACATGCGTGGCTTCATCAGGGAAAGTGGGGTATAGGCCATATATGGAGCATCACGAGCGGCATAGGCAGTCACAGGTAACACGTAGTGAGGGACAAAGTGACCGGCAATTCCACACTGATTATATATCAGGCATTACTGAGGATAACAACAGCAGTTAACACACAGACAAGAGGAGCAGATTCAGACACAGACTAAAAATTGTGCATCCTTTATTGAAGAACAGTATGGAGACATTTTGCATAGAACAGGATAGGTTGCCTAGAACACTATAGATGCCAACATGTTTTGGACATAGAGGTACATTTATTAAGCACAGTCTTTTAGACACTGGTCCTAATAAAGCTCTAAGCTGATGGTGGATCTGACTAAGTTATCACTTTGGCGCATCCAGCACCAGTCTAAATGTAAGACAGCTCCCGAGCTGTCTTACATTAAGACCATTTTCTATGCCTAAAACAGATGCCCCATCCCCTTCCTCACCAATAATTTTAGAACTGGAGTAAGTGGGGTTAAGTCACAGATAGTGGCTCAACTGACAGTTGTGCTGCCACTTGCGTCTGAGATATGCCTAATTTAGTCATAGTTCAGCTTGGTAAATGACCCCCATAGTGTCCTTCCTCATAGAGGCCAGAATGTAAAGAAAGGAGGCAGTTATGCACTGCCACACTGAAACATAGCCCTAGATACAGAACCACAATATCCAGCAACCAAGTCACACTGTATACAAAAGTGAACAGTGAACAGACATATAACACACTTCAAATTTAAATCTCAATATGTCTATGAGCACCACAGAAAACAGCTCAGACATCTAGAAATGTAGTTTACATGGCAGCCATTAAAGTAAACTGGTATCCAACTAATACAAAGCTTCCATTCCACAGAACAGAAGCAGCATGGGCAGCAGCTGACTGGCATTGGTTGCTAAAGTCATGTCTACTTTTTGCCAATATCCCCAATTTTTAATGGTAGCTTCATCCAGTGGCTTATTAGTAAAAATATAATAGTAAAAATTATTTTGCTCTAGCAAGTTCACAAACCCTATACTGTCTGATACATTCCATATTTACAATGGCACTTGTGGCCATCACCATGATAAACTTTCAGGCTGTCCTCCCTGGGCTCTCAGATATCTGTTACTTCATCACGGGTTCTAAGAATGTAGACCTCTTCTAGTCATCTGCTTGGATTTTATCTGACTGTACTTATTCCTTCATTAGGAGCCACTTACACCTTTGAGTCCATTTTTATAGTCTTTAGTGATTAAAAATATATGATGCTTCATAACAATTGATCAACTTGAAGAACAAAATAATTTATGATCATTGTTTCATTATAGATGTTTCTGCTGTGCTCACAGTCAGACTCTGACTGGCCCACATGGTACAAGTGAATCGCCCCCAGGCCAGTCCATGGACTTTTTGTATACTACAAATTACAACCCGTTTTCACATTCCCTAATAGCTCAGTGTGTTATTAGGTTGATTCCTGAGCAAAAAGTCACTAGTTCAAATCCAGGAGCAGCCATGAAGAAGATTTCCCAAGAAAAAAGAGACAGCGTCATCCAGCTCATCCATAGTGGTATCCGGCCATGAGAAGTACTATATTTCATCATGTCAGTGCCATGACGGTTGGAAGAATATGAAATGAAGTCCGTCAACAAGTCGGCTCAACACAAGGTCTATCAGTTCTGGCACAACAAACACTACAGTAGAGGTGGCTCGTATGCTTCAGAACAGTGAGATCTCAGACGTCCATGCAAGCACCATGCAACATACATTACACAAGTCTGGAATGGTGGCCAGAAAAAAGGTGAAGAAGCCTTGACTTTAATATTGTCATAAGAAGCATTGAGTTTGCAAAAAAGTTCTAACAGTGTACAGTAGAAGATTGGAAACAGGTCATTTGGAGCGATGAGACAAAAGTCAATAGACAGCATATGTCAAGATTGGCAAAGAAATGGTTCAATGATTCAAGAAAAATAGAGGTGCTCGATTTGCCCCCACAGAAGGATTCAGGCAGTGTTGAAAGGCAAAGGTGGATTTACAAAATACTAAATAAATAATAAAAATTTGAATTTAGAATTTCAGGAGCAAAACAGTAACAATGCAGCTAAATGACAAGATTCTGCATAACTATCATATGCAAAATAGTTGCAAGTCCAATTTATGTATGAGATAGCCAATATGATTGTCTATAAAATGGTGGTAGTCTCACGTTCGAAGCTGTAGTGGATCATGAGATATGGAGCCTGAAAGTCAAAAGTTCAAAACATTGTTACTCTTTTGCTTGTCAGTGTAGACCAGCAGTATACAGCACCTCAACCAGCCTAAGTTTATAAAAAAAAAACTGTATTTTATATAAGATGCTACTCAGTTTATTATTAAGGACACATTCAAGTAGTTGGAATGACTTATAGATATAGAGGCAGAATAACCAATCTTGCTGCAGAGACCCTATAATAAAAAATTGATGAATTTCACCCGAATATGTAACAGACAAATTAGTGAAATGTTTTTACCTGTCTACTAGGTATAGCAGTGGTGCAGCACTAACTAGGAGACTATACTGCAGGCTCCCCTATTCAATGCAGTTAGTATAATTTATCGTATCTCACATTCCCACTTTGTCTAAAAACTATTCACAGGCTGCCCCCAACATGTTTTGCCAATTCCATGGCATCCTCAGACTGCCCGAAACCCCTGAGGACGCCAAGGAACCGATCTCATAATGATGACCTATCCTGAGGAAAGGTCATCATTATATTTATCAGGATAACCCCTTTAATATTATAAAATAATAAAAAATAATATTCTTCAGATTGCTAGGTGGGTCATTTTTTTCTCCTCATAATGTTACGGGTGAACAAAGTTCTAGGAGATGGTAGGGGATTGTTTATTTTTGCTTGTGTTTCATTTTTTATGATTGTCCAAAGAAGATGTATTGTGGATTACTTTTTGTCATTAAGTGAAGCTGAAACAAAAAAGTTCCATGGATATTCCTCCATCGCTGCACTGTAATGTGTAGATGAGGCCGCGCCTTGTGTATTGTCTACCACATTCACAGAGACGTGTGATTGTCCACACAATAATAGTGAGAGATCCTCACCTGGACATTAGACTCACAATGACAACTACTCCAGTCATTCAGATGATAATTTTGCTGGGCCAGATAACATTTCAGGGGTTTAGTGAAAAATAAAGCAAAAACAGAAATAACATTTACAAGCTATTCCACAGGACTGAGCACTATTACATTTGCACTTTATTTCTCACAAATTTTGGAGGTTGTTTTTGGCAACTTGGAAATTAACATGAAAATCATACTTTTTTTTAGAAGCATTTCTTTAGTGGCATTTTCTTTGTCACACACTTTTAGCAGTTTGACTGGGCAGTTTTTTTTTAAAGAGAAGCCAGTGGTATGACACCAGAAAAAAGCCAAATCTAGAGCATGCTGCATTCTGGAAACAAAATCATCACAAGAAATGTAGTGTACTTCATTATTATTTATTATCGTGTAGGAAACATTTGGACTCAGCTTTTTTGCCTACAACATGTTGCAGAAAACATATAATTAGATAAATACACTATGGATGAAATTGGCCTAAGGCCTCATGTACACGTCCGTGGTTTGAGTCCTCATGATAACTACTCTATTTGGGGATTCGATGCAGATTCATTCACTTCAATTGGGCTCTCCACATCCACACATCCGTTCTGCAGCCCTGCAAAAAAAATTTGAAGACGTCCTATTTTTGTCCGTATCACGGACCAGGATAAGACTGTTTAATTGTGGGACGGATGTTACATAAAATGTGGAGAACAAGCGACCAGAATCATTTTTTTGCAGATCCGCCATGGGCATGCGTTAGTTCTTGGTCAGTGATTTCCATAATTAATTTTGAGCCAAAAACAAGTGCGTCTTTAACCCTTTCATGACCAAGGGTCATTGATTCCCCAGCGTCCAGGTCAAAATTTACAAATCTGACATGCGTCACTTTATGTGGTAATTACTTTGGAACACTTTAATTTATCCAAGCTATTCTGAGATTCTTTTTCTCGGGACATATTGTACTTCAAGATAGTCATCAATTTGAGTCAATATATTTCACCTTTATTTATGAAAAAATCCCAAATTTACCAAAAATATTGAAAAATTCCCAATTTTCAAAATTTCTATTTCTCTGCTTCTAAAACAGAAAGTCATACCTAATAAAATATGTATTACTTAACATTTCCCATATGTCTATTTTATGTTGGCATTATTTTGGAAATGTCATTTTATTTTTTTAGGACGTTAAAAAGCTTAGAATTTTAAAAGTAATTCTTTAAATTTTAAATTTACAAAACCCACTTTTTAAGGACCAGTTCAGGTCTGAAGTCACTTTGTGAGGCTTACAAAGTGGAAACCCCCCATAAATGACCCCATTGTAGAAACTACACCCCTCAAGTTACTGAAAACTGATTTTTACAAACTTTGTTAACCCTTTAGGTGTTCCACAAGAATTAAAGGAAAATGGAGATTAAATTTCTAAATTTCACTTTTTTGGTAGATTTTCCATTTTATTACATTTTTCTCTTTAACACATTGAGGGCTAACAGCCAAACAAAACTAAATATTTATTACCCTGATTCTGCGGTTTACAGAAACACCCTACATGTGGTCATAAACTGACGTAAGGGTGCACGGCAGGGGGGCAGAAGGAAAGGAACACTGTATGATTTTTGAAAGGCATATTTTGCTTGACTGGTTTTAGATGCCATGTCCCATTTAAAGCCCCCCTGATGCACCCATACAGTAGAAACTCTCAAAAAGTGACCGTATTTTGGAAACTAGGGGATAAGGTGTCAGTTTTATTGGTACTATTTTGGTGTACATATGATTTTTAATTGCTCTATATTAAGTTTTTTGTGAGGCAAGGTAACTGAAAAATGGCACTTATTTCTTTTTTTTACAATATTCATCTGACAGGGTAGATCATGTGCTATTTTTATAGAGCAGGTTGTTACTGA
Organism: Bufo gargarizans; assembly: GCF_014858855.1. Taxonomy (NCBI): domain Eukaryota; kingdom Metazoa; phylum Chordata; class Amphibia; order Anura; family Bufonidae; genus Bufo; species Bufo gargarizans. The sequence continues at coordinate 624,609,863 of NC_058082.1, forward strand.
CGCAATGATATCAAATATGTCTACTTTCATTGTTTGTTTCAGTTTTACATAATAAAGCATTTTTCAAAAATAAATTATGTTTTTGTGTGTCCATTTTCTGAACGCCATACGCAATTTGATTTCCCACTAAAACACTTCCCACATTCAGGACATGAAAATACCTACTCTCCTGTGTGAGTTCTGAGATGTATATCACAAGTTTATTTGTGAATAAAACACTTTCCACATTCAGGACATGAAAATGGCTTATCTCCTGTTTGAATTCTCTAATGTTTAATAAGACTTGATTTCCCACTAAAACACTTTCCACATTCAGAAAATGTCTTCTCTCCTCTGTGAGTTCTCTGATGATTAATAAGACTTGATTTCTCACTAAAACACTTTCCACATTCAGGACATGAAAATGGCTTCTCTCCTGTGTGAGTTCTCTGATGATTAATAAGACTTGATTTCTCACTTCCCACATTCAGTACATGAAAATGGCTTCTCTCCTGTGTGAGTTCTCTGATGTTTAATTCAATTTGATTTCTCACTAAAACACTTTCCACATTCAGGACATGAAAATGGCTTCTCTCCTGTGTGAGTTGTCAGATGTTTATCAAGATATGATTTGTAGCTAAAACACTTCCCACATTCAGGACATGAAAATGGCTTCTCTTGTGTGTGTTCTCTGATGTTTAATAAGATTTGATTTCTCACTAAAACACTTTCCACATTCAGGACGTGAAAATGGCTTCTCTCCTGTGTGAGTTCTCAGATGTATATCACAAGTTGATTTGTGTCTAAAACACTTCCCACATTCAGGACATGAAAATGCCTTCTCTCCTGTGTGAATTCTCTGATGTTTAATAAGACTTGATTTCACACTAAAAAACTTTCCACATTCAGGACATGAAAATGGCTTCTCTCCTGTGTGAGTTCTCAGATGTATATCAAAAGTTGATTTGTGACTAAAACACTTCCTACATTCAGGACATGAAAATGGCTTCTCTCCTGTGTGAGTTCTCTGATGATTAATAAGACTTGATTTCTCACTTAAACACTTTACACATTCAGGACATGAAAATGGCTTCTCTCCTGTGTGAGTCGTCAGATGTTTATCAAGATATTATTTGTAGATAAAACACTTCCCACATTCAGGACATGAAAATGGCTTCTCTCCTGTGTGTGTTCTCTGATGTTTAATAAGATTTGATTTCTCACTAAAACACTTTCCACATTCAGGACGTGAAAATGGCTTCTCTCCTGTGTGAGTTCTCAGATGTATATCACAAGTTGATTTGTGTCTAAAACACTTCCCACATTCAGGACATGAAAATGCCTTCTCTCCTGTGTGAATTCTCTGATGTTTAATAAGACTTGATTTCACACTAAAAAACTTTCCACATTCAGGACATGAAAATGGCTTCTCTCCTGTGTGAGTTCTCAGATGTATATCAAAAGTTGATTTGTGACTAAAACACTTCCAACATTCAGGACATGAAAATGGCTTCTCTCCTGTGTGAGTTCTCTGATGATTAATAAGACTTGATTTCTCACTAAAACACTTTACACATTCAGGACATGAAAATGGCTTCTCTCCTGTGTGAGTCGTCAGATGTTTATCAAGATATAATTTGTAGATAAAACACTTCCCACATTCAGGACATGAAAATGGCTTCTCTCCTGTGTGTGTTCTCTGATGTTTAATAAGATTTGATTTCTCACTAAAACACTTTCCACATTCAGGACATGAAAATGGCTTCTCTCCTTGTGAGTTCTCAGATGTATATCACAAGTTGATTTGTGTCTAAAACACTTCCCACATTCAGGACATGAAAATAACTTCTCTCCTGTGTGAATTCTCTGATGTTTAATAAGACTTGATTTCACACTAAAAAACTTTCCACATTCAGGACATGAAAATGGCTTCTCTCCTGTGTGAGTTCTCAGATGTATATCAAAAGTTGATTTGTGACTAAAATACTTCCTACATTCAGGACATGAAAATGGCTTATCTCCTGTGTGAATTCTCTGATGGTTAATAAGACTTGATTTCTCACTAAAACACTTTCCACATTAAGGACATGAAAATAACTTCTCTCCTGTGAGAGTTCTCTGATGATTAATAAGACTTGATTTCTCACTAAAACACTTTACACATTCAGGACATGAAAATGGCTTCTCTCCTGTGTGAGTCGTCAGATGTTTATCAAGATATAATTTGTAGATAAAACACTTCCCACATTCAGGACATGAAAATGGCTTCTCTCCTGTGTGAGTTCTCAGATGTATATCACAATTTGATTTGTGACTAAAACACTTCCCACATTCAGGACATGAAAATGGCTTCTCTCCTGTGTGTGTTCTCTGATGTTTAATAAGATTTGATTTCTCTCTAAAACACTTTCCACATTCAGGACATGAAAATGGCTTCTCTCCTGTGTGAGTTCTCAGATGTATATCACAATTTGATTTGTGACTAAAACACTTCCCACATTCAGGACATGAAAATGGCTTCTCTCCTGTGTGTGTTCTCTGATGTTTAATAAGAATTGATTTCTGACTAAAACACTTTCCACATTCAGGACATGAAAATGCCTTCTCTCCTGTGTGAGTACTCAGATGTATATCACAATTTGATTTGTGACTAAAACACTTCCCACATTCAGGACATGAAAATGGCTTCTCTCCTGTGTGTGTTCTCTGATGTTTAATAAGATTTGATTTCTGACTAAAACACTTTCCACATTCAGGACATGGAAATGCCTTCTCTCCTGTGTGAGTTCTCAGATGTATATCAAAAGTTGATTTGCGATTAAAACACTTCCCACATTCAGGACATGAAAATACCTTCTCTCCTGTGTGAATTCTCTGATGTTTAATAAGACTTGATTTCACACTAAAAAAACTTTCCACATTCAGGACATGAAAATGGCTTCTCTCCTGTGTGAGTTCTCAGATGTATATCAAAAGTTGATTTGTGACTAAAACACTTCCTACATTCAGTACATGAAAATGGCTTATCTCCTGTGTGAATTCTCTGATGTTTAATAAGACTTGATTTATCACTAAAACACTTTCCACATTCAGGACATGAAAATGGCTTCTCTCTTGTGTGTGTTCTCTGATGTTTCATAAGATTTGATTTCTCACTAAAACACTTTGCACATTCAGGACATAAAAATGGCTTCTCTCCTGTGTGAGTTGTCAGATGTTTATCAAGATATGATTTGAAGCTAAAACACTCCCCACATTCAGGACATGAAAATGGCTTCTCTCCTGTGTGTGTTCTCTGATGTTTCATAAGATTTGATTTCTCACTAAAACACTTTCCACATTCAGGACATGAAAATGGCTTCTCTCCTGTGTGAGTTCTCTGATGATTAATAAGATTTGATTTCTTATTAAAACACTTTCCACATTCAGGACATGAAAATGGCTTCTCTCCTGTGTGAGTTGTCAGATGTTTATCAAGATATGATGTGTAGCTAAAACACTTCCCACATTCAGGACATGAAAATGGCTTCTCTCCTGTGTGAATTTTCGTATTAAAAGTTGTCTCATATTCTGAACATGGATCTGGTCTTTCATCTTTGTGAATGTTCCTGTGCATATAAAGGTACGATTCATTTTCAAAATCTTTCCCATATTCAGAACTCACAGACATTTCACCCAGTCTATGTCCAGTGCTATTATTGACAATCTGTGATGTATTATCTTCTACTTTATAAGAAGGAGATACAATTAGACATCTATGGAAACCTCTTATCCAGTCTTTACCTGAAAAAAGAAATAGTGCAAAGGTGTAAGAAATATCTCAGTAACATAAAGTCAACTATACATATATCAGTGAAATCTGTCAAAGTTAGATTTAGTTTTAGCATTCGTTGCTAATTTAAAAAAAATCTAAACACTAATTAAAGGAAATGTGTCATCAGATATTATTTAGCACATTAAACTGTTGGTAGAAAGTGCCAGTTAGGAGTCTCCAGGTGCATAGAAACTGGAGTCTTCCTCTTCTAATTAGTAAAGTGGTTTTCTTATCAGAGAAACATTTCCTACACAAATTTTGTTCCATAAGATATAAGTGATGCCTACAGATGACATTAGGCCAAATTTTGAGACAATTGGTGAATGTCCCCACTATTAGAAGTGAAGTGAATTAATTACAGATTAGTAAGATTTTAAAAAGTGACTAAAAGGTCAAATCTTAATTCCAAAAAAACTTACTTTTACTTTACTTTATTAGACATGGCCGTACACCACCTTGCCCTTACATTAAATATATTATTACTTTGAGTGATTTCATAAATTTCAGAAAGCAAAGAGAGACTTAAAATTGACAACAAAACCACAGTGTTACAGATTTTGTGGATCCATTGTGCCTCATACTGGCAAACACAGCCAGGCTGGAATCTAGGTTGAGGGCAGCTGATCTCTAGGGCAATAGCAACAAAGACATGGAATCCAAACTTATACAGAGTTGGATCTAGACTTTTAAAACCCAGAAAAACAAAGACATTGACTTAGAACTTGTTCAGACTACTCAAGATATCTAAAACAGTCTTAAGGTACTTTTACACTTATGTTTTTTTTTTTTTTTTTTGGGTAGTGTGATCAGGCAGAGGATCTCAATACCAGAAAAAGACAAAAATAAAATCAAAACAGATCCATTTAAATCCGGTATTGAGATCCTCTGTGTGATCTCAATAACAGAATTAACAATGCAAGCGTGAAAGTAGCCTGACATAGACTTCAGAAGAAAACAGTGTTGCATAAAAGCTGTTACACAGTCCAGTTGTGGCCACACAATTCAGACAGAACATCACTGATAGAACTGAGGAACTAAATGATAAGACTAACAAACACATAGACAAGAGGAGCAGATTCAGACACAGATTAAAATGTGTGCATCCTTTATTGAAGAACAGGATGGAGACATTTTGCATAGAACAGGATAGGTTGCCTGTAGATGCCAACACTAGATGATTACACTATAGATGCCAACATGTTTTGGACATAGGGGTACATTTATTAAGCCAGGGCTTTTAGACGCTGGTCTTAATAAAGCCCTAAGCTGATGGTGGATCTGTCTAAGTTATCACTTTGGTGCATACGGCATCAGTCAAAATGTAAGACAGCTCCCGAGCTGTCTTACATTAAGACCATTTTCTATGCCTAAAACAGATGGCTCATCCCCTTCCTCACCCATACCATGCCCACAATTTTAGAACTAGAGTGAGTGGGGTTAAGTCACAGATAGTGGCATAATTGACCATTGTGCTGCCTCTTGTGTCTGAGATATGCCTAATTTAGTCATATTTCAGCTTAGTAAAGGAACCCCATAGTGTCCCTCCTCATATAGGCCAGTATGTAAAGAAAGGAGGCAGTTAAGCACTGCCACACTGAAACATAGCCCTAGATACAGAACCAAAATATACAGCAACCAAGTCACACTGTATACAAAGGTGAACAGTGAACAGAGATATAACACACTTCAAATTTAAATCTCAATATGTCTATGAGCACCACAGAAAACAGGTAAAACATCTAGAGATTTAGTTTACACGGCAGCCATTAAGATAAACTGGTATCTATCGAATACAAAGCTTGCAATCCACAGAACAGAAGCAGCATGGGCAGCAGCTGACTGGCATTGGTTGCTAAAGTCATGTCTACTTTTCGCCAATATCCCCAATATTTAATGGTAGCTTCATGCAGTGGCTTATTAGTAAAAATATAATATTAAAAATTATTTTGCTCTAGCAAATTCATAAGCTTCTTTATTTTCCATATTAAACTTGATTTCCGATTTCTGTGCCCCAAATGTCCCCATAATAACACATTACCCCCAGTGTATTAAATACAATCTGCCTAAATCATCAGACACTGTTATTGGTTCAGAGCAAGGAGAGGGCGTCTAATACTCCGTCTACTGCTCTGAGAAACATAAGACACCACCAGTTCTGCTTGAAACAGAAGCTGGGGAAGCATTATACAGAGTATATGGGATTTTTCTGTGAAGAGTATTAGAGATGTTCCATTGTCTCCTGCGTTCATCTAATCTGTTTCTTCATACTACTATAGCCCACAAACCCTACACTGCCTGATACATTCCATATTTACAATGGCACATGGCCAGGCTGCAATTTTTCAGAATTTATGTGTGGTCTCTAATTTCAAAATTAATTTTAGTAAATTACAAGCTGGAAAACCCTTTCAAGTAAATTTTTGGGACCAAGTATAGAATAAAATGAAATAAATTTGCTCACTTGATGTTCATGTTTGTTATGGGCTCCCACTCCACACTTCATCCAGCAATTTGCTTCTATCTGCTGACAAGCTTTTTATGCCAACTCTCTGGCGATCTAAGGATCATCCTACTATCCAACAGCGGTATTTAAAATGTGTTGATTTCTACAGATTTGAAGACAACTATTCCAAACAGACCCAAAAATACTTTACTGCATGCGCTTTTCTGGCATTTTTTGTGCCATTTTTTCTAATGCTTTTTTCCCATACAGTGAAATAGGTGTAAAAATATCACACAAAACAATAATAATAACTTAAGCATGCCTTACTTTTAAAAGGAATGCCACCTAAATAATAAATGCACTATCAGCAAAAAGAAAACAAGCTTCTGTGTCCTGCTATTTTTTCTTTATATTTCCCAAAGATTTTAAAATGAAATCTGGAGCTAAATGTGTATATGGCAAAGAAATGTGTGCAGTAAAATCAAATCAAACCTAAGTGGTTATAGCGGCTAACAGGACGAGTCTGCAGAGAATGTTGTGACAGATTTGCAAATGTTAACCAACCTTTTGAGATTTCAGAACAAGATAAATATGACTACATGTATAGCAGACTGAAGCTGGAATAATGTGCACCAAATATCTGCAACTAGAGTTTTCATAAATGGAGACAAGAATTTACTAGAGCAAAGGGCAGGACAAAAACAGCACAATTCCTTCCTACTGTTTGAGACTCGGTGAGTCGAGCAGAGCAAAGGTTAATTCTTTTTGGCGATCAGGCTGGTAAATGAGGTGCCCTTCATATACTCTAACAAACATGGCACATTATTAGCCACATTTTAGACACAAACCTGTTAATACTTCTGCCCCACTGTTCCTTATACACAGCACAGATTACAATATCTTATAATTCATTCCACTTACAATCAGTTCAGTGACACTTACCAGACATGCACTCTACACACACACTCAGGACTTGACACTCAGTGTCTTCTCCTCAGCAAGTCAGTGATCTGAGTATATTCCCTTGGTGAATTCCAGCTTTCTGAGCCATGTTTGGTGTTTTATACCCCTTGGGTGGCTATAGCTATCAGCTCCTCCTCTCCCCCTCAGGAGACGCCCAGTCTCATTTTCATAATCAATGCAATCTTTCATGATCAGATGTGGCTTCTGTCATTACCATATGCATTGGAAGAATAATGGTGCCTCCTCCTCATCAACCAGTTTAGCATTTTCTAGCCTCCTGAGATGGTCCCTCATTTACACATTGTATTTGCAGGGTAGAGACCTATTGTTCACACTCCTATTTAGCATCTGTAAGAGATTCCTGAGATACTCTGAGACCTTTTCATATGAGAATCAGTGTAAACAATGAGCATTTTACATCTTGATAAGATAAATACCACCCAGACATTTAACTATAAGACTTTGCATCTATAAATCACATATATCAAATACTACATATTGCATCAAGTATAATAGATCAGAAGACTTTCAATATTCAAAGGTTCATAATTCGTACAGATTACAACTAGTAAATGTATGACAGCTTTACATGAGTATTTGTTATTTTAAGGTTGTCAGGCTTACACTTTTCAGTTCTAAACAATACAATTTACTGACAGAAACTTGACAACAAAACCATGTATAAATGTTCCTGTTCCATGAAAATAATTTAGTAGCAATTATTACATTCACAGACATTTCTATTTTTCTGTTTGATCTATCAGACAAATAACAGATTTTATATCACATTCAATTTTTTTATATATATATTTTTGGTATGACACAATCACTAGAAGGTCCACACTGTCTGCTGTGTAATTCACCTGTGGCCATCACCATGATACACTTTCAGGCTATCCTCACTGGGCTCTCATATATCTGTTGCTTCATCACAGGTTCGGAGACTGTAGACCTCTTCTGGTCATCTGCTTAGATTTTATCCGACTGTACTTATTCCTTCATTAGGAGCCATTTACACATCTGAGTCCATTTTTATAGTCTTTAGTCCATAAAAATATCTGATGCTTCATAACAAGTGATCAACTTATAGAACAAAATCATATATGATCATTGTTTCATTATAGATGTTTCTGCTGTGCTCACAGTCAGACTCTGACTGGCCCACAGGGATACAAGTGAATCGCCCCCCTAGGCCAGTCTGAGGACTTTTTGTATACTACAAATTGCAACCTGTTTTCACATTCTCTAATAGCTCAGTGTGTTATTAGGTTGATTCCCGAGCAAAAGGTCACTGGTTCGAATCCAGGAGCAGCCATGAAGAAGATTTCCCAAGAAAAAAGAGACAGCATCATCCAGCTCATCCACAGTGGTTTTCCGGCCATAAAAAGTGCTAAACTGCATTAGGTGAGGGCCATGACAATTGGAAGAATATGAAATGAAGTCTGTCCATCCAGTCTAAAGCCAAGAAGAAGGGTATGTCCACAAAAAATATCTGAGTGAACAAGTCGGCTCCTCACAAGTTCTATCAGTTCTGGCACTTCAAACACTACAGTAGAGATGGGTCGTATGCTTCATAACAGTGAGATCACAGACGTCCATGCAAGCACCATGCAACATACATTTCAGAAGTCTGCAATGGTAGCCCGAAAAAAGGTGAAGAAGCCTTGACTTTAATATTGTCATAAGAAGCATTGAGTTTGCAAAAAAGTACGAACAGTGTACAGTAGAAGATTGGAAACAGGTCATTTGGAGCGATGAGACAAAAGTAAATAGACTAGGCTCTGGTGGGTGCAAATGGGTCTGGAAGAAACAAGGGAAAAGGGGGCTAAAAGCTCGAGAAATTGAAGGAACTGTCAAGCTCAGGGGAGGAAGCCTGATGATATTCAGTTGTTTCATAGCTAAAGGTGTTGGATTCTTAACCAGTATCGATGGTCTCAATGTTCAGCTCTATGTGAGTACCCTACAAGACAAATTACTTGGTACAGTCAAGTACTATGGGTATTAAAAAGATAACATAGTGTTCCCAGCAGGACAGCATATGTCAAGATTGGCAAATAAATGGTTCAAGGAACCTACTGCTGTTGTTATCCTCAGTAATTGCTTGATATATAATCAGTGTGGAATTGCCGGTCACTTTGTCCCTCAGTACATGTTAACTGTGACTGCCTATGCCGCTCATGATGCTCCTTAATCTACTCACTGACCCTGTCTAAAAATAGCGCTACACTAATACACCCCTCCCGACATGTTTCGTCACATGCGTGGCTTCATCAGGGGAAGTGGGGTATAGGCCATATAAGGAGCATCACGAGCGGGATAGGCAGTCACAGGTAACACGTAGTGAGGGACAAAGTGACCGGCAATTCCACACTGATTATATATCAGACATTACTGAGGATAACAACAGCAGTTAACACACAGACAAGAGGAGTAGATTCAGACACAGACTAAAAATTGTGCATCCTTTTTTGAAGAACAGTATGGAGACATTTTGCATAGAACAGGATAGGTTGCCTAGAACACTATAGATGCCAACATGTTTTGGACATAGAGGTACATTTATTAAGCACAGTCTTTTAGACACTGGTCCTAATAAAGCTCTAAGCTGATGGTGGATCTGACTAAGTTATCACTTTGGCGCATCCAGCACCAGTCTAAATGTAAGACAGCTCCCGAGCTGTCTTACATTAAGACCATTTTCTATGCCTAAAACAGATGCCCCATCCCCTTCCTCACCAATAATTTTAGAACTGGAGTAAGTGGGGTTAAGTCACAGATAGTGGCTCAACTGACAGTTGTGCTGCCACTTGCGTCTGAGATATGCCTAATTTAGTCATAGTTCAGCTTGGTAAATGACCCCCATAGTGTCCTTCCTCATAGAGGCCAGAATGTAAAGAAAGGAGGCAGTTATGCACTGCCACACTGAAACATAGCCCTAGATACAGAACCACAATATCCAGCAACCAAGTCACACTGTATACAAAGGTGAACAGTGAACAGACATATAACACACTTAAAATTGTAATCTCAATATGTCTATGAGCACCACAGAAAACAGGTAAGACATCTAGAAATGTAGTTTACACGGCAGCCATTAAAATAAACTGGTATTCATCTAATACAAAGCTTCCATTCCACAGAACAGAAGCAGCATGGGCAGCAGCTGACTGGCATTGGTTGCTAAAGTCATGTCTACTTTTTGCCAATATTCCCAATGTTTAATGGTAGCTTCATCCAGTGGCTTATTAGTAAAAATATAATAGTAAAAATTATTTTGCTCTAGCAAGTTCACAAACCCTAAGCTGTCTGATACATTCCATATTTACAATGGCACTTGTGGCCATCACCATGATAAACTTTCAGGCTGTCCTCCCTGGGCTCTCAGATATCTGTTACTTCATCACGAGTTCTAAGAATGTAGACCTCTTCTAGTCATCTGCTTGGATTTTATCTGACTGTACTTATTCCTTCATTAGGAGCCACTTACACCTTTGAGTCCATTTTTATAGTCTTTAGTGATTAAAAATATATGATGCTTCATAACAATTGATCAACTTGAAGAACAGAATAATTTATGATCATTGTTTCATTATAGATGTTTCTGCTGTGCTCACAGTCAGACTCTGACTGGCCCACATGGTACAAGTGAATCGCCCCCAGGCCAGTCCATGGACGTTTTGTATACTACAAATTACAACCCATTTTCACATTCCCTAATAGCTCAGTGTGTTATTAGGTTGATTCCCGAGCAAAAAGTCACTGGTTCAAATCCAGGAGCAGCCATGAAGAAGATTTCCCAAGAAAAAAGAGACAGCATCATCCAGCTCATCCATAGTGGTATCCGGCCATGAGAAGTACTATATTTCATCATGTCAGTGCCATGACGGTTGGAAGAATATGAAATGAAGTCTGTCAACAAGTCGGCTCAACACAAGGTCTATCAGTTCTGGCACAACAAACACTACAGTAGAGGTGGCTCGTATGCTTCAGAACAGTGAGATCTCAGACGTCCATGCAAGCACCATGCAACATACATTACACAAGTCTGGAATGGTGGCCAGAAAAAAGGTGAAGAAGCCTTGACTTTAATATTGTCATAAGAAGCATTGAGTTTGCAAAAAAGTTCTAACAGTGTACAGTAGAAGATTGGAAACAGGTCATTTGGAGCGATGAGACAAAAGTCAATAGACAGCATATGTCAAGATTGGCAAAGAAATGGTTCAATGGTTCAAGAAAAATAGAGGTGCTCGATTTGCCCCCACAGTCCCCAGATTTCAACCCAATCGGTAGAGTTGAAGAAAAAGCTGTATTCATGACCTAGTGATTCGACCAGTATGCACCAACATTGGGAATGTGTAGAAGAGACCTGAGAACAGATTTCGATTGAGACATGCTTGAATCTGATCGAGAGCATGCCCAGAAGGATTCAGGCAGTGTTGAAAGGCAAAGGTGGATTTACAAAATACTAAATAAATAATAAAAATTTGAATTTAGAATTTCAGGAGCAAAACAGTAACAATGCAGCTAAATGACAAGATTCTGCATAACTATCATATGCTAAATAGTTGCAAGTCCAATTTATGTATGAGATAGTCAAGATGATTGTCTATAAAATGGTGGTAGTCTCACGTTCGAAGCTGTAGTGGATCATGAGATATGGAGCCTGAAAGTCAAAAGTTCAAAACATCGTTATTCTTTTGCTTGTCATTGTAGACCGGCAGTATACAACACCTCAACCAGCCTAAGTTTATAAAAAAAAAACTGTATTTTATATAAGATGCTACTCAGTTTATTATTATGGACACATTCAAGTAGTTGGAATGACTTATAGATATAGAGGCAGAATAACCAAACTTGCTGCAGAGACCCTATAATAAAAAATTGATGAATTTCACCCGAATATGTAACAGACAAATTAGTGAAATGTTTTTACCTGTCTACTAGGTATAACAGTGGTGCAGCACTAACTAGGAGACTATACTGCAGGCTCCCCTATTCAATGCAGTTAATATAATTTATCGTATCTCACATTCCCACTTTGTCTAAAAACTATTCACAGGCTGCCCCCAACATGTTTTGCCAATTCCATGGCATCCTCAGACTGCCCGAAACCCCTGAGGACGCCAATGAACCGATCTCATAATGATGACCTATCCTGAGGAAAGGTCATCATTATATTTATCAGGATAACCCCTTTAATATTATCAAATAATAAAAAATAATATTCTTCAGATTGCTAGGTGGGTCATTTTTCTCTCCTCATAATGTTACGGGTGAACAAAGTTCTAGGAGATGGTAGGGGATTGTTTATTTTTGCTTGTGTTTCATTTTTTATGATTGTCCAAAGAAGATGTATTGTGGATTACTTTTTGTCATTAAGTGAAGCTGAAACAAAAAAGTTCCATGGATATTCCTCCATCGCTGCCCTGTAATGTGTAGATGAGGCCGCGCCTTGTGTATTGTCTACCACATTCACAGAGACGTGTGATTGTCCACACAATAATAGTGAGAGATCCTCACCTGGACATTAGACTCACAATGACAACTACTCCAGTCATTCAGATGATAATTTTGCTGGGCCAGATAACATTTCAGGGGTTTAGTGAAAAATAAAGCAAAAACAGAAATAACATTTACAAGCTATTTAACAGGGCTGAGCACTATTACATTTGCACTTTATTTCTCACAAATTTTGGAGGTTTTTTTGGCAACTTGGAAATTAACATGAAAATCATACTTTTTTTTAGAAGCATTTCTTTAGTGGCATTTTCTTTGTCACACACTTTTAGCAGTTTGACTGGGCAGTTTTTTTTTAAAAGAGAAGCCAGTGGTATGACACCAGAAAAAAGCCAAATCTAGAGCATGCTGCATTCTGGAAACAAAATCATGGACATCACAAGAAATGTAGTGTACTTCATTATTATTTATTATCGTGTAGGAAACATTTGGACTCAGCTTTTTTGCCTACAACATGTTGCAGAAAACATATAATTAGATAAATACACTATGGATGAAATTGGCCTAAGGCCTCATGTACACGTCCGTGGTTTGAGTCCTCATGATAACAACTCTATTTGGGGATTCGATGCAGATTCATTCACCTCAATTGGGCTCTCCACATCCACACATCCGTTCTGTGGCAATGCAAAAAAAATTGAAGACGTCCTATTTTTGTCCGTATCACGGACCAGGATTCAGGACATGAAAATACCTACTCTCCTGTGTGAGTTCTGAGATGTATATCACAAGTTTTTTTGTGAATAAAACACTTTCCACATTCAGGACATGAAAATGGCTTATCTCCTGTGTGAGTTCTCTGATGATTAATAAGACTTGATTTCTCACTAAAACACTTTCCACATTCAGGACATGAAAATGGCTTCTCTCCTTTGTGAGTTCTCTGATGATTAATAAGACTTGATTTCTCACTTCCCACATTCAGTACATGAAAATGGCTTCTCTCCTGTGTGAGTTCTCTGATGTTTAATTCAACTTGATTTCTCACTAAAACACTTTCCACATTCAGGACATGAAAATGGCTTCTCTCCTGTGTGAGTTGTCAGATGTTTATCAAGATATGATTTGTAGCTAAAACACTTCCCACATTCAGGACATGAAAATGGCTTCTCTTGTGTGTGTTCTCTGATGTTTAATAAGATTTGATTTCTCACTAAAACACTTTCCACATTCAGGACGTGAAAATGGCTTCTCTCCTGTGTGAGTTCTCAGATGTATATCAAAAGTTGATTTGTGACTAAAACACTTCCTACATTCAGGACATGAAAATGGCTTCTCTCCTGTGTGAGTTCTCTGATGATTAATAAGACTTGATTTCTCACTAAAACACTTTACACATTCAGGACATGAAAATGGCTTCTCTCCTGTGTGAGTCGTCAGATGTTTATCAAGATATAATTTGTAGATAAAACACTTCCCACATTCAGGACATGAAAATGGCTTCTCTCCTGTGTGTGTTCTCTGATGTTTAATAAGATTTGATTTCTCACTAAAACACTTTCCACATTCAGGACATGAAAATGGCTTCTCTCCTGTGTGAGTTCTCAGATGTATATCACAAGTTGATTTGTGTCTAAAACACTTCCCACATTCAGGACATGAAAATGCCTTCTCTCCTGTGTGAATTCTCTGATGTTTAATAAGACTTGATTTCACACTAAAAAAACTTTCCACATTCAGGACATGAAAATGGCTTCTCTCCTGTGTGAGTTCTCAGATGTATATCAAAAGTTGATTTGTGACTAAAACACTTCCTACATTCAGGACATGAAAATGGCTTATCTCCTGTGTGAATTCTCTGATGGTTAATAAGACTTGATTTCTCACTAAAACACTTTCCACATTAAGGACATGAAAATAACTTCTCTCCTGTGAGAGTTCTCTGATGATTAATAAGACTTGATTTCTCACTAAAACACTTTACACATTCAGGACATGAAAATGGCTTCTCTCCTGTGTGAATCGTCAGATGTTTATCAAGATATAATTTGTAGATAAAACACTTCCCACATTCAGGACATGAAAATGGCTTCTCTCCTGTGTGTGTTCTCTGATGTTTAATAAGATTTGATTTCTCTCTAAAACACTTTCCACATTTAGGACATGAAAATGGCTTCTCTCCTGTGTGAGTTCTCAGATGTATATCACAATTTGATTTGTGACTAAAACACTTCCCACATTCAGGACATGAAAATGGCTTCTCTCCTGTGTGTGTTCTCTGATGTTTAATAAGAATTGATTTCTGACTAAAACACTTTCCACATTCAGGACATGAAAATGCCTTCTCTCCTGTGTGAGTACTCAGATGTATATCACAATTTGATTTGTGACTAAAACACTTTCCACATTCAGGACATGAAAATGGCTTCTCTCCTGTGTGTGTTCTCTGATGTTTAATAAGATTTGATTTCTGACTAAAACACTTTCCACATTCAGGACATGAAAATGCCTTCTCTCCTGTGTGAGTTCTCAGATGTATATCAAAAGTTGATTTGCGATTAAAACACTTCCCACATTCAGGACATGAAAATACCTTCTCTCCTGTGTGAATTCTCTGATGTTTAATAAGACTTGATTTCACACTAAAAAACTTTCCACATTCAGGACATGAAAATGGCTTCTCTCCTGTGTGAGTTCTCAGATGTATATCAAAAGTTGATTTGTGACTAAAACACTTCCTACATTCAGGACATGAAAATGGCTTATCTCCTGTGTGAATTCTCTGATGTTTAATAAGACTTGATTTATCACTAAAACACTTTCCACATTCAGGACATGAAAATGGCTTCTCTCTTGTGTGTGTTCTCTGATGTTTCATAAGATTTGATTTCTCACTAAAACACTTTGCACATTCAGGACATAAAAATGGCTTCTCTCCTGTGTGAGTTGTCAGATGTTTATCAAGATATGATTTGAAGCTAAAACACTCCCCACATTCAGGACATGAAAATGGCTTCTCTCCTGTGTGTGTTCTCTGATGTTTCATAAGATTTGATTTCTCACTAAAACACTTTCCACATTCAGGACATGAAAATGGCTTCTCTCCTGTGTGAGTTCTCTGATGATTAATAAGATTTGATTTCTTATTAAAACACTTTCCACATTCAGGACATGAAAATGGCTTCTCTCCTGTGTGAGTTGTCAGATGTTTATCAAGATATGATGTGTAGCTAAAACACTTCCCACATTCAAGACATGAAAATGGCTTCTCTCCTGTGTGAATTTTCGTATTAAAAGTTGTCTCATATTCTGAACATGGATCTGGTCTTTCATCTTTGTGAATGTTCCTGTGCATATAAAGGTACGATTCATTTTCAAAATCTTTCCCATATTCAGAACTCACAGACATTTCACCCAGTCTATGTCCAGTGCTATTATTGACAATCTGTGATTTATTATCTTCTACTTTATAAGAAGGAGATACAATTAGACATCTATGGAAACCTCTTATCCAGTCTTTACCTGAAAAAAGAAATAGTGCAAAGGTGTAAGAAATATCTCAGTAACATAAAGTCAACTATACATATATCAGTGAAATCTGCCAAAGTTAGATTTAGTTTTAGCATCTGTTGCTAATTTAAAAAACATCTAAACACTAATTAAAGGAAATGTGTCATCAGATATTATTTAGCACATTAAACTGTTGGTAGAAAGTGCCAATTAGGAGTCTCCAGGTGCATAGAAACTGGAGTCTTCCTCTTCTAATTAGTAAAGTGGTTTTCTTATCAGAGAAACATTTCCTACACAAATTTTGTTCCATAAGATATAAGTGATGCCTACAGATGACATTAGGCCAAATTTTGAGACAATTGGTGAATGTCCCCACTATTAGAAGTGAAGTGAATTAATTACAGATTAGTAAGATTTTAAAAAGTGACTAAAAGGTCAAATCTTAATTCCAAAAAAACTTACTTTTACTTTACTTTATTAGACATGGGCGTACACCACCTTGCCCTTACATTAAATATATTATTACTTTGAGTGATTTCATAAATTTCAGAAAGCAAAGAGAGACTTAAAACTGACAACAAAACCACA
Organism: Bufo gargarizans; assembly: GCF_014858855.1. Classification (NCBI taxonomy): domain Eukaryota; kingdom Metazoa; phylum Chordata; class Amphibia; order Anura; family Bufonidae; genus Bufo; species Bufo gargarizans. The sequence goes on from NC_058082.1 coordinate 624,626,617, forward strand.
GTGTTACAGATTTTGTGGATCCATTGTGCCTCATACTGGCAAACACAGCCAGGCTGGAATCTAGGTTGAGGGCAGCTGATCTCTAGGGCAAGAGCAACAAAGACATGGAATCCAAACTTATACAGAGTTGGATCTAGACTTTTAAAACCCAGAAAAACAAAGTCATTGACTTAGAACTTGTTCAGACTACTCAAGATATCTAAAACAGTCTTAAGGTACTTTTACACTTATGTTTTTGGGGGTTTTTTTTGGGTAGTGTGATCAGGCAGAGGATCTCAATACCAGAAAAAGACAAAAATAAAATCAAAACAGATCCATTTAAATCCGGTATTGAGATCCTCTGCGTGATCTCAATAACAGAATTAACAATGCAAGCGTGAAAGTAGCCTGACATAGACTTCAGAAGAAAACAGTGTTGCATAAAAGCTGTTACACAGTCCAGTTGTGGCCACACAATTCAGACAGAACATCACTGATAGAACTGAGGAACTAAATGATAAGACTAACAAACACATAGACAAGAGGAGCAGATTCAGACACAGATTAAAATGTGTGCATCCTTTATTGAAGAACAGGATGGAGACATTTTGCATAGAATAGGATAGGTTGCCTGTAGATGCCAACACTAGATGATTACACTATAGATGCCAACATGTTTTGGACATAGGGGTACATTTATTAAGCCAGGGCTTTTAGACGCTGGTCTTAATAAAGCCCTAAGCTGATGGTGGATCTGTCTAAGTTATCACTTTGGTGCATACGGCATCAGTCAAAATGTAAGACAGCTCCCGAGCTGTCTTACATTAAGACCATTTTCTATGCCTAAAACAGATGGCTCATCCCCTTCCTCACCCATACCATGCCCACAATTTTAGAACTAGAGTGAGTGGGGTTAAGTCACAGATAGTGGCATAATTGACCATTGTGCTGCCTCTTGTGTCTGAGATATGCCTAATTTAGTCATATTTCAGCTTAGTAAAGGAACCCCATAGTGTCCCTCCTCATAGAGGCCAGTATGTAAAGAAAGGAGGCAGTTAAGCACTGCCACACTGAAACATAGCCCTAGATACAGAACCAAAATATACAGCAACCAAGTCACACTGTATACAAAGGTGAACAGTAAACAGAGATATCACACACTTAAAATTTAAATCTCAATATGTCTATGAGCACCACAGAAAACAGGTAAAACATCTAGAGATTTAGTTTACACGGCAGCCATTAAGATAAACTGGTATCTATCGAATACAAAGCTTGCATTCCACAGAACAGAAGCAGCATGGGCAGCAGCTGACTGGCATTGGTTGCTAAAGTCATGTCTACTTTTCGCCAATATCCCCAATATTTAATGGAAGCTTCATGCAGTGGCTTATTAGTAAAAATATAATATTAAAAATTATTTTGCTCTAGCAAATTCATAAGCTTCTTTATTTTCCATATTAAACTTGATTTCCGATTTCTGTGCCCCAAATGTCCCCATAATAACACATTACCCCCAGTGTATTAAATACAATCTGCCTAAATCACCAGACACTGTTATTGGTTCAGAGCAAGGAGAGGGCGTCTAATACTCCGTCTACTGCTCTGAGAAACATAAGACACCACCAGTTCTGCTTGAAACAGAAGCTGGGGAAGCATTATACAGAGTATATGGGATTTTTCTCTGAAGAGTATTAGAGATGTTCCATTGTCTCCTGCGTTCATCTAATCTGTTTCTTCATACTACTATAGCCCACAAACCCTACACTGCCTGATACATTCCATATTTACAATGGCACATGGCCAGGCTGCCATTTTTCACAATTTAGGTGTGGTCTCTAATTTCAAAATTAATTTTAGTAAATTACAAGCTGGATAACCCTTTCAAGTAAATTTTTGGGACCAAGTATAGAATAAAATGAAATAAATTTGCTCACTTGATGTTCATGTTTGTTATGGGCTCCCACTCCACACTTCATCCAGCAATTGGCTTCTATCTGCTGACAAGCTTTTTATGCCAACTCTCTGGCGATCTAAGGATCATCTTACTTTCCAACAGCGGCATTTAAAAATTGTTGATTTCTACAGATTTGAAGACAACTATTCCAAACAGACCCAAAAATACTTTACTGCATGCGCTTTTCTGGCATTTTTTGTGCCATTTTTTCTAATGCTTTTTTCCCATACAGTGAAATAGGTGTAAAAATATCACACAAAACAATAATAATAACTTAAGCATGCCTTACTTTTAAAAGGAATGCCACCTAAATAATAAATGCACTATCAGCAAAAAGAAAACAAGCTTCTGTGTCCTGCTATTTTTTCTTTATATTTCCCAGAGATTTTAAAATGAAATCTGGAGCTAAATGTGTATATGGCAAAGAAATGTGTGCAGTAAAATCAAATCAAACCTAAGTGGTTATAGCGGCTAACAGGACAAGTCTGCAGAGAATGTTGTGACAGATTTGCAAATGTTAACCAACCTTTTGAGATTTCAGAACAAGATAAATATGACTACATTTATAGCAGACTGAAGCTGGAATAATGTGCACCAAATATCTGCAACTAGAGTTTTCATAAATGGAGACAAGAATTTACTAGAACAAAGGGCAGGACAAAAACAGCACAATTCCTTCCTACTGTTTGAGACTCGGTGAGTCGAGCAGAGCAAAGGTTAATTCTTTTTGGCGATCAGGCTGGTAAATGAGGTGCCCTTCATATACTCTAACAAACATGGCACATTATTAGCCACATTTTAGACACAAACCTGTTAATACTTCTGCCCCACTGTTCCTTAAACAGCACAGATTACAATATCTTATAATTCATTCCACTTACAATCAGTTCAGTGACACTTACCAGACATGCACTCTACACACACACTCAGGACTTGACACTCAGTGTCTTCTCCTCAGCAAGTCAGTGATCTGAGTATATTCCCTTGGTGAATTCCAGCTTTCTGAGCCATGTTTGGTGTTTTATACCCCTTGGGTGGCTATAGCTATCAGCTCCTCCTCTCCCCCTCAGGAGACGCCCAGTCTCATTTTCATAATTAATGCAATCTTTCATGATCAGATGTGGCTTCTGTCATTACCATATGCATTGGAAGAATAATGGTGCCTCCTCCTCATCAACCAGTTTAGCATTTTCTAGCCTCCTGAGATGGTCCCTCATTTACACATTGTATTTGCAGGGTAGAGACCTATTGTTCACACTCCTATTTAGCATCTGTAAGAGATTCCTGAGATACTCTGAGACCTTTTCATATGAGAATCAGTGTAAACAATGAGCATTTTACATCTTGATAAGATAAATACCACCCAGACATTTAACTATATGACTTTGCATCTATAAATCACATATATCAAATACTACATATTGCATCAAGTATAATAGATCAGAAGACTTTCAATATTCAAAGGTTCATAATTCGTACAGATTACAACTAGTAAATGTATGACAACTTTACATGAGTATTTGTTATTTTAAGGTTGTCAGGCTTACACTTTTCAGTTCTAAACAATACAATTTACTGACAGAAACTTGACAACAAAACCATGTATAAATGTTCCTGTTCCATGAAAATAATTTAGTAGCAATTATTACATTCACAGACATTTCTATTTTTCTGTTTGATCTATCAGACAAATAACAGATTTTATATCACATTCAATTTTTTTATATATATATTTTTGGTATGACACAATCACTAGAAGGTCCACACTGTCTGCTGTGTAATTCACCTGTGGCCATCACTATGATACACTTTCAGGCTATCCTCACTGGGCTCTCATATATCTGTTGCTTCATCACAGGTTCGGAGACTGTAGACCTCTTCTGGTCATCTGCTTAGATTTTATCCGACTGTACTCATTCCTTCATTAGGAGCCATTTACACATCTGAGTCCATTTTTATAGTCTTTAGTCCATAAAAATATCTGATGCTTCATAACAAGTGATCAACTTATAGAACAAAATCATATATGATCATTGTTTCATTATAGATGTTTCTGCTGTGCTCACAGTCAGACTCTGACTGGCCCACAGGGATACAAGTGAATCGCCCCCCTAGGCCAGTCTGAGGACTTTTTGTATACTACAAATTGCAACCTGTTTTCACATTCTCTAATAGCTCAGTGTGTTATTAGGTTGATTCCCGAGCAAAAGGTCACTGGTTCGAATCCAGGAGCAGCCATGAAGAAGATTTCCCAAGAAAAAAGAGACAGCATCATCCAGCTCATCCACAGTGGTTTTCCGGCCATAAAAAGTGCTAAACTGCATTAGGTGAGGGCCATGACAATTGGAAGAATATGAAATGAAGTCTGTCCATCCAGTCTAAAGCCAAGAAGAAGGGTATGTCCACAAAAAATATCTGAGTGAACAAGTCGGCTCCTCACAAGTTCTATCAGTTCTGGCACTTCAAACACTACAGTAGAGATGGGTCGTATGCTTCATAACAGTGAGATCACAGACGTCCATGCAAGCACCATGCAACATACATTTCAGAAGTCTGCAATGGTAGCCCGAAAAAAGGTGAAGAAGCCTTGACTTTAATATTGTCATAAGAAGCATTGAGTTTGCAAAAAAGTACGAACAGTGTACAGTAGAAGATTGGAAACAGGTCATTTGGAGCGATGAGACAAAAGTAAATAGATTAGGCTCTGGTGGGTGCAAATGGGTCTGGAAGAAACAAGGGAAAAGGGGGCTAAAAGCTCGAGAAATTGAAGGAACTGTCAAGCTCAGGGGAGGAAGCCTGATGATATTGAGTTGTTTCATAGCTAAAGGTGTTGGATTCTTAACCAGTATCGATGGTCTCAATGTTCAGCTCTATGTGAGTACCCTACAAGACAAATTACTTGGTACAGTCAAGTACTATGGGTATTAAAAAGATAACATAGTGTTCCCAGCAGGACAGCATATGTCAAGATTGGCAAATAAATGGTTCAAGGAACCTACTGCTGTTGTTATCCTCAGTAATTGCTTGATATATAATCAGTGTGGAATTGCCGGTCACTTTGTCCCTCAGTACATGTTAACTGTGACTGCCTATGCCGCTCATGATGCTCCTTAATCTACTCACTGACCCTGTCTAAAAATAGCGCTACACTAATACACCCCTCCCGACATGTTTCGCCACATGCGTGGCTTCATCAGGGGAAGTGGGGTATAGGCCATATAAGGCTCCCGACATGTTTCGCCACATGTGTGGCTTCATCAGGGGAAGTGGGGTATAGGCCATATAAGGAGCATCACGAGCGGCATAGGCAGTCACAGGTAACACGTAGTGAGGGACAAAGTGACCGGCAATTCCACACTGATTATATATCAGACATTACTGAGGATAACAACAGCAGTTAACACACAGACAAGAGGAGTAGATTCAGACACAGACTAAAAATTGTGCATCCTTTTTTGAAGAACAGTATGGAGACATTTTGCATAGAACAGGATAGGTTGCCTAGAACACTATAGATGCCAACATGTTTTGGACATAGAGGTACATTTATTAAGCACAGTCTTTTAGACACTGGTCCTAATAAAGCTCTAAGCTGATGGTGGATCTGACTAAGTTATCACTTTGGCGCATCCAGCACCAGTCTAAATGTAAGACAGCTCCCGAGCTGTCTTACATTAAGACCATTTTCTATGCCTAAAACAGATGCCCCATCCCCTTCCTCACCAATAATTTTAGAACTGGAGTTAGTGTGGTTAAGTCACAGATAGTAGCTCAACTGACAGTTGTGCTGCCACTTGCGTCTGAGATATGCCTAATTTAGTCATAGTTCAGCTTGGTAAATGACCCCCATAGTGTCCTTCCTCATAGAGGCCAGAATGTAAAGAAAGGAGGCAGTTATGCACTGCCACACTGAAACATAGCCCTAGATACAGAACCACAATATCCAGCAACCAAGTCACACTGTATACAAAGGTGAACAGTGAACAGACATATAACACACTTAAAATTGTAATCTCAATATGTCTATGAGCACCACAGAAAACAGGTAAGACATCTAGAAATGTAGTTTACATGGCAGCCATTAAAGTAAACTGGTATCCATCTAATACAAAGCTTCCATTCCACAGAACAGAAGCAGCATGGGCAGCAGCTGACTGGCATTGGTTGCTAAAGTCATGTCTACTTTTTGCCAATATTCCCAATGTTTAATGGTAGCTTCATCCAGTGACTTATTAGTAAAAATATAATAGTAAAAATTATTTTGCTCTAGCAAGTTCACAAACCCTAAGCTGTCTGATACATTCCATATTTACAATGGCACTTGTGGCCATCACCATGATAAACTTTCAGGCTGTCCTCCCTGGGCTCTCAGATATCTGTTACTTCATCACGAGTTCTAAGAATGTAGACCTCTTCTAGTCATCTGCTTGGATTTTATCTGACTGTACTTATTCCTTCATTAGGAGCCACTTACACCTTTGAGTCCATTTTTATAGTCTTTAGTGATTAAAAATATATGATGCTTCATAACAATTGATCAACTTGAAGAACAGAATAATTTATGATCATTGTTTCATTATAGATGTTTCTGCTGTGCTCACAGTCAGACTCTGACTGGCCCACATGGTACAAGTGAATCGCCCCCAGGCCAGTCCATGGACTTTTTGTATACTACAAATTACAACCCGTTTTCACATTCCCTAATAGCTCAGTGTGTTATTAGGTTGATTCCCGAGCAAAAAGTCACTGGTTCAAATCCAGGAGCAGCCATGAAGAAGATTTCCCAAGAAAAAAGAGACAGCATCATCCAGCTCATCCATAGTGGTATCCGGCCATGAGAAGTACTATATTTCATCATGTCAGTGCCATGACGGTTGGAAGAATATGAAATGAAGTCTGTCAACAAGTCGGCTCAACACAAGGTCTATCAGTTCTGGCACAACAAACACTACAGTAGAGGTGGCTCGTATGCTTCAGAACAGTGAGATCTCAGATGTCCATGCAAGCACCATGCAACATACATTTACACAAGTCTGGAATGGTGGCCAGAAAAAAGGTGAAGAAGCCTTGACTTTAATATTGTCATAAGAAGCATTGAGTTTGCAAAAAAGTTCTAACAGTGTACAGTAGAAGATTGGAAACAGGTCATTTGGAGCGATGAGACAAAAGTCAATAGACAGCATATGTCAAGATTGGCAAAGAAATGGTTCAATGGTTCAAGAAAAATAGAGGTGCTCGATTTGCCCCCACAGTCCCCAGATTTCAACCCAATCGGTAGAGTTGAAGAAAAAGCTGTATTCATGACCTAGTGATTCGACCAGTATGCACCAACATTGGGAATGTGTAGAAGAGACCTGAGAACAGATTTCGATTGAGACATGCTTGAATCTGATCGAGAGCATGCCCAGAAGGATTCAGGCAGTGTTGAAAGGCAAAGGTGGATTTACAAAATACTAAATAAATAATAAAAATTTGAATTTAGAATTTCAGGAGCAAAACAGTAACAATGCAGCTAAATGACAAGATTCTGCATAACTATCATATGCAAAATAGTTGCAAGTCCAATTCATGTATGAGATAGCCAAGATGATTGTCTATAAAATGGTGGTAGTCTCACGTTCGAAGCTGTAGTGGATCATGAGATATGGAGCCTGAAAGTCAAAAGTTCAAAACATCGTTACTCTTTTGCTTGTCAGTGTAGACCGGCAGTATACAACACCTCAACCAGCCTAAGTTTATAAAAAAAAAACTGTATTTTATATAAGATGCTACTCAGTTTATTATTATGGACACATTCAAGTAGTTGGAATGACTTATAGATATAGAGGCAGAATAACCAAACTTGCTGCAGAGACCCTATAATAAAAAATTGATGAATTTCACCCGAATATGTAACAGACAAATTAGTGAAATGTTTTTACCTGTCTACTAGGTATAGCAGTGGTGCAGCACTAACTAGGAGACTATACTGCAGGCTCCCCTATTCAATGCAGTTAATATAATTTATCGTATCTCACATTCCCACTTTGTCTAAAAACTATTCACAGGCTGCCCCCAACATGTTTTGCCAATTCCATGGCATCCTCAGACTGCCCGAAACCCCTGAGGACGCCAATGAACCGATCTCATAATGATGACCTATCCTGAGGAAAGGTCATCATTATATTTATCAGGATAACCCCTTTAATATTATCAAATAATAAAAAATAATATTCTTCAGATTGCTAGGTGGGTCATTTTTCTCTCCTCATAATGTTACGGGTGAACAAAGTTCTAGGAGATGGTAGGGGATTGTTTATTTTTGCTTGTGTTTCATTTTTTATGATTGTCCAAAGAAGATGTATTGTGGATTACTTTTTGTCATTAAGTGAAGCTGAAACAAAAAAGTTCCATGGATATTCCTCCATCGCTGCCCTGTAGTGTGTAGATGAGGCCGCGCCTTGTGTATTGTCTACCACATTCACAGAGACGTGTGATTGTCCACACAATAATAGTGAGAGATCCTCACCTGGACATTAGACTCACAATGACAACTACTCCAGTCATTCAGATGATAATTTTGCTGGGCCAGATAACATTTCAGGGGTTTAGTGAAAAATAAAGCAAAAACAGAAATAACATTTACAAGCTATTTAACAGGGCTGAGCACTATTACATTTGCACTTTATTTCTCACAAATTTTGGAGGTTTTTTTGGCAACTTGGAAATTAACATGAAAATCATACTTTTTTTTAGAAGCATTTCTTTAGTGGCATTTTCTTTGTCACACACTTTTAGCAGTTTGACTGGGCAGTTTTTTTTTAAAAGAGAAGCCAGTGGTATGACACCAGAAAAAAGCCAAATCTAGAACATGCTGCATTCTGGAAACAAAATCATGGACATCACAAGAAATGTAGTGTACTTCATTATTATTTATTATCGTGTAGGAAACATTTGGACTCAGCTTTTTTGCCTACAACATGTTGCAGAAAACATATAATTAGATAAATACACTATGGATGAAATTGGCCTAAGGCCTCATGTACACGTCCGTGGTTTGAGTCCTCATGATAACAACTCTATTTGGGGATTCGATGCAGATTCATTCACCTCAATTGGGCTCTCCACATCCACACATCCGTTCTGTGGCAATGCAAAAAAAATTGAAGACGTCCTATTTTTGTCCGTATCACGGACCAGGATAAGACTGTTTAATTGTGGGACGGATGTTCCATAAAATGTGGAGAACAAGCGACCAGAATCATTTTTTTGCAGATCCGCCATGGGCATGCGTTAGTTCTTGGTCAGTGATTTCCATAATTAATTTTGAGCCAAAAACAAGTGCGTCTTTATCCCTTTCATGACCAAGGGTCATTGATTCCCCAGCGTCCAGGTCAAAATTTACAAATCTGACATGCGTCACTTTATGTGGTAATTGCTTTGGAACACTTTAATTTATCCAAGCTATTCTGAGATTTTTTTTTCGGGACATATTGTACTTCAAGATAGTCATAAATTTGAGTCAATATATTTCAACTTTATTTATGAAAAAATCCCAAATTTACCAAAAATATTGAAAAATTCACAATTCACAAAACAGAAAGTCATACCTAATAAAATATTTATTACTTAACATTTACCATATGTCTACTTTATGTTGGCATCATTTTGGAAATGTCATTTTATTTTTTTAGGACGTTAAAAAGCTTAGAATTTTAAAAGTATTTCTTTAAATTTTAAATTTACAAAACCCACTTTTTCAGGTCTGAAGTCACTTTGTGGGGCTTACAAAGTGGAAACCCCCCATAAATGACCCCATTGTAGAAACTACACCCCTCAAGTTACTGAAAACTGATTTTACAAACTTTGTTAACCCTTTAGGTGTTCCACAAGAATTAAAGGAAAATGGAGATGAAATTTCTAAATTTCACTTTTTTGGTAGATTTTCCATTTTATTACATTTTTCTCTTTAACACATTGAGGGTTAACAGCCAAACAAAACGAAATATTTATTACCCTGATTCTGCAGTTTACAGAAACACCCTACATGTGGTCGTAAACTGACGTAAGGGGGCAGAAGGAAAGGAATGCTGTATGATTTTTGAAAGGCAGATTTTGCTTGACTGGTTTTAGATGCCATGTCCCATTTAAAGCCCCCCTGATGCACCCATACAGTAGAAACTCTCAAAAAGTGACCCTATTTTGGAAACTAGGGGATAAGGTGTCAGTTTTATTGGTACTATTTTGGTGTACATATGATTTTTAATTGCTCTATATTAAGTTTTTTGTGAGGCAAGGTAACTGAAAATGGCACTTATTTCTTTTTTTTACAATATTCATCTGACAGGGTAGATCATGTGCTATTTTTATAGAGCAGGTTGTTACTGACGCAATGATATCAAATATGTCTACTTTCATTGTTTGTTTCAGTTTTACATAATAAAGCATTTTTCAAAAATAAATTATGTTTTTGTGTGTCCATTTTCTGAACGCCATACGCAATTTGATTTCCCACTAAAACACTTCCCACATTCAGGACATGAAAATACCTACTCTCCTGTGTGAGTTCTGAGATGTATATCACAAGTTTTTTTGTGAATAAAACACTTTCCACATTCAGGACATGAAAATGGCTTATCTCCTGTGTGAATTCTCTAATGTTTAATAAGACTTGATTTCCCACTAAAACACTTTCCACATTCAGAAAATGTCTTCTCTCCTCTGTGAGTTCTCTGATGATTAATAAGACTTGATTTCTCACTAAAACACTTTCCACATTCAGGACATGAAAATGGCTTCTCTCCTGTGTGAGATCTCTGATGATTAATAAGACTTGATTTCTCACTTCCCACATTCAGTACATGAAAATGGCTTCTCTCCTGTGTGAGTTCTCTGATGTTTAATTCAACTTGATTTCTCACTAAAACACTTTCCACATTCAGGACATGAAAATGGCTTCTCTCCTGTATGAGTTGTCAGATGTTTATCAAGATATGATTTGTAGCTAAAACACTTCCCACATTCAGGACATGAAAATGGCTTCTCTTGTGTGTGTTCTCTGATGTTTAATAAGATTTGATTTCTCACTAAAACACTTTCCACATTCAGGACGTGAAAATGGCTTCTCTCCTGTGTGAGTTCTCAGATGTATATCACAAGTTGATTTGTGTCTAAAACACTTCCCACATTCAGGACATGAAAATGCCTTCTCTCCTGTGTGAATTCTCTGATGTTTAATAAGACTTGATTTCACACTAAAAAACTTTCCACATTCAGGACATGAAAATGGCTTCTCTCATGTGTGAGTTCTCAGATGTATATCAAAAGTTGATTTGTGACTAAAACACTTCCTACATTCAGGACATGAAAATGGCTTCTCTCCTGTGTGAGTTCTCTGATGATTAATAAGACTTGATTTCTCACTAAAACACTTTACACATTCAGGACATGAAAATGGCTTCTCTCCTGTGTGAGTCGTCAGATGTTTATCAAGATATAATTTGTAGATAAAACACTTCCCACATTCAGGACATGAAAATGGCTTCTCTCCTGTGTGTGTTCTCTGATGTTTAATAAGATTTGATTTCTCACTAAAACACTTTCCACATTCAGGACATGAAAATGGCTTCTCTCCTGTGTGAGTTCTCAGATGTATATCACAAGTTGATTTGTGTCTAAAACACTTCCCACATTCAGGACATGAAAATGCCTTCTCTCCTGTGTGAATTCTCTGATGTTTAATAAGACTTGATTTCACACTAAAAAACTTTCCACATTCAGGACATGAAAATGGCTTCTCTCCTGTGTGAGTTCTCAGATGTATATCAAAAGTTGATTTGTGACTAAAACACTTCCTACATTCAGGACATGAAAATGGCTTATCTCCTGTGTGAATTCTCTGATGGTTAATAAGACTTGATTTCTCACTAAAACACTTTCCACATTAAGGACATGAAAATAACTTCTCTCCTGTGAGAGTTCTCTGATGATTAATAAGACTTGATTTCTCACTAAAACACTTTACACATTCAGGACATGAAAATGGCTTCTCTCCTGTGTGAATCGTCAGATGTTTATCAAGATATAATTTGTAGATAAAACACTTCCCACATTCAGGACATGAAAATGGCTTCTCTCCTGTGTGTGTTCTCTGATGTTTAATAAGATTTGATTTCTCTCTAAAACACTTTCCACATTCAGGACATGAAAATGGCTTCTCTCCTGTGTGAGTTCTCAGATGTATATCACAATTTGATTTGTGACTAAAACACTTCCCACATTCAGGACATGAAAATGGCTTCTCTCCTGTGTGTGTTCTCTGATGTTTAATAAGAATTGATTTCTGACTAGGGATGAGCGAACTCGAACTGTATAGTTCGGGTTCGTACCGAATTTTGGGGTGTCCGTGACACGGACCCGAACCCGGACATTTTCGTAAAAGTCCGGGTTCGGGTTCGGTGTTCGTCGCTTTCTTCGCGCTTTTGTGACGCTTTCTTGGCGCTTTTTGAAAGGCTGCAAAGCAGCCAATCAACAAGCGTCATACTACTTGCCCCAAGAGGCCATCACAGCCATGCCTACTATTGGCATGGCTGTGATTGGCCAGAGCACCATGTGACCCAGCCTCTATTTAAGCTGGAGTCACATAGCGCCGCCCGTCACTCTGCTCTGATTAGCGTAGGGAGAGGTTGCGGCTGCGACAGTAGGGCGAGATTAGGCAGATTAACTCCTCCAAAGGACTTGATTAACTGATCGATCTGCAGCTGTGGATCATTGAGCTGCTGATCCTCAATTGCTCACTGTTTTTAGGCTGCACAGACCGTTTGTCAGTCTCATTTTTCTGGGGTGATCGGCGGCCATTTTGTGTCTTGTGGTGCGCCAGCACAAGCTGCGACCAAGTGCATTTAACCCTCAATGGTGTGGTTGTTTTTTGGCTAAAGCCTACATCAGGGTGAAGCTGTCACACCAAGTGCATTTAACCAGCAATAGTCTGTTCATTTTTTGGCCATATACAAAATCAGGGGCAAGCTGCGCCTGTCACCAAGTGCATTTAACCCTCAATGGTGTGGTTGTTTTTTGGCTAAAGCCTACATCAGGGTGAAGCTGTCACACCAAGTGCATTTAACCAGCAATAGTCTGTTCATTTTTTGGCCATATACAAAATCAGGGGCAAGCTGCGCCTGTCACCAAGTGCATTTAACCCTCAATGGTGTGGTTGTTTTTTGGCTAAAGCCTACATCAGGGTGAAGCTGTCACACCAAGTGCATTTAACCAGCAATAGTCTGTTCATTTTTTGGCCATATACAAAATCAGGGGCAAGCTGCGCCTGTCACCAAGTGCATTTAACCCTCAATGGTGTGGTTGTTTTTTGGCTAAAGCCTACATCAGGGTGAAGCTGTCACACCAAGTGCATTTAACCAGCAATAGTCTGTTTATTTTTTGGCCATATCCCAGTCTAATTCTGTCACTAAATCCATACCGGTCACCCAGCGCCTAAATACTAGGCCTCAAATTTATATCCAGCTAAATCTGTCCCTAGTGCTGTAGCTGGGCGAGTTATTTAGTGTCCGTTCAAGCACATTTCTTGTTCTGGGTTGAAATACAATTCCCAATTTAGCAATTTCATAATTTAGTGGTTCCTGCTATATCAGAGCTATTTGAAATCTATCCCAAAAAGGGTATATAATATTGAAGGTGCACATTGGGTCATTCAGAATAACTTCACACACACCCGCTACTGTGTATTTCCAAGTCTAATTCTGTCACTAAACCCATACCTGTCACCCAGCGTCTAAATACTAGGCCTCAAATTTATATCCAGCTAAATCTGTCCCTAGTGCTGTAGCTGGGCGAGTTATTTAGTGTCCGTTCAAGCACATTTCTTGTTCTGGGTTGAAATACAATTCCCAATTTAGCAATTTCATAATTTAGTGGTTCCTGCTATATCAGAGCTATTTGAAATCTATCCCAAAAAGGGTATATAATATTGAAGGTGCACATTGGGTCATTCAGAATAACTTCACACACACGCTTCTGTGCATTTCCAAGTCTAATTCTGTCACTAAACCCATACCTGTCACCCAGCGCCTAAATACTAGGCCTCAAATTTAAATCCCTCTAAATCTCTCGTTACCCACCGCTGTACTGTTGTTGCTGGGCAAGATATTTAGTGTCCGTCAAAGCACATTTTTTGTTCTGGGTTGAAGTACAATTCCCAATTTAGCAATTTCATAATTTAGTGGTTTCTGCTATATCAGAGCTATTTGAAATCTATCCCTAAAAGGGTATATAATATTGAAGGTGCACATAGGGTCATTCAGAATAACTTCACACACACGCTTCTGTGCATTTCCAAGTCTAATTCTGTCACTAAATCCATACCGGTGACCCAGCGCCTAAATACTAGGCCTCAAATTTAAATCCCTCTAAATCTCTCGTTACCCACCGCTGTACTGTTGTTGCTGGGCAAGATATTTAGTGTCTGTCAAAGCACATTTTTTGTTCTGGGTTGAAGTACAATTCCCAATTTAGCAATTTCATAATTTAGTGGTTTCTGCTATATCAGAGCTATTTGAAATCTATCCCTAAAAGGGTATATAATATTCAAGGTGCACATAGGGTCATTCAGAATAACTTCACACACACGCTTCTGTGCATTTCCAAGTCTAATTCTGTCACTAAATCCATACCGGTGACCCAGCGCCTAAATACTAGGCCTCAAATTTAAATCCCTCTAAATCTCTCGTTACCCACCGCTGTACTGTTGTTGCTGGGCAAGATATTTAGTGTCCGTCAAAGCACATTTTTTGTTCTGGGTTGAAGTACAATTCCCAATTTAGCAATTTCATAATTTAGTGGTTTCTGCTATATCAGAGCTATTTGAAATCTATCCCTAAAAGGGTATATAATATTGAAGGTGCACATAGGGTCATTCAGAATAACTTCACACACACCCGCTACTGTGTATTTCCAAGTCTAATTCTGTCACTAAATCCATACCGGTGACCCAGCGCCTAAATACTAGGCCTCAAATTTAATTCCCTCTAAATCTCTCGTTACCCACCGCTGTACTGTTGTTGCTGGGCAAGATATTTAGTGTCCGTCAAAGCACATTTTTTGTTCTGGGTTGAAGTACAATTCCCAATTTAGCAATTTCATAATTTAGTGGTTTCTGCTATATCAGAGCTATTTGAAATCTATCCCTAAAAGGGTATATAATATTGAAGGTGCACATTGGGTCATTCAGAATAACTTCACACACACCCGCTACTGTGTATTTCCAAGTCTAATTCTGTCACTAAATCCATACCGGTGACCCAGCGCCTAAATACTAGGCCTCAAATTTAATTCCCTCTAAATCTCTCGTTACCCACCGCTGTACTGTTGTTGCTGGGCAAGATATTTAGTGTCCGTCAAAGCACATTTTTTGTTCTGGGTTGAAGTACAATTCTCAATTTAGCAATTTCATAATTTAGTGGTTTCTGCTATATCAGAGCTATTTGAAATCTATCCCTAAAAGGGTATATAATATTGAAGGTGCACATAGGGTCATTCAGAATAACTTCACACACACCCGCTACTGTGTATTTCCAAGTCTAATTCTGTCACTAAATCCATACCGGTGACCCAGCGCCTAAATACTAGGCCTCAAATTTAATTCCCTCTAAATCTCTCGTTACCCACCGCTGTACTGTTGTTGCTGGGCAAGATATTTAGTGTCCGTCAAAGCACATTTTTTGTTCTGGGTTGAAGTACAATTCCCAATTTAGCAATTTCATAATTTAGTGGTTTCTGCTATATCAGAGCTATTTGAAATCTATCCCTAAAAGGGTATATAATATTGAAGGTGCACATAGGGTCATTCAGAATAACTTCACACACACCCGCTACTGTGTATTTCCAAGTCTAATTCTGTCACTAAACCCATACCTGTCACCCAGCGCCTAAATACTAGGCCTCAAATTTAAATCCCTCTAAATCTCTCGTTACCGTTGTCCTGTTGTAGCTGGGAAAGTTATTTAGTGCCCGTCAAAGCACATTTTTTGTTCTGGGTTGAAGTACAATTCCCAATTTAGCAATTTCATAATTTAGTGGTTCCTGCTATATCAGAGCTATTTGAAATCTATCCCAAAAAGGGTATATAATATTCAAGGTGCACATAGGGTCATTCAGAATAACTTCACACACACGCTTCTGTGCATTTCCAAGTCTAATTCTGTCACTAAATCCATACCGGTCACCCAGCGCCTAAATACTAGGCCTCAAATTTATATCCCGCTGAATTTGAATACAATACATTGGGCCAAATAATATATTTGTTGTTGTGGTGAACCATAACAATGAGAAAAACATCTAGTAAGGGACGCGGACGTGGACATGGTCGTGGTGGTGTTAGTGGACCCTCTGGTGCTGGGAGAGGACGTGGCCGTTCTGCCACATCCACACGTCCTAGTGTACCAACTACCTCAGGTCCCAGTAGCCGCCAGAATTTACAGCGATATATGGTGGGGCCCAATGCCGTTCTAAGGATGGTAAGGCCTGAGCAGGTACAGGCATTAGTCAATTGGGTGGCCGACAGTGGATCCAGCACGTTCACATTATCTCCCACCCAGTCTTCTGCAGAAAGCGCACAGATGGCGCCTGAAAACCAACCCCATCAGTCTGTCACATCACCCCCATGCATACCAGGGAAACTGTCTCAGCCTCAAGTTATGCAGCAGTCTCTTATGCTGTTTGAAGACTCCGCTGGCAGGGTTTCCCAAGGGCATCCACCTAGCCCTTCCCCAGCGGTGAAAGACATAGAATGCACTGACGCACAACCACTTATGTTTCCTGATGATGAGGACATGGGAATACCACCTCAGCATGTCTCTGATGATGACGAAACACAGGTGCCAACTGCTGCGTCTTTCTGCAGTGTGCAGACTGAACAGGAGGTCAGGGATCAAGACTGGGTGGAAGACGATGCAGGGGACGATGAGGTCCTAGACCCCACATGGAATGAAGGTCGTGCCACTGACTTTCACAGTTCGGAGGAAGAGGCAGTGGTGAGACCGAGCCAACAGCGTAGCAAAAGAGGGAGCAGTGGGCAAAAGCAGAACACCCGCCGCCAAGAGACTCCGCCTGCTACTGACCGCCGCCATCTGGGACCGAGCACCCCAAAGGCAGCTTCAAGGAGTTCCCTGGCATGGCACTTCTTCAAACAATGTGCTGACGACAAGACCCGAGTGGTTTGCACGCTGTGCCATCAGAGCCTGAAGCGAGGCATTAACGTTCTGAACCTGAGCACAACCTGCATGACCAGGCACCTGCATGCAAAGCATGAACTGCAGTGGAGTGAACACCTTAAAACCAAGGAAGTCACTCAGGCTCCCCCTGCTACCTCTTCTGCTGCTGCCGCCTCGGCCTATTCTGCTGCTGCCGCCTCGGCCTCTTCCTCCGCCTCTGGAGGAACGTTGGCACCTGCCGCCCAGCAAACAGGGGATGTACCACCAACACCACCACCACCACCTCCGTCACCAAGCGTCTCAACCATGTCACACGCCAGCGTTCAGCTCTCCATCTCACAAACATTTGATAGAAAGCGTAAATTCCCACCTAGCCACCCTCGATCCCTGGCCCTGAATGCCAGCATTTCTAAACTACTGGCCTATGAAATGCTGTCATTTAGGCTGGTGGACACAGACAGCTTCAAACAGCTCATGTCGCTTGCTGTCCCACAGTATGTTGTTCCCAGCCGGCACTACTTCTCCAAGAGAGCCGTGCCTTCCCTGCACAACCAAGTATCCGATAAAATCAAGTGTGCACTGCGCAACGCCATCTGTGGCAAGGTCCACCTAACCACAGATACGTGGACCAGTAAGCACGGCCAGGGACGCTATATCTCCCTAACTGCACACTGGGTAAATGTAGTGGCAGCTGGGCCCCAGGCGGAGAGCTGTTTGGCGCACGTCCTTCCGCCGCCAAGGATCGCAGGGCAACATTCTTTGCCTCCTGTTGCCACCTCCTCCTTCTCGGCTTCCTCCTCCTCTTCTTCCACCTGCTCATCCAGTCAGCCACACACCTTCACCACCAACTTCAGCACAGCCAGGGGTAAACGTCAGCAGGCCATTCTGAAACTCATATGTTTGGGGGACAGGCCCCACACCGCACAGGAGTTGTGGCGGGGTATAGAACAACAGACCGACGAGTGGTTGCTGCCGGTGAGCCTCAAGCCCGGCCTGGTGGTGTGTGATAATGGGCGAAATCTCGTTGCAGCTCTGGGACTAGCCAATTTGACGCACATCCCTTGCTTGGCGCATGTGCTGAATTTGGTGGTGCAGAAGTTCATTCACAACTACCCCGACATGTCAGAGCTGCTGCATAAAGTGCGGGCCGTCTGTTCGCGCTTCCGGCGTTCACATCCTGCCGCTGCTCGCCTGTCTGCGCTACAGCGTAACTTCGGCCTTCCCGCTCACCGCCTCATATGCGACGTGCCCACCAGGTGGAACTCCACCTTGCACATGCTGGACAGACTGTGCGAGCAGCAGCAGGCCATAGTGGAGTTTCAGCTGCAGCACGCACGGGTCAGTCGCACTACAGAACAGCACCACTTCACCACCAATGACTGGGCCTCCATGCGAGACCTGTGTGCCCTGTTGCGCTGTTTCGAGTACTCCACCAACATGGCCAGTGGCGATGACACCGTTATCAGCGTTACAATACCACTTCTATGTCTCCTTGAGAAAACACTTAGGGCGATGATGGAACAGGAGGTGGCCCAGGAGGAGGAGGAGGAGGATGAGGAAGAGGGGTCATTTTTAGCACTTTCAGGCCAGTCTCTTCGAAGTGACTCAGAGGGAGGTTTTTTGCAACAGCAGAGGCCAGGTACAAATGTGGCCAGCCAGGGCCCACTACTGGAGGACGAGGAGGACGAGGATGAGGAGGAGGTGGAGGAGGATGAGGATGAAGCATGGTCACAGCGGGGTGGCACCCAACGCAGCTCGGGTCCATCACTGGTGCGTGGCTGGGGGGAAAGGCAGGACGATGACGATACGCCTCCCACAGAGGATAGCTTGTCCTTACCCCTGGGCAGCCTGGCACACATGAGCGACTACATGCTGCAGTGCCTGCGCAACGACAGCAGAGTTGCCCACATTTTAACCTGTGCGGACTACTGGGTTGCCACCCTGCTGGATCCACGCTACAAAGACAATGTGCCCACCTTACTTCCTGCACTGGAGCGTGATAGGAAGATGCGCGAGTACAAGCGCACGTTGGTAGACGCGCTACTGAGAGCATTCCCAAATGTCACAGGGGAACAAGTGGAAGCCCAAGGCCAAGGCAGAGGAGGAGCAAGAGGTCGCCAAGGCAGCTGTGTCACGGCCAGCTCCTCTGAGGGCAGGGTTAGCATGGCAGAGATGTGGAAAACTTTTGTCAACACGCCACAGCTAACTGCACCACCACCTGATACGCAACGTGTTAGCAGGAGGCAACATTTCACTAACATGGTGGAACAGTACGTGTGCACACCCCTCCACGTACTGACTGATGGTTCGGCCCCATTCAACTTCTGGGTCTCTAAATTGTCCACGTGGCCAGAGCTAGCCTTTTATGCCTTGGAGGTGCTGGCCTGCCCGGCAGCCAGCGTTTTGTCTGAACGTGTATTCAGCACGGCAGGGGGCGTCATTACAGACAAACGCAGCCGCCTGTCTACAGCCAATGTGGACAAGCTGACGTTCATAAAAATGAACCAGGCATGGATCCCACAGGACCTGTCCGTCCCTTGTCCAGATTAGACATTAACTACCTCCCCATAACCATATATTATTGGACTCCAGGGCACTTCCTCATTCAATCCTATTTTTATTTTCATTTTACCATTATATTGCGAGGCTACCCAAAGTTGAATGAACCTCTCCTCTGCCTGTGTGCTAGGCCTAAATATATGCCAATGGACTGTTGCAGTGGTGGCTGACGTGAAGCCTCATTCTCTGCTATGACATGCAGACTGATTCTCTGCTGTCATGAAGCCAGATTGTCTGTTACGGGACCTCTCTGCTCTGCCTGTGTGCTAGGCCTAAATATATGCCAATGGACTGTTGCAGTGGTGGGTGACGTGAAGCCTCATTCTCTGCTATGACATGCAGACTGATTCTCTGCTGACATGAAGCCAGATCCTCTTTTACGGGACCTCTCTCCTCTGCCTGGGTGCTGGGCCTAAATTTATGACAATGGACTGTTGCAGTGGTGGCTGACGTGAAGCCTGATTCTCTGCTATGACATGCAGACTGATTCTCTGCTGACATGAAGCCAGATCCTCTGTTACGGGAGCTCTCTCCTCTGCCTGGGTGCTGGGCCTAAATTTATGACAATGGACTGTTGCAGTGGTGGCTGACGTGAAGCCTGATTCTCTGTTATGACATGCAGACTGATTCTCTGCTGTCATGAAGCCAGATTGTCTGTTACGGGACCTCTCTGCTCTGCCTGTGTGCTAGGCCTAAATATATGCCAATGGACTGTTGCAGTGGTGGGTGACGTGAAGCCTCATTCTCTGCTATGACATGCAGACTGATTCTCTGCTGTCATGAAGCCAGATTGTCTGTTACGGGACCTCTCTGCTCTGCCTGTGTGCTAGGCCTAAATATATGCCAATGGACTGTTGCAGTGGTGGGTGACGTGAAGCCTCATTCTCTGCTATGACATGCAGACTGATTCTCTGCTGACATGAAGCCAGATTGTCTGTTACGGGACCTCTCTGCTCTGCCTGTGTGCTAGGCCTAAATATATGCCAATGGACTGTTGCAGTGGTGGGTGACGTGAAGCCTGATTCTCTGCTATGACATGCAGACTGATTCTCTGCTGACATGAAGCCAGATCCTCTGTTACGGGAGCTCTCTCCTCTGCCTGGGTGCTGGGCCTAAATTTATGACAATGGACTGTTGCAGTGGTGGCTGACGTGAAGCCTGATTCTCTGCTATGACATGCAGACTGATTCTCTGCTGTCATGAAGCCAGATTGTCTGTTACGGGACCTCTCTGCTCTGCCTGTGTGCTAGGCCTAAATATATGCCAATGGACTGTTGCAGTGGTGGGTGACGTGAAGCCTGATTCTCTGCTATGATATGAAGACTGATTCTCTGCTGACATGAAGCCAGATTGTCTGTTACGGGACCTTTCTCCTCTGCCTGGGTTCTGGGCCTAAATTTATGAAAATTGAC
The DNA here is from genome assembly GCF_014858855.1 of Bufo gargarizans. NCBI lineage: Eukaryota > Metazoa > Chordata > Amphibia > Anura > Bufonidae > Bufo > Bufo gargarizans. Next base: position 624,647,727 of record NC_058082.1, read on the forward strand.
TGTTGCAGTGGTGGGTGACGTGAAGCCTGATTCTCTGCTATGATATGAAGACTGATTCTCTGCTGACATGAAGCCAGATTGTCTGTTACGGGACCTTTCTCCTCTGCCTGGGTTCTGGGCCTAAATTTATGAAAATTGACTCTTACAGTGGTGGGTGACGTGAAGCCTGATTCTCTGCTATGATATGAAGACTGATTCTCTGCTGACATGAAGCCAGATTCTCTGTTACGGGACCTCTCTCCTCTGCCTGGGTGCTGGGCCTAAATTTATGACAATGGACTGTTGCAGTGGTGGCTGACGTGAAGCCTGATTCTCTGCTATGACATGCAGACTGATTCTCTGCTGTCATGAAGCCAGATTGTCTGTTACGGGACCTCTCTGCTCTGCCTGTGTGCTAGGCCTAAATATATGCCAATGGACTGTTGCAGTGGTGGGTGACGTGAAGCCTGATTCTCTGCTATGATATGAAGACTGATTCTCTGCTGACATGAAGCCAGATTGTCTGTTACGGGACCTTTCTCCTCTGCCTGGGTTCTGGGCCTAAATTTATGAAAATTGACTCTTACAGTGGTGGGTGACGTGAAGCCTGATTCTCTGCTATGATATGAAGACTGATTCTCTGCTGACATGAAGCCAGATTGTCTGTTACGGGACCTCTCTCCTCTGCCTGGGTGCTGGGCCTAAATTTATGACAATGGACTGTTGCAGTGGTGGCTGACGTGAAGCCTGATTCTCTGCTATGACATGCAGACTGATTCTCTGCTGACATGAAGCCAGATCCTCTGTTACGGGACCTCTCTCCTCTGCCTGTGTGTGTGCTGGGCCTAAATATATGCCAATGGACTGTTGCAGTGGTGGCTGACGTGAAGCCTCATTCTCTGCTATGACATGCAGACTAATTCTCTGCTGACATGAAGACAGATTCTCTGTTACGGGACCTCCCTCCTCTGCCTGGGTGCTGGGCCTAAATATATGCCAATGGACTGTTGCAGTGGTGGCTGACGTGAAGCCTCATTCTCTGCTATGACATGCAGACTGATTCTCTGCTGACATGAAGCCAGATTCTCTGTTACGGGACCTCTCTCCTCTGCCTGTGTGTGTGCTGGGCCTAAATATATGCCAATGGACTGTTGCAGTGGTGGCTGACGTGAAGCCTCATTCTCTGCTATGACATGCAGACTAATTCTCTGCTGACATGAAGACAGATTCTCTGTTACGGGACCTCCCTCCTCTGCCTGGGTGCTGGGCCTAAATATATGCCAATGGACTGTTGCAGTGGTGGCTGACGTGAAGCCTCATTCTCTGCTATGACATGCAGACTGATTCTCTGCTGACATGAAGCCAGATTGTCTGTTACGGGACCTCTCTCCTCTGCCTGGGTGCTGGGTAGTGTTGAGAGCGAATATTCGAAAAGCAAATTTTTTTCGCGAATATCGCAACTTCGCGATTTCGCGAATATTTCGAATATAGTGCTATATATTCGTAAAAACGAATATTCGTTTTTTGTTTTTCCCCCCCCCCCCCACAAAATTACAGTACACATATAATTGATTGTTTCCCAAAGGTCCAACAGCTCAGATCTTACTCACATTGCCTAGAAAGTGATTGAGGCGCGAATCTTCGTAAGGCGATTTTATTAGCGCACATGCGAATATCGGCACGTCCCAGAACAGAGGCAAAGGGCTTTGCATTCATACATTAGTGAATTGAGTTGCGAATCTTCGTAAGGCGATTTTATTAGCGCACATGCGAATATCTACACTTGTCCCAGAACAGAGGCAAAGGGCTTTGCATTCATACATTAGTGATTGAATTGAGCTGCGAATCTTCGTAAGGCGATTTTATTAACGCAAATGCAAATATCTACACTTGTCCCCAGAACAGAGAGGCAAAGGCCTGTGCATTCATATAGTATAGCACCATATTCGCGAATACGTAGAACTTCGTAAAATTCGATTTACGAATATTCGTATTTTTTATTTTACTTTCCACCTTACAGATTACATTGATCTGTACTCTGTCAACTACTGTCATCACCCCCCACTGTATCTCGATTGATTCCCAAAAGTCTCACATTCCCTAGAAAGTGATTGAGGTGCGAATCTTCGTAAGGCGATTTTATTAGCGCACATGCGAATATCTACACTTGTCCCAGAACAGAGGCAAAGGGCATTGCATTCATACATTAGTGATTGAATTGAGTTGCGAATCTTCGTAAGGCGATTTCATTAGCGCACATGTGAATTTTGCATAGCATATGTATTATGCGATAATTCGAATTATCGCATATGCGAAATAATAACGAATTTGAATAATCGCTAATATTTTACGAATATTCTTTCGAATATTCACAAAATTTCGCGAATTCGAATATGGGACATGCCGCTCAACACTAGTGCTGGGCCTAAATTTATGACAATGGACTGTTGCAGTGGTGGGTGACGTGAAGCCTGATTCTCTGCTATGACATGCAGACTGATTCTCTGCTGACATGAAGCCAGATTGTCTGTTACGGGACCTCTCTCCTCTGCCTGGGTGCTGGGCCTAAATATATGCCAATGGACTGTTGCAGTGGTGGCTGACGTGAAGCCTCATTCTCTGCTATGACATGCAGACTAATTCTCTGCTGACATGAAGACAGATTCTCTGTTACGGGACCTCTCTCCTCTGCCTGGGTGCCGGGGCCTAAATATCTGAGAATGGACTGTTCCAGTGGTGGGTGACGGGAAGCCAGATTCTCTGCTATGGAACCTCTCTCCAATTGATTTTGGTTAATTTTTATTTATTTAATTTTTATTTTAATTCATTTCCCTATCCACATTTGTTTGCAGGGGATTTACCTACATGTTGCTGCCTTTTGCAGCCCTCTAGCTCTTTCCTGGGCTGTTTTACAGCCTTTTTAGTGCCGAAAAGTTCGGGTCCCCATTGACTTCAATGGGGTTCGGGTTCGGGACGAAGTTCGGATCGGGTTCGGATCCCGAACCCGAACATTTCCGGGATGTTCGGCCGAACTTCTCGAACCCGAACATCCAGGTGTTCGCTCAACTCTATTTCTGACTAAAACACTTTCCACATTCAGGACATGAAAATGCCTTCTCTCCTGTGTGAGTACTCAGATGTATATCACAATTTGATTTGTGACTAAAACACTTTCCACATTCAGGACATGAAAATGGCTTCTCTCCTATGTGTGTTCTCTGATGTTTAATAAGATTTGATTTCTGACTAAAACACTTTCCACATTCAGGACATGAAAATGCCTTCTCTCCTGTGTGAGTTCTCAGATGTATATCAAAAGTTGATTTGCGATTAAAACACTTCCCACATTCAGGACATGAAAATACCTTCTCTCCTGTGTGAATTCTCTGATGTTTAATAAGACTTGATTTTACACTAAAAAACTTTCCACATTCAGGACATGAAAATGGCTTCTCTCCTGTGTGAGTTCTCAGATGTATATCAAAAGTTGATTTGTGACTAAAACACTTCCTACATTCAGGACATGAAAATGGCTTATCCCCTGTGTGAATTCTCTGATGTTTAATAAGACTTGATTTATCACTAAAACACTTTCCACATTCAGGACATGAAAATGGCTTCTCTCTTGTGTGTGTTCTCTGATGTTTCATAAGATTTGATTTCTCACTAAAACACTTTGCACATTCAGGACATAAAAATGGCTTCTCTCCTGTGTGAGTTGTCAGATGTTTATCAAGATATGATTTGAAGCTAAAACACTCCCCACATTCAGGACATGAAAATGGCTTCTCTCCTGTGTGTGTTCTCTGATGTTTCATAAGATTTGATTTCTCACTAAAACACTTTCCACATTCAGGACATGAAAATGGCTTCTCTCCTGTGTGAGTTCTCTGATGATTAATAAGATTTGATTTCTTATTAAAACACTTTCCACATTCAGGACATGAAAATGGCTTCTCTCCTGTGTGAGTTGTCAGATGTTTATCAAGATATGATGTGTAGCTAAAACACTTCCCACATTCAAGACATGAAAATGGCTTCTCTCCTGTGTGAATTTTCGTATTAAAAGTTGTCTCATATTCTGAACATGGATCTGGTCTTTCATCTTTGTGAATGTTCCTGTGCATATAAAGGTACGATTCATTTTCAAAATCTTTCCCATATTCAGAACTCACAGACATTTCACCCAGTCTATGTCCAGTGCTATTATTGACAATCTGTGATTTATTATCTTCTACTTTATAAGAAGGAGATACAATTAGACATCTATGGAAACCTCTTATCCAGTCTTTACCTGAAAAAAGAAATAGTGCAAAGGTGTAAGAAATATCTCAGTAACATTAAGTCAACTATACATATATCAGTGAAATCTGCCAAAGTTAGATTTAGTTTTAGCATTCGTTGCTAATTTAAAAAAAATCTAAACACTAATTAAAGGAAATGTGTCATCAGATATTATTTAGCACATTAAACTGTTGGTAGAAAGTGCCAATTAGGAGTCTCCAGGTGCATAGAAACTGAAGTCTTCCTCTTCTAATTAGTAAAGTGGTTTTCTTATCAGAGAAACATTTCCTACACAAATTTTGTTCCATAAGATATAAGTGATGCCTACAGATGACATTAGGCCAAATTTTGAGACAATTGGTGAATGTCCCCACTATTAGAAGTGAAGTGAATTAATTACAGATTAGTAAGATTTTAAAAAGTGACTAAAAGGTCAAATCTTAATTCCAAAAAAACTTACTTTTACTTTACTTTATTAGACATGGCCGTACACCACCTTGCCCTTACATTAAATATATTATTACTTTGAGTGATTTCATAAATTTCAGAAAGCAAAGAGAGACTTAAAACTGACAACAAAACCACAGTGTTACAGATTTTGTGGATCCATTGTGCCTCATACTGGCAAACACAGCCAGGCTGGAATCTATGTTGAGGGCAGCTGATCTCTAGGGCAAGAGCAACAAAGACATGGAATCCAAACTTATACAGAGTTGGATCTAGACTTTTAAAACCCAGAAAAACAAAGACATTGACTTAGAACTTGTTCAGACTACTCAAGATATCTAAAACAGTCTTAAGGTACTTTTACACTTATGTTTTTGGGGGTTTTTTTTGGGTAGTGTGATCAGGCAGAGGATCTCAATACCAGAAAAAGACAAAAATAAAATCAAAACAGATCCATTTAAATCCGGTATTGAGATCCTCTGCGTGATCTCAATAACAGAATTAACAATGCAAGCGTGAAAGTAGCCTGACATAGACTTCAGAAGAAAACAGTGTTGCATAAAAGCTGTTACACAGTCCAGTTGTGGCCACACAATTCAGACAGAACATCACTGATAGAACTGAGGAACTAAATGATAAGACTAACAAACACATAGACAAGAGGAGCAGATTCAGACACAGATTAAAATGTGTGCATCCTTTATTGAAGAACAGGATGGAGACATTTTGCATAGAATAGGATAGGTTGCCTGTAGATGCCAACACTAGATGATTACACTATAGATGCCAACATGTTTTGGACATAGGGGTACATTTATTAAGCCAGGGCTTTTAGACGCTGGTCTTAATAAAGCCCTAAGCTGATGGTGGATCTGTCTAAGTTATCACTTTGGTGCATACGGCATCAGTCAAAATGTAAGACAGCTCCCGAGCTGTCTTACATTAAGACCATTTTCTATGCCTAAAACAGATGGCTCATCCCCTTCCTCACCCATACCATGCCCACAATTTTAGAACTAGAGTGAGTGGGGTTAAGTCACAGATAGTGGCATAATTGACCATTGTGCTGCCTCTTGTGTCTGAGATATGCCTAATTTAGTCATATTTCAGCTTAGTAAAGGAACCCCATAGTGTCCCTCCTCATAGAGGCCAGTATGTAAAGAAAGGAGGCAGTTAAGCACTGCCACACTGAAACATAGCCCTAGATACAGAACCAAAATATACAGCAACCAAGTCACACTGTATACAAAGGTGAACAGTAAACAGAGATATCACACACTTAAAATTTAAATCTCAATATGTCTATGAGCACCACAGAAAACAGGTAAAACATCTAGAGATTTAGTTTACACGGCAGCCATTAAGATAAACTGGTATCTATCGAATACAAAGCTTGCATTCCACAGAACAGAAGCAGCATGGGCAGCAGCTGACTGGCATTGGTTGCTAAAGTCATGTCTACTTTTCGCCAATATCCCCAATATTTAATGGAAGCTTCATGCAGTGGCTTATTAGTAAAAATATAATATTAAAAATTATTTTGCTCTAGCAAATTCATAAGCTTCTTTATTTTCCATATTAAACTTGATTTCCGATTTCTGTGCCCCAAATGTCCCCATAATAACACATTACCCCCAGTGTATTAAATACAATCTGCCTAAATCATCAGACACTGTTATTGGTTCAGAGCAAGGAGAGGGCGTCTAATACTCTGTCTACTGCTCTGAGAAACATAAGACACCACCAGTTCTGCTTGAAACAGAAGCTGGGGAAGCATTATACAGAGTATATGGGATTTTTCTGTGAAGAGTATTAGAGATGTTCCATTGTCTCCTGCGTTCATCTAATCTGTTTCTTCATACTACTATAGCCCACAAACCCTACACTGCCTGATACATTCCATATTTACAATGGCACATGGCCAGGCTGCCATTTTTCACAATTTAGGTGTGGTCTCTAATTTCAAAATTAATTTTAGTAAATTACAAGCTGGAAAACCCTTTCAAGTAAATTTTTGGGACCAAGTATAGAATAAAATGAAATAAATTTGCTCACTTGATGTTCATGTTTGTTATGGGCTCCCACTCCACACTTCATCCAGCAATTGGCTTCTATCTGCTGACAAGCTTTTTATGCCAATTCTCTGGCGATCTAAGGATCATCTTACTATCCAACAGCGGTATTTAAAATGTGTTGATTTCTACAGATTTGAAGACAACTATTCCAAACAGACCCAAAAATACTTTACTGCATGCGCTTTTCTGGCATTTTTTGTGCCATTTTTTCTAATGCTTTTTTCCCATACAGTGAAATAGGTGTAAAAATATCACACAAAACAATAATAATAACTTAAGCATGCCTTACTTTTAAAAGGAATGCCACCTAAATAATAAATGCACTATCAGCAAAAAGAAAACAAGCTTCTGTGTCCTGCTATTTTTTCTTTATATTTCCCAAAGATTTTAAAATGAAATCTGGAGCTAAATGTGTATATGGCAAAGAAATGTGTGCAGTAAAATCAAATCAAACCTAAGTGGTTATAGCGGCTAACAGGACAAGTCTGCAGAGAATGTTGTGACAGATTTGCAAATGTTAACCAACCTTTTGAGATTTCAGAACAAGATAAATATGACTACATTTATAGCAGACTGAAGCTGGAATAATGTGCACCAAATATCTGCAACTAGAGTTTTCATAAATGGAGACAAGAATTTACTAGAACAAAGGGCAGGACAAAAACAGCACAATTCCTTCCTACTGTTTGAGACTCGGTGAGTCGAGCAGAGCAAAGGTTAATTCTTTTTGGCGATCAGGCTGGTAAATGAGGTGCCCTTCATATACTCTAACAAACATGGCACATTATTAGCCACATTTTAGACACAAACCTGTTAATACTTCTGCCCCACTGTTCCTTAAACAGCACAGATTACAATATCTTATAATTCATTCCACTTACAATCAGTTCAGTGACACTTACCAGACATGCACTCTACACACACACTCAGGACTTGACACTCAGTGTCTTCTCCTCAGCAAGTCAGTGATCTGAGTATATTCCCTTGGTGAATTCCAGCTTTCTGAGCCATGTTTGGTGTTTTATACCCCTTGGGTGGCTATAGCTATCAGCTCCTCCTCTCCCCCTCAGGAGACGCCCAGTCTCATTTTCATAATTAATGCAATCTTTCATGATCAGATGTGGCTTCTGTCATTACCATATGCATTGGAAGAATAATGGTGCCTCCTCCTCATCAACCAGTTTAGCATTTTCTAGCCTCCTGAGATGGTCCCTCATTTACACATTGTATTTGCAGGGTAGAGACCTATTGTTCACACTCCTATTTAGCATCTGTAAGAGATTCCTGAGATACTCTGAGACCTTTTCATATGAGAATCAGTGTAAACAATGAGCATTTTACATCTTGATAAGATAAATACCACCCAGACATTTAACTATATGACTTTGCATCTATAAATCACATATATCAAATACTACATATTGCATCAAGTATAATAGATCAGAAGACTTTCAATATTCAAAGGTTCATAATTCGTACAGATTACAACTAGTAAATGTATGACAACTTTACATGAGTATTTGTTATTTTAAGGTTGTCAGGCTTACACTTTTCAGTTCTAAACAATACAATTTACTGACAGAAACTTGACAACAAAACCATGTATAAATGTTCCTGTTCCATGAAAATAATTTAGTAGCAATTATTACATTCACAGACATTTCTATTTTTCTGTTTGATCTATCAGACAAATAACAGATTTTATATCACATTCAATTTTTTTATATATATATTTTTGGTATGACACAATCACTAGAAGGTCCACACTGTCTGCTGTGTAATTCACCTGTGGCCATCACCATGATACACTTTCAGGCTATCCTCACTGGGCTCTCATATATCTGTTGCTTCATCACAGGTTCGGAGACTGTAGACCTCTTCTGGTCATCTGCTTAGATTTTATCCGACTGTACTTATTCCTTCATTAGGAGCCATTTACACATCTGAGTCCATTTTTATAGTCTTTAGTCCATAAAAATATCTGATGCTTCATAACAAGTGATCAACTTATAGAACAAAATCATATATGATCATTGTTTCATTATAGATGTTTCTGCTGTGCTCACAGTCAGACTCTGACTGGCCCACAGGGATACAAGTGAATCGCCCCGTTTTCACATTCTCTAATAGCTCAGTGTGTTATTAGGTTGATTCCCGAGCAAAAGGTCACTGGTTCGAATCCAGGAGCAGCCATGAAGAAGATTTCCCAAGAAAAAAGAGACAGCATCATCCAGCTCATCCACAGTGGTTTTCCGGCCATAAAAAGTGCTAAACTGCATTAGGTGAGGGCCATGACAATTGGAAGAATATGAAATGAAGTCTGTCCATCCAGTCTAAAGCCAAGAAGAAGGGTATGTCCACAAAAAATATCTGAGTGAACAAGTCGGCTCCTCACAAGTTCTATCAGTTCTGGCACTTCAAACACTACAGTAGAGATGGGTCGTATGCTTCATAACAGTGAGATCACAGACGTCCATGCAAGCACCATGCAACATACATTTCAGAAGTCTGCAATGGTAGCCCGAAAAAAGGTGAAGAAGCCTTGACTTTAATATTGTCATAAGAAGCATTGAGTTTGCAAAAAAGTACGAACAGTGTACAGTAGAAGATTGGAAACAGGTCATTTGGAGCGATGAGACAAAAGTAAATAGATTAGGCTCTGGTGGGTGCAAATGGGTCTGGAAGAAACAAGGGAAAAGGGGGCTAAAAGCTCGAGAAATTGAAGGAACTGTCAAGCTCAGGGGAGGAAGCCTGATGATATTGAGTTGTTTCATAGCTAAAGGTGTTGGATTCTTAACCAGTATCGATGGTCTCAATGTTCAGCTCTATGTGAGTACCCTACAAGACAAATTACTTGGTACAGTCAAGTACTATGGGTATTAAAAAGATAACATAGTGTTCCCAGCAGGACAGCATATGTCAAGATTGGCAAATAAATGGTTCAAGGAACCTACTGCTGTTGTTATCCTCAGTAATTGCTTGATATATAATCAGTGTGGAATTGCCGGTCACTTTGTCCCTCAGTACATGTTAACTGTGACTGCCTATGCCGCTCATGATGCTCCTTAATCTACTCACTGACCCTGTCTAAAAATAGCGCTACACTAATACACCCCTCCCGACATGTTTCGCCACATGCGTGGCTTCATCAGGGGAAGTGGGGTATAGGCCATATAAGGCTCCCGACATGTTTCGCCACATGTGTGGCTTCATCAGGGGAAGTGGGGTATAGGCCATATAAGGAGCATCACGAGCGGCATAGGCAGTCACAGGTAACACGTAGTGAGGGACAAAGTGACCGGCAATTCCACACTGATTATATATCAGACATTACTGAGGATAACAACAGCAGTTAACACACAGACAAGAGGAGTAGATTCAGACACAGACTAAAAATTGTGCATCCTTTTTTGAAGAACAGTATGGAGACATTTTGCATAGAACAGGATAGGTTGCCTAGAACACTATAGATGCCAACATGTTTTGGACATAGAGGTACATTTATTAAGCACAGTCTTTTAGACACTGGTCCTAATAAAGCTCTAAGCTGATGGTGGATCTGACTAAGTTATCACTTTGGCGCATCCAGCACCAGTCTAAATGTAAGACAGCTCCCGAGCTGTCTTACATTAAGACCATTTTCTATGCCTAAAACAGATGCCCCATCCCCTTCCTCACCAATAATTTTAGAACTGGAGTAAGTGGGGTTAAGTCACAGATAGTGGCTCAACTGACAGTTGTGCTGCCACTTGCGTCTGAGATATGCCTAATTTAGTCATAGTTCAGCTTGGTAAATGACCCCCATAGTGTCCTTCCTCATAGAGGCCAGAATGTAAAGAAAGGAGGCAGTTATGCACTGCCACACTGAAACATAGCCCTAGATACAGAACCACAATATCCAGCAACCAAGTCACACTGTATACAAAGGTGAACAGTGAACAGACATATAACACACTTAAAATTGTAATCTCAATATGTCTATGAGCACCACAGAAAACAGCTAAGACATCTAGAAATGTAGTTTACATGGCAGCCATTAAAGTAAACTGGTATCCATCTAATACAAAGCTTCCATTCCACAGAACAGAAGCAGCATGGGCAGCAGCTGACTGGCATTGGTTGCTAAAGTCATGTCTACTTTTTGCCAATATTCCCAATGTTTAATGGTAGCTTCATCCAGTGGCTTATTAGTAAAAATATAATAGTAAAAATTATTTTGCTCTAGCAAGTTCACAAACCCTAAGCTGTCTGATACATTCCATATTTACAATGGCACTTGTGGCCATCACCATGATAAACTTTCAGGCTGTCCTCCCTGGGCTCTCAGATATCTGTTACTTCATCACGAGTTCTAAGAATGTAGACCTCTTCTAGTCATCTGCTTGGATTTTTATCTGACTGTACTTATTCCTTCATTAGGAGCCACTTACACCTTTGAGTCCATTTTTATAGTCTTTAGTGATTAAAAATATATGATGCTTCATAACAATTGATCAACTTGAAGAACAGAATAATTTATGATCATTGTTTCATTATAGATGTTTCTGCTGTGCTCACAGTCAGACTCTGACTGGCCCACATGGTACAAGTGAATCGCCCCCAGGCCAGTCCATGGACTTTTTGTATACTACAAATTACAACCCGTTTTCACATTCCCTAATAGCTCAGTGTGTTATTAGGTTGATTCCCGAGCAAAAAGTCACTGGTTCAAATCCAGGAGCAGCCATGAAGAAGATTTCCCAAGAAAAAAGAGACAGCATCATCCAGCTCATCCATAGTGGTATCCGGCCATGAGAAGTATGGTATCCGGCCATGAGAAGTACTATATTTCATCATGTCAGTGCCATGACGGTTGGAAGAATATGAAATGAAGTCTGTCAACAAGTCGGCTCAACACAAGGTCTATCAGTTCTGGCACAACAAACACTACAGTAGAGGTGGCTCGTATGCTTCAGAACAGTGAGATCTCAGACGTCCATGCAAGCACCATGCAACATACATTTACACAAGTCTGGAATGGTGGCCAGAAAAAAGGTGAAGAAGCCTTGACTTTAATATTGTCATAAGAAGCATTGAGTTTGCAAAAAAGTTCTAACAGTGTACAGTAGAAGATTGGAAACAGGTCATTTGGAGCGATGAGACAAAAGTCAATAGACAGCATATGTCAAGATTGGCAAAGAAATGGTTCAATGGTTCAAGAAAAATAGAGGTGCTCGATTTGCCCCCACAGTCCCCAGATTTCAACCCAATCGGTAGAGTTGAAGAAAAAGCTGTATTCATGACCTAGTTATTCGACCAGTATGCACCAACATTGGGAATGTGTAGAAGAGACCTGAGAACAGATTTCGATTGAGACATGCTTGAATCTGATCGAGAGCATGCCCAGAAGGATTCAGGCAGTGTTGAAAGGCAAAGGTGGATTTACAAAATACTAAATAAATAATAAAAATTTGAATTTAGAATTTCAGGAGCAAAACAGTAACAATGCAGCTAAATGACAAGATTCTGCATAACTATCATATGCAAAATAGTTGCAAGTCCAATTCATGTATGAGATAGCCAAGATGATTGTCTATAAAATGGTGGTAGTCTCACGTTCGAAGCTGTAGTGGATCATGAGATATGGAGCCTGAAAGTCAAAAGTTCAAAACATCGTTACTCTTTTGCTTGTCAGTGTAGACCGGCAGTATACAACACCTCAACCAGCCTAAGTTTATAAAAAAAAAACTGTATTTTATATAAGATGCTACTCAGTTTATTATTATGGACACATTCAAGTAGTTGGAATGACTTATAGATATAGAGGCAGAATAACCAAACTTGCTGCAGAGACCCTATAATAAAAAATTGATGAATTTCACCCGAATATGTAACAGACAAATTAGTGAAATGTTTTTACCTGTCTACTAGGTATAGCAGTGGTGCAGCACTAACTAGGAGACTATACTGCAGGCTCCCCTATTCAATGCAGTTAATATAATTTATCGTATCTCACATTCCCACTTTGTCTAAAAACTATTCACAGGCTGCCCCCAACATGTTTTGCCAATTCCATGGCATCCTCAGACTGCCCGAAACCCCTGAGGACGCCAATGAACCGATCTCATAATGATGACCTATCCTGAGGAAAGGTCATCATTATATTTATCAGGATAACCCCTTTAATATTATCAAATAATAAAAAATAATATTCTTCAGATTGCTAGGTGGGTCATTTTTCTCTCCTCATAATGTTACGGGTGAACAAAGTTCTAGGAGATGGTAGGGGATTGTTTATTTTTGCTTGTGTTTCATTTTTTATGATTGTCCAAAGAAGATGTATTGTGGATTACTTTTTGTCATTAAGTGAAGCTGAAACAAAAAAGTTCCATGGATATTCCTCCATCGCTGCCCTGTAATGTGTAGATGAGGCCGCGCCTTGTGTATTGTCTACCACATTCACAGAGACGTGTGATTGTCCACACAATAATAGTGAGAGATCCTCACCTGGACATTAGACTCACAATGACAACTACTCCAGTCATTCAGATGATAATTTTGCTGGGCCAGATAACATTTCAGGGGTTTAGTGAAAAATAAAGCAAAAACAGAAATAACATTTACAAGCTATTTAACAGGGCTGAGCACTATTACATTTGCACTTTATTTCTCACAAATTTTGGAGGTTTTTTTGGCAACTTGGAAATTAACATGAAAATCATACTTTTTTTTAGAAGCATTTCTTTAGTGGCATTTTCTTTGTCACACACTTTTAGCAGTTTGACTGGGCAGTTTTTTTTTAAAAGAGAAGCCAGTGGTATGACACCAGAAAAAAGCCAAATCTAGAGCATGCTGCATTCTGGAAACAAAATCATGGACATCACAAGAAATGTAGTGTACTTCATTATTATTTATTATCGTGTAGGAAACATTTGGACTCAGCTTTTTTGCCTACAACATGTTGCAGAAAACATATAATTAGATAAATACACTATGGATGAAATTGGCCTAAGGCCTCATGTACACGTCCGTGGTTTGAGTCCTCATGATAACAACTCTATTTGGGGATTCGATGCAGATTCATTCACCTCAATTGGGCTCTCCACATCCACACATCCGTTCTGTGGCAATGCAAAAAAAATTGAAGACGTCCTATTTTTGTCCGTATCACGGACCAGGATAAGACTGTTTAATTGTGGGACGGATGTTCCATAAAATGTGGAGAACAAGCGACCAGAATCATTTTTTTGCAGATCCGCCATGGGCATGCGTTAGTTCTTGGTCAGTGATTTCCATAATTAATTTTGAGCCAAAAACAAGTGCGTCTTTATCCCTTTCATGACCAAGGGTCATTGATTCCCCAGCGTCCAGGTCAAAATTTACAAATCTGACATGCGTCACTTTATGTGGTAATTGCTTTGGAACACTTTAATTTATCCAAGCTATTCTGAGATTTTTTTTTTCGGGACATATTGTACTTCAAGATAGTCATAAATTTGAGTCAATATATTTCACCTTTATTTATGAAAAAATCCCAAATTTACCAAAAATATTGAAAAATTCACAATTCACAAAACAGAAAGTCATACCTAATAAAATATTTATTACTTAACATTTACCATATGTCTACTTTATGTTGGCATCATTTTGGAAATGTCATTTTATTTTTTTAGGACGTTAAAAAGCTTAGAATTTTAAAAGTATTTCTTTAAATTTTAAATTTACAAAACCCACTTTTTCAGGTCTGAAGTCACTTTGTGGGGCTTACAAAGTGGAAACCCCCCATAAATGACCCCATTGTAGAAACTACACCCCTCAAGTTACTGAAAACTGATTTTACAAACTTTGTTAACCCTTTAGGTGTTCCACAAGAATTAAAGGAAAATGGAGATGAAATTTCTAAATTTCACTTTTTTGGTAGATTTTCCATTTTATTACATTTTTCTCTTTAACACATTGAGGGTTAACAGCCAAACAAAACGAAATATTTATTACCCTGATTCTGCAGTTTACAGAAACACCCTACATGTGGTCGTAAACTGACGTAAGGGGGCAGAAGGAAAGGAACGCTGTATGATTTTTGAAAGGCAGATTTTGCTTGACTGGTTTTAGATGCCATGTCCCATTTAAATCCCCCCTGATGCACCCATACAGTAGAAACTCCCAAAAAGTGACCCTATTTTGGAAACTAGGGGATAAGGTGCCAGTTTAATTGGTACTATTTTGGTGTACATATGATTTTTAATTGCTCTATATTAAGTTTTTTGTGAGGCAAGGTAACTGAAAAATGGCACTTATTTCTTTTTTTTACAATATTCATCTGACAGGGTAGCTCATGTGCTATTTTTATAGAGCAGGTTGTTACGGACGCAATGATATCAAATATGTCTACTTTCATTGTTTGTTTGTTTCAGTTTTTCATAATAAAGCATTTTTCAAAAAGAAATTATGTTTTTGTGTGTCCATTTTCTGAACGCCATATGCTTTTTATTTTTCTGCCGATCGTCTAGTGCAGGGGCTTGTTTTTTGCAGAAAGAGTTGAGGTTTTTATTGGTACCATTTTTGGGTACATAGTATTTTTTTATTATTCATTATTACACTTTATGGTGTAAGGTGACCCAAAAATTGGCTGTTTTGGAACAGTTTTTATTTATTTATTTTTACAGCAGTTA
The DNA here is from genome assembly GCF_014858855.1 of Bufo gargarizans. NCBI lineage: Eukaryota > Metazoa > Chordata > Amphibia > Anura > Bufonidae > Bufo > Bufo gargarizans. The sequence continues at coordinate 624,663,163 of NC_058082.1, forward strand.
TCTGAGGGGTTAGGTCATGTAAGAGTTTTATAGAGCAGATCGTTACGGAGTGTCAATACCTAATATGTATACTTTTTCTTATTTATTTAAGTTTTACACAATAATAGCATTTCTGAAACCAAAATATGTTTTAGTGTCTCCATAGTCTGAGAGCCATAACTTTTTTATTTTTTGGGCAATTGTCTTAAATAGGGTATACTTTTTTGCGGGACTAGGTGATGGTTTGATTGGTACTATTTTGGGGGTCATAAGCCTTTTTGATCACTTGCTGTTGCACTTTTTGTGATGTAAGGTGACAAAAATGGCTTTTTTGGCACAGTTTTTTTTTCATGGTGTTCCCCTGAGGGGTTAGGTCATGTGATATTTTTATCGAGCAATTTATTACGGATGCGGCGATACCTAATATGTACACTTTTCTTTATTTATTTCACTTTAACACAATAATAGCATATTTGAAATAAAAAAATTATGTTTTAGTGTTTAAATGTTCTAAGAACTATAGTTTTTATTTATTTTTTGAGCGATTTTTCTATGTAGGGTCTCATTTTTTGCGGAATGAGGTGACAGTTGTATTGGTACCATTTTGTTTGATATACACCTTTTTGATTGCTTGGTGTTGCACTTTTTTTACAGTTTATTTTTTTTATGGTGATTATCGGACGGGGTCTATCATTTGATATATTTATCAAGTCCCTCTTGGATCTTGAAGATCCAGTGGGGCTGATGGCTATACTATACTTTGCAATTCTCTTGCATTGCAAAGTATAATACTATCAGATGTCCTGTAGGTGGCAACACTGGAAGCTTTTGAAAAGGCGTCCGGTTGCCATGGCAACCATTGGGCGCTGCCGTCGCAGCGAGGCAGCCCCGATGGTGGAGAGAGGGAGCCCCCTCCCTCTATTAACCCCATGGGGGACCGCACCGCATCGGGGGCAGAAGGCAGGGGGCCGCGCTGGAAAGGGGGAGAGGGAAGGTACGGGCAGCATTGAGGGAGGCAGCACAAATGGGGGCAGTAGGAATGTATGGAGCGGGGAGGGGGGCGGACCGCATCAGGGCAGGCTGCATGAATATGGATGGGAGCGGGGGGAACTGCATCAGGGGCAGGCGGGGGGCACAAGGGGAGGCTTGGAGGCGCACAGGAAGGGGGCACAGATTGGGGGGCACGAGGACACTACCTGATTTCAGGGTCTGATCTGTGCAAATAAGAGCCTGGAACAGGCATTTTTTCACTGCCACGATTCGATTGGTTAGTCTGCATAGACTAACCAACCGTATCGATTGCCGGCAAGGGACCACTCTGATTGGTACCTTGCTGGCATTACTTAACTGTGTGCTGTCCATGACAGCAGCAGGACAGGGGCAGAAGCTTTAATCCAAACGCTTTGCAGCGCTTGGATTAATGAGCTGCCTGACGTCTATACACGTGCTAGCTGCACGGGGCATGTGCAAATAGCACGTATATAGACGGATTGCAGTCGGGAAGGGGTTAAACAGAACAGGCGCAGGTCTGTCTCTTATACTGTATGTCTGTGTAGGCGTCACTCCTGGTTTTGGCTCACAATTCAGATGGGTGTATGCTGTCCGCTTAAATAAGGATTCATTTTTTTTTTTTTAGGACAATTCAGCATGTTCACAATAAAAGGGATTGCATTTCATATATTTGTGGACCCATAGACTTCAATGGGGCCACATCTTGATTTTCACTGTCAAGTATAGAACATGTTTTATTTATTTTGTGGAGCCGTGGAACAGAAGAAAAGGGCCACATTAAAGTGAATGCAACATACGGCCGTCTGAATGAGCCCTTAGTGATAAACGAAGTTTACAAAAACTCAATTCAGCTGCTTCAACAAATTTCACAAAAACATTTCCTTCATGATGGATTACTTAGTCACAAATTGAATTTCTTTGTCAGTAGCGGGCGCAATGACTGAGAAAGTCAATTGTGCCCCTCCCCGTCCCCATCATTGAATCCCTCAGATGCCACGTTCATTGCTTATTGTGACATCTGAGATGAAAAATTAGAGATTTCAGGGGTTAATCATTTTAAAAAAATACTCACCTTATCAATTTGAGCTCCAAATGGCCGCCATAATCATCTTGATTGAAGATTTTGCGCAAAATCTCATGCACAGGGATGTATGATGTCACCATGCCAACCAGCGTGATCACGTCATACATCACCACGCACAAGATTTTGCCCTGGATGTTCAATCAAGATGGTTGTGGTGGCCTCTTCGTGCTCAAATGGATGAGGAATGGATTTTTTTTACCGCCATTTCATGGAAAATTTTATTGTTACCATAAAGCATGAGGAACTTTGCGGCCTATTCACAATCACTAATGGAAATCACTGACCAAAACACAGACGCGTCAATGAGGCATTACTGATTTAATGATGTCTTTTCAACTACAATTTTGGTGCTGTTTTTGCAGTAAAAACATCAACTTGAAATGCTACCTGTAAGTCTATCGGACTTTATGATATTATCAAAGTGTATAAGATCATAATATCATGTACACTATTTTGTGGAGATCTTTTTTCTATATGAAAAGTGACCTGCATTGCAATTTTCTAATTTAATAGCTTTATATATTACATATCTCTATGAATCGATGGACTGACTGTCCTACTCTTTGCTGTATGTATACTTACACAGTTTATGTATCAATAAATCATTTCTTAAATAAATAAATATTATACAGACAATGGGGGAGATTTAATAAAACTGGTGTAAAGGCAACCAATCAGATTCCACCTTTCATTTTCAGAGCCTCTTTAGAAAATGAAAGGTGGAATCTGACCAGCGACTTGGCCAGTTTTCCTTTTCCCCACATTTGATAAATCGCCCAACATATGGGTTTTAAATTTAAAAAAATCTATTTCCCACAAAATCATTCTACATAATTTAAACTCAGCAAAGGTGCATGGTCAGAATTATCCCTCATGAAATATTTAAACTTCTCAATAATGTTTAACCCCTCAGCATTAAAAAGTGATAGTTTTCCATAGTGTGAGGTGATGTTCTGTAAAACATGAATACTTCCAGATAGTTGGGCTCCTCATCTGCCACTCTAAGGTCCTTATCTATTTATCTAACTCCCCTTTTTCTCCACTTTATAAATCAGTAGTCAGACCACACATGGAGGACTGTGTACAGTTCTGGGCTCCTGTGAACAAGGCAGACATTAGCAGAGCTGGAGAGGGTTTAGAGGAGGGCAACTAAAGTAATAACTGCAATGGGTGGACTACAGGACCCCAAAAAATTATCAAAATTAGGGTTATTCAGTTTAGAAAAAAGACGATTGAGGGGAGATGTAAAAACTTTATAAATATTTCAGGGGTCAGTACAGAGATCTCTCATCATCTATTTATCCCCAGGACTGTGACAAGGGGAACAAAGGTTTGTACACAAACATAGAAGATGGGGAGTTCACTAAAAGAGTTCAAGAGGGGCCGGGATTATTTCTGGAGTGTAATAATATTACAGCCTATAGCTACTAGAGATAGGTCATCGATCCAGGGAGTTATTCTGATTGCCTGATTGGAGTCGGGACGGAATTTTTCCCTAAAGTGGGGAAAATTGGCTTCTACCTCAGAGGGTTTTTTGCCTTCCTCTGGATCAATTTGCAGGATACTAGGCTGAACTGCATGGACAGATGTCTTTTTTTCACCCTTTAAATAGAGATAAGCCAATTTAAAAAATAATTGATTCAGTCGGTTCCACAAATCTTCAGAGAAGATTCTATTCGATCCAAATTTATTTGTGGTGAAATAGGGACCATGTCATACAGGCCTTACAGTTGCTACATAGACAGGATCCGTCGTGTGTCTAATTTTTCCTTCCTTTCCATCAGAAGAAGGGTAAAATAAATGATGATTTCAGCCAGGCCAAAAAGGCAAAATAGTGGCCCAGTCATGAAGAGAAGGGGGGATGCATGGCAGTAGCATATGGAGACCACAGAGTGGCCTAGTGACACAGTGTTGAGGTGGTAACAGCATGAGAAGACCACAGAGTGGTCACTATATTCTAAATATTTGCGAATTCTTGAAGTGCCGATATTTGCAATAAAAATTTGCAATTCGAATATTCGTGATCAACACTATTGATAAAGTGGACAGTAGTATCCCAAAACGCGTCACCATACAATAAACTGAATTTTGTCTTTCAATTGGTTGTGAAAGTGCGCCCCTTGTCCAAAAGCTTGGCCTCCTTGATCTAGCGTTCTCCACTTTTACTGTCTACCTGATCAGCGGAAGTCCAGACTGCACCAACTATTCACTACCCCTATTCTGCCTTTATTGTGGTTGTGTCCAATTGGTGCAACCCAAATAGGTGAGCAAGCAATTTTTTGACTATCTGAGCAACTAATGTTCACTTGACCTACTCACACTATGAGCGCTTTTCTCTCCTCACTGCCACTATGTGCTACAGTATTGAGGTGGCAGCAGCATGAGGAGACCACAGAATGGTGATCTGACTGAATCATGAGGAGAAATTCACTGTCCCCTGGCAGTAGAATACCACCTTGATTCGGAGTTTTGACTATCCCTGACTACCAAAGATTGTATTTCTGGCAGACACTGTAAGCCCCAACCGCTCGTTCTGCTAGGGCACCTCCCTGCCCGCTGCAGCACTGATTGGCTCATCCTTTCAGGATTATGTAAGCATACTTCTTCTTATTTTCTAGTGCTTTTCACACTGACATGTTCAGTAAAATTGTGCTATGCACCGTTTTACTGGATTTGTCCGAAACAAACCTGAAAAAGTATCAATTCGTCTGTCAGGCAAAATTTTGCAAAGTTTGTAACAAACCTGGTTCATGATGAATCGGTTCACTTATCTTTAGTGTATGTGTCATTGGGTGTATGCAGCTATGCTGTTTGTGTATGTCAGCTGTGGAGTCCACCATTGTCTATGAAAGTAGACCATTGGGGCAACATACAAAGGGACCTGCATGTTGGGTTGTCCTGGGTATTTTGTGTAGTGGAAATAGCTTATGCCTTTACATTATTACTATTATTTCTAATTAAACTAAATAATTTTGTTTGAGCAAGGACAATTTTATACATAGATTGCAGTCATTGTCCTGGAACAATAGCTCTACCCAGAAGTAAAAAGTGAACCAAAATGATACGCAACTGACAATACCTCAAGCCAATGTTTAAAGCTGAGAACGTTGCCAATATCTTTCAGTCAGGAACATATCGTAGCCCCTCATGCACCACGTCACGGTGTCTCAGCAAGCATGGGGTCCTACCACTCAACTTCCCGTGGTGTGTGAACAAGGTCTGAACAGTGCTAGAAACCAACTCACAGCCAGGCGCTCACATGCCTCCATAGTAGTATCACCAATGTGAGGACTGTGAAGAAGAATAAAGCTATGAACCGCAGCCACAACTGACCATGTGACACAGAAGCTACCAGATGCAAAAGAACGTTACCACCACAATAAAGTGACAGATTCCATACACATAAAGACAAAAACTCACTGAAAAAAGTGACCTAAACGGGTAGAAATGCTCCAAACCCAGACACTGTAGCGTGTCTATAACCGGGGGAGCAACTCTTCCGCATGCAGTCTGCAGATAACGGCAATCCCCAGCAAAAAATGCGTACAATGGAGGATGCCGGGGCGAACCGCATGCACCACAAGGACATCTTACACAAAATGATACATTGTGCAGATGAAAAAGTATATACATACACAAATCACTGCAAAAAATGCACCAAAATGATACGCAACTGACAATACTTGGTGATACCACTATCGAGGAATGTGAGAGTCTGGCTGTGAGTTGGTTTCTAGCACTGTTCAGACCCTGTTCACACACCACGGGTAGTTGAGTGGTAGGACCCCATGCTTGCTGAGACACCGTGACGTGGTGCATGAGGGGCTCCGATATGTTCCTGACTGGAAGATATTGGCAAAGTTCTCAGCTTTTAACATTGGCTTGAGGAATTAGCTAGTATTGTCAGTTGTGTATCATTTTGGTGCATTTTTTGCAATCACTTGTCTATGTATATATATAACAACAAAATGCTTAAGAAAAATGAATAATTAGACAAAAACACTATGGATGAAATCACTCTAAGGGTTTCAATGACCTTTTTGTAAACTTTTGCCGTTTAAATGTTGCTTCTGCACCTGTAATTTTTGGTGCTGTTTTTGGATCATCAGTGTCAGCTGAAAGTCTATGGGAAATAGACAAGAACTAGGCCATCTTCCAGTCATGCCCCCTTTGTGTGTGGACGTGCTGGAGATGGAGATGAATGAGATGAAGATAAACTTTTCTTTTGATATTTCCTCATTGGCTAAATCTGTAACAAAAGAAATGGTGGAAATGTTATTGCAAACAAATACTAAACAGGATGTAGAAGAAAATAAGTTACAATTAGACAAGGTGGGGGAATTTAAAGGGGTTGTCCGGGATTGGGGACATTGTTCTAATAGTAATAGACTGACATACACATTACAAACATGCATGTCATACCTTTTGGACATATTTCTCAAGCCCAGGTTTTATCCAGTAATTCTTGGCCGGAAGGGAGTATTTTCTTGTATTCAGTGACGTACCGGGTCCCTGGCAGGCCAGCAAAGCCTCCTCTTCCGCTGCTCAGGGAGCCCAGTGACGTCACTGGCAGCCTAGGTAATTATGCAGGAAGGATGGAGGGGCGGTAACTAGGTCGGCCGACATTGCGCTAAGCCCCGCCCCCTCCAGTCAGGTGACGTCACTGGCAGCCTAGGTAATTATGCAGGGAGGATGGAGGGGCGGTAACTAGGCCGGCCGACATTGCTCTAAGCCCCGCTCCCTCCAGTCCGGTGACGTCACCGGGCATGGAGCTTTATTTGCTTTACATATGGGGGAGGAATATGAGGCAGGAGGATGCATATGAATTAATTAAATGAAGTGGCTCACTGCTGGCAATGGACGGTATGGTGCTTCAAACTAAAATTGAGGACGCCACACCTCAAGTAAGAAAACGATAAACAGAAATATAGAAGCGAGCACTCAGAGCTATGGCACACACTCAGATTTTATTAATTAAAATATCACTGATTTAAATGACATAAAATGGATAAGATAATATAAAACAATTTAAAACAATAGCTATGGTCGACCATAAATGTCGACTCAGTTTTATGCTTTACTTATACTTTATTTATGCATTATGTTACTTTTAGATTGTGCTGCATTTTAACATTCTTATTTTACACTAAGTGATATATTAACTAGTGTGTATTTTACAGCATTTTAACATTTTTATCATTCCAACTGGAGATTAAGCATTTTCTACTATCCTAATTGGGGTCTATGTATTGAAAACATGATCTAGAATGTAAATTTTCAAAAAACGCATCTATATTTAAAAAACCGCAACAGAAACGCACCAAAACCGCATCATGGCGGAGATTGATTTTGGATACTCCTATTCCGGATTACAACAACCAGAATTTATGCAGGACCCGAGGTACGCCTATAAAATAGGAGGTTTGAGTTGCAGGAGGTACCACTGAAGAAGGGATTGGAATATCCCGAAACGCGTCTGGGTAACAGACACTCCGCAACTACCTCCGTATTAAGGACTTTTAGCATGGCCATGCTTTAAAAAAGATCTATGAATAACCGCTTCTCCGTGCTGACAATACTGTCCGGGATATCCGAGTAAGCGCTGCTACGAGACGAAAGTCCCGCTCCAAACATCACGAGACTTGAGCGAGATCAGCGTGGAACCCGTGGAGACAGAGCGGCGGACATAGCAGTTTACTCAGCGTCCTCAAGAAACTTCGCCTGAATATAGGAGACCAGATCTCGGACGGCTCCTTCCAGGCAGAGGTAAGACCGCAGCTGAGCTCATTACGGGACTGCATTAATTATAGCCAAGTTTTTCTGTGCGGTGGCATTTACACCATAGACTCGGACTTATCCATTCCCCACAGGAACTTTTATTCAGCGAACATCTTCAGCAAATTGCGCTATTACACGCTGGATTTCAACCACTATTGTTCACATTAAGTCACTTTATATATTTTCTCACTATGTTTATTAATGTAATCTCATTATAATCAAGTTTATATTTCAGCACTAGACATTTAGTCAATTTATTTCATCCTATCACTTTGTATAATTTATTATTGGAATCCCTATTTCTTGCTGCATTAATTTTATGGTCGACCATAGCTATTGTTTTAAATTGTTTTATATTATCTTATCCATTTTATGTCATTTAAATCAGTGATATTTTAACCATGCGGTTTTTGAACATCTGACCGCATTCACACTTGCCACGCCTACTCACGCTGAACAATGGTGGTTTTCTGCTATATAAAGTGTTTAGCTCAATCATAAAAAGCAAGATGATAGAAGAAAAGCAGCACTCACTAATTCCTATACCAATAGAAGCTTTATTCCAGGTAAAAACATGATAGATGCGGGTCACTGCACAGCAATACAAGGCAACAGCCGCTTCGCACTAAACAGTGCTTTGTCTAATAATAATGCCCTGAAGGATTTGGTCGCTGTTAAGATTCCCAAGAAATTGGGATTGGCCAAGGTTCTTAAAATTGAGCGAGTTTATAGGTTAAGCCCATTAAGAGGTATCCAAGAAAGAAAACGGCCAAGAACAGTGATAGCCAAGTTTATGGATTATAGAGATAAAGAAACACTATTAAAGGCATATGGACAATCTGGGGAATTGTTGATTGAGGACAAAAAAAAACCTTTGGTCTCATCAAAGAGAAGAACATTTTCTAATCTATGCTCATTTTTGTTGAGCAAAAGTGAAATTTGCTCTCCGATATCCAGCGCTGCCGAAGAATTTAGTTAAAAATGGTTCTGTTATTCTAGTGAAAGAGGAGGCTAAGAAATTTGTAGAGTTTTTAGGTATAAATCTATAATTAATGTATACCTAAATGGCATCAGGAGTGGATAGAGTTTTTTTTTGTGTATTAAAGGTACAATATATAATGGTATGAATTATATACATTAGTCCTGGACTAATCACACATTGTTTTTTGGACACTTAAGGATTATGGCGGGTATACTGTACACCAGGGATGCTCAGCCTGCGGCCCTCCAGCTGTTGGAAAAAAAATACAACTCTCACGATGCCCTTCTGTAGGATGATAGCAGTAGACTGTCAGGGAATGATGGGAGTTATTGTTTTGCAACAGCTGGAGGGCCACAGGTTGAGCATGCCTCCAGTACACAAAGACAGATTTGAAGAGGAATAATACGCACTTAAAAGAGTTTTAATCAGAGAGATGTGTTATTGTTTTTTTTCTTCTTTTCTTGCTCTCTTTGTTATATCCCATGCTCTTTCTAAATTAAGGGATTTCTTTATAAAGGGTATTTGATATGTTATAAATGTATTTTGAGTAGAAGATTGCACAGCAATATTAACGGTTAATATGAGACCTGCAATTCTGGATGATTCTAAGGAGCCAATTAATGTGTGACTGTTGGACCGTTAAGAATAATATCCTGGAATATTAAAGGTTTATCTACTCCTATTAAGAGGGACAAAATACAAAGGCATTTACATAGATTGGGAGCGCATATACATTATTATAGGAGACAAATTTGAATGAGAAAAAAATGGATACATTATGTCAGATGTGGGTGAGCTTTGCGAGGGGGATAAGTGGAACGAGGTGAAGAGGAGGATTGATTATTTAGCTTCATAAGTAGAGTTGAGCAAACACCTGGATGTTCGGGTTCGAGAAGTTCGACCGAACTTCCCGGAAATGTTCGGGTTCGGGATCCGAACCCGACCCGAACTTCGTCCCGAACCCAAACCCCATTGAAGTCAATGGGGACCCGAACTTATAGGCACTAAAAAGGCTGTAAAACAGCCCAGGAAAGGGCTAGAGGGCTGCAAAAGGCAGCAACATGTAGGTAAATCCCCTGCAAACAAATGTGGATAGGAAAATGAATAAAAATAAAAATAAAATAAATAAAAATTAACCAATATCAATTGGAGAGTGTCACGGCTGAGGATGGGGGGAACCCTCAGCCGTGTGATGCCAGATGATGTTGTGGCTACTCGGCCATGAGAACAGGATAGGGAGCAGGTAACCTCCTCAAGCATCCCTAACCTGACCCTAACTCCTAACCTGCATGGGCCGACCTTAAAGGTAGGAGGACCCATGCGCAGAAACCTCGGAGCCCTGACTTACCCTCCGCAGATCCCTGAGCTAGGAGCTGGGTAAGATGACCTACTGCTCCTAGGCACGGAGGAGCAGGAGTATCAATGGCCAAGCTGTTGGGAAAAGGGGAACTCATACAGCCTTACTGGTATGGCAGGCGAACACGTAGTTCCACCAACCTGCCACAGCCTTGCTGATTGGATCCCTGTGCAAACAGGAATCCAGAACCGTAAGCTGCACCAAAACACATAGCAAGGTCCCAACAGAACATAACATACAACATCAACACACAGCAAGACATAAACATAAGGACAATATCTTTATGACCACAGGGGTGGCTCTCACTGGCAGGTAATATGCACAGGAGGCTGCTCCAGCCAAGCTTGACTGAAGCAACCTACTGTGCCATGCCAAACACCAAGGCTATATAGGCCAAGAAGCCACACCCCACAGTCGGACACACCCAGTGACATCACACACACACTGGGAAGGGACTTAACCCTTCCAGCACCACAGAAGGAAAACACATAGAGGGGGGAAGTGACCAAACTAAGAACACACTGTGGCTGTTGCCGCAGGCAACAACATGGGTGGCAGCCGTCCTGGGACACAGCCCGAAGGCCGGGACACTGCCACCACATGTACAACATACCAAACGTTGCCACGGGCAGCCACAGTGAAGGGAAAGTGTCAAAGTACACACCAGACAACACAAAATGCACACCAGACATACAAACGTGCATACACACACAACTCCCAGGGAACCGCACAAATCACTGTTGTCCGCGGCAACCGCACTTGAGGCAAACAACAACGTGCCTCAAGCTGCGGCTGAAACAACAACCCAAACCGTGGGCAACTGTATGCAGCTCCCAAGGAGTCACGGCCATAACAGTGGCTGTGACAGAGAGAGGTCCCATAGCAGAGAATCTGGCTTCACGTCACCCACCACTGTAACAGTCCATTGTCAGATATTTAGGACCAGTCACCCTGGCAGAGGAGAGAGGTCCCGTAACAGAGAATCTGGCTTCATGTCAGCAGAGAATCAGTCTTCATGTCATAGCAGAGAATCATGCTTTACGTCATCCAACACTGGAACAGTCCATTGTCAGATATTTAGGCCCAGGCACCCAAGCAGAGGAGAGAGGTCCCGTAACAGAGAATCTGGCTTCATGTCAGCAGAGAATCAGTCTGCATGTCATAGCAGAGAATCAGGCTTCATGTTACCCAACACTGGAACAGTCCATTATCAGATATTTAGGCCCTGGCACCCAGGCAAGGGAGAGAGGTCTCATAACAGAGATTCAGGCTTCATGTCAGCAGAGAATCAGTCTTCATGTCATAGCAGAGAATCATGCTTCACGTCACCCACCACTGTAACAGTCCATTGTCAGATATTTAGGCCCAGGCACCCAGGCAGAGGAGAGAGGTCCCGTAACAGAGAATTTGGCTTCATGTCAGTAGAGAATCAATCTGCATGTCATAGCAGAGAATCAGGCTTCACGTCACCCAACACTGGAACAGTCTATTGTCAGATATTTAGGCCCCGGCATCCAGGCAGAGGAGAGAGGTCCCGTAACAGAGAATATGGCTTCATGTCAGCAGAGAATCAGTCTGCATGTCATAGCAGAGAATCATGATTCACGTCACCCACCACTGTAACAGTCCATTGTCATATATTTAGGCCCCGGCACCCAGGCAGAGGAGAGAGCTCCCGTAACAGAGAATCTGGCTTCATGTCAGCAGAGAATCAGTCTGCATGTCATAGCAGAGAATCAGGCTTCAAGTCACCCACCACTGTAACAGTCCATTGTCATATATTTAGGCCCCGGCACCCAGGCAGAGAAGAGAGGTCCCATAACAGAGAATCTGGCTTCATGTCAGCAGAGAATCAGTCTGCATGTCAAAGCAGAGAATCAGGCTTTACGTCACCCAACACTGGAACAGTCCATTGTCAGATATTTAGGCCCAGGCACCCAGGCAGAGGAGAGAGGTCCCATAACAGAGAATCTGGCTTCATGTCAGCAGAGAATCAGTCTGCATGTCATAGCAGAGAATCATGCTTTACGTCACCCAAAACTGGAACAGTCCATTGTCAGATATTTAGGCCCAGGCACCCAGGCAGAGGAGAGAGGTCCCGTAACAGAGAATCTGGCTTCAAGTCAGCAAAGAATCAGTCTTCATGTCATAGCAGAGAATCAGGCTTCACGTCACCCACCACTGTAACAGTCCATTGTCATATATTTAGGCCCCGGCACCCAGGCAGAGGAGAGAGGTCCCGTAACAGAGAATCTGGCTTTATGTCAGCAGAGAATCAGTCTGCATATCATAGCAGAGAAACAGGCTTCACGTCACCCACCACTGTAACAGTCCATTGTCAGATATTTAGGCCCAGGCACCCAGGCAGAGGAGAGAGGTCCCTTAACAGAGAATCTGGCTTCAAGTCAGCAGAGAATCAGTCTGCATGTCATGGCAGAAAATCATGCTTTATGTCACCCAACACTGGAACAGTCCATTGTCAGATATTTAGGACCAGGCACCCAGGAAGAGGAGAGAGGTCCCGTAACAGAGAATCTGGCTTCAAGTCAGCAGAGAATCAGTCTGCATGTCAAAGCAGAGAATCAGGCTTCACGTCACCCAACACTGGAACAGTCCATTGTCAGATATTTAGGCCCAGGCACCCAGGCAGAGGAGAGAGGTCCCGTAACAGAGAATCTGGCTTCAAGTCAGCAGAGAATCAGTCTGCATGTCATAGCAGAGAATCAGGCTTCACGTCACCCACCACTGTAACAGTCCATTGACATATATTTAGGCCCTGGCACCCAGGCAGAGGAGAGAGGTCCCGTAACAGAGAATCTGGCTTCATGTCAGCAGAGAATCAGTCTGCATGTCATAGCAGAGAAACAGGCTTCACGTCACCCAACACTGGAACAGTCCATTGTCAGATATTTAGGCCCAGGCAGAGGAGAGAGGTCCCATAACAGAGTATCTGGCTTCATGTCAGCATAGAATCAGTCTGCATGTCATAGCAGAGAATCAGGCTTCACGTCACCCACCACTGTAACAGTCCATTGTCAGATATTTAGACCCAGGCACCCAGGCAGAGGAGAGAGGTCCCTTAACAGAGAATCTGGCTTCATGTCAGCAGAGAATCAGTCTGCATGTCATAGCATAGAAACAGGCTTCACATCACCCAACACTGGAACAGTCCATTGTCAGATATTTAGGCCCAGGCACCCAGGCAGAGGAGAGAGGTCCCGTAACAGAGAATCTGGCTTCATGTCAGCAGAGAATCAGTCTGCATGTCATAGCATAGAAACAGGCTTCACATCACCCAACACTGGAACAGTCCATTGTCAGATATTTAGGCCCAGGCACCCAGGCAGAGAAGAGAGGTCCCATAAGAGAGAATCTGGCTTCATGTCAGCAGAGAATCAGTCTGCATGTCATAGCAGAGAATCATGCTTTACGTCACCCAACACTGGAACAGTCCATTGTCAGATATTAAGGTCCAGCCACCCAGGCAGAGGAGAGAGGTCCCATAACAGAGCATTTGGCTTCATGTCAGCAGAGAATCAGTCAGAATGTCATAGCAGAGAATTTGGCTTTACGTCACCCAACACTGGAACAGTCCATTGTCAGATATTTAGGCCCCGGCACCCAGGCAGAGGAGAGAGGTCCCATAACAGAGAATCTGGCTTCATGTCAGCATAGAATCAGTCTTCATGTCATAGCAGAGAATCATGCTTTACGTCACCCAACACTGGAACAGTCCATTGTCAGATATTTAGGCCCAGGCACCCAGGCAGAGGAGAGAGGTCCCGTAACAGAGAATCTGGCTTCATGTCAGCAGAGAATCAGTCTGCATGTCATAGCAGAGAATCGGGCTTCACGTCACCCAACAATAGAACAGTCTATTGTCAGATATTTAGGTCCTGGCACCCAGGCAAGGGAGAGAGGTCTCATAACAGACATTCAGGCTTCATGTCAGCAGAGAATCAGTCTTCATGTCATAGCAAAGTATCATGCTTTACGTCACCCAACACTGGAACAGTCCATTGTCAGATATTTAGGCCCAGGCACCCAGGCAGAGAAGAGAGGTCCCATAAGAGAGAATCTGGCTTCATGTCAGCAGAGAATCAGTCTGCATGTCATAGCAAAAAATCAGGCTTCACGTCAGCCACCACTGTAACAGTTCATTGTCATATATTTAGGCCCAGGCACCCAGGCAGAGGAGAGAGGTCCCGTAACAGAGAATCTGGCTTCATGTCAGCAGAGAATCAGTCTGCATGTCATAGCAGAGAATCAGGCTTCACGTCAGCCACCACTATAACAGTTCATTGTCATATATTTAGGCCCAGGCACCCAGGCAGAGGAGAGAGGTCCCGTAACAGAGAATCTGGCCTCATGTCAGCAGAGAATCAGTCTGCATGTCATAGCAGAGAATCAGGCTTCACGTCACCCAACATTGTAACAGTCCATTGGCATATATTTAGGCCCCGGCACCCAGACAGAGGAGAGGTTAATTCAACTTTGGGTTGCCTCGCAATATAATGGTAAAATGAAAATAAAAATAGGATTGAATGAGGAAGTGCCCTGGAGTACAATAATATATGGTTAAGGGGAGGTAGTTAATGTCTAATCTGCACAAGGGATGGACAGGTCCTGTGGGATCCATGCCTGGTTCATTTTTATGAACGTCAGCTTATCCACATTGGCTGTAAACAGGCGGCTGCCTTTGTCTGTAATGACGCCCCCTGCCGTGCTGAATACAAGTTCAGACAAAACGCTGGCCGCCGGGCAGGCCAGCACCTCCAAGGCATAAAAGGCTAGCTCTGGCCACGTGGACAATTTAGAGACCCAGAAGTTGAATGGGGCCGAACCATCAGTCAGTACGCGGAGGGGTGTGCACACGTACTGTTCCACCATGTTAGTGAAATGTTGCCTCCTGCTAACATGTTGCGTATCAGGTGGTGGTGCAGTTAGCTGTGGCGTGTTGACAAAACTTTTCCACATCTCTGCCATGCTAAACCTGCCCTCAGAGGAGCTGGCCGTGACACAGCTGCCTTGGTGACCTCTTGCTCCTCCTCTGCCTTGGCCTTGGGCTTCCACTTGTTCCCCTGTGACATTTGGGAATGCTCTCAGTAGCGCGTCTAACAACGTGCGCTTGTACTCGCGCATCTTCCTATCACGCTCCAGTGCAGGAAGTAAGGTGGTCACATTGTCTTTGTACCGAGGATCCAGCAGGGTGGCAACCCAGTAGTCCGTACATGTTAAAATGTGGGCAACTCTGCTGTCGTTGCGCAGGCACTGCAGCATGTAGTCGCTCATTTGTGCCAGGCTGCCCAGGGGTAGGGACAAGCTGTCCTCTGTGGGAGGCGTATCGTCATCGTCCTGCATTTCCCCCCAGCCACGCACCAGTCATGGGCCCGAGCTGCGTTGGGTGCCACCCCGCTGTGACAATGCTTCATCCTCATCCTCCTCCACCTCCTCCTCATCCTCCTCCTCCTCCAGTAGTGGGCCCTGGCTGGCCACATTTGTACCTGGCCTCTGCTGTTGCAAAAAACCTCCCTCTGAGTCACTTCTAAGAGACTGGCCTGAAAGTGCTAAAAATGACCCCTCTTCCTCCTCCTCCTCCTCCTGGGCCACCTCCTCTTCCATCATCGCCCTAAGTGTTTTCTCAAGGAGACATAGAAGTGGTATTGTAACGCTGATAACGGCGTCATCGCCACTGGCCATGTTGGTGGAGTACTCGAAACAGCGCAACAGGGCACACAGGTCTCGCATGGAGGCCCAGTCATTGGTGGTGAAGTGGTGCTGTTCTGCAGTGCGACTGACCCGTGCGTGCTGCAGCTGAAACTCCACTATGGCCTGCTGCTGCTCGCACAGTCTGTCCAGCATGTGCAAGGTGGAGTTCCACCTGGTGGGCACGTCGCATATGAGGCGGTGAGCGGGAAGGCCGAAGTTACGCTGTAGCGCAGACAGGCGAGCAGCGGCAGGATGTGAACGCCGGAAGCGCGAACAGACGGCCCGCACTTTATGCAGCAGCTCTGACATGTCGGGGTAGTTGTGAATGAACTTCTGCACCACCAAATTCAGCACATGCGCCAAGCAAGGGATGTGCGTCAAACCGGCTAGTCCCAGAGCTGCAACGAGATTTCGCCCATTATCGCACATCAACCAGGCCGGGCTTGAGGCTCACCGGCAGCAACCACTCGTCGGTCTGTTGTTCTATACCAAGCCACAACTCCTGTGCGGTGTGGGGCCTGTCCCCCAAACATATGAGTTTCAGAATGGCCTGCTGACGTTTACCCCGGGCTGTGCTGAAGTTGGTGGTGAAGGTGTGTGGCTGACTGGATGAGCAGGTGGAAGAAGAGGAGGAGGAAGCTGAGTAGGAGGAGGTGGCAACAGGAGGCAAAGAATGTTGCCCTGCGATCCTTGGCGGCGGAAGGACGTGCGCCAAACAGCTCTCCGCCTGGGGCCCAGCTGCCACTACATTTACCCAGTGTGCAGTTAGGGAGATATAGCGTCCCTGGCCTGTGCTTACTGGTCCACGTATCTGTGGTTAGGTGGACCTTGCCACAGATGGCGTTGCGCAGTGCACACTTGATTTTATCGGATACTTGGTTGTGCAGGGAAGGCACGGCTCTCTTGGAGAAGTAGTGGCGGCTGGGAACAACATACTGTGGGACAGCAAGCGACATGAGCTGTTTGAAGCTGTCTGTGTCCACCAGCCTAAATGACAGCATTTCATAGGCCAGTAGTTTAGAAATGCTGGCATTCAGGGCCAGGGATCGAGGGTGGCTAGGTGGGAATTTACGCTTTCTCTCAAATGTTTGTGAGATGGAGAGCTGAACGCTGCCGTGTGACATGGTTGAGATGCTTGGTGACGGAGGTGGTGGTGTTGGTGGTACATCCCCTGTTTGCTGGGCGGCAGGTGCCAACGTTCCTCCAGAGGTGGTGGAAGAGGCCGAGGCGGCAGCAGCAGAAGAGGCCGAGGCGGCAGCAGCAGAAGAGGCCCAGGCGGCAGCAGCAGAAGAGGTAGCAGGGGGAGCCTGAGTGACTTCCTTGTTTTTAAGGTGTTTACTCCACTGCAGTTCATGCTTTGCATGCAGGTGCCTGGTTATGCAGGTTGTGCTAAGGTTCAAAACGTTAATGCCTCGCTTCAGGCTCTGATGGCACAGCGTGCAAACCACTCGGGTCTTGTCATCAGCACATTGTTTGAAGTAGTGCCATGCCAGGGAACTCCTTGAAGCTGCCTTTGGGGTGCTCGGTCCCAGATGGCGGCGGTCAGTAGCAGGCGGAGTCTCTTGGCGGCGGGTGTTCTGCTTTTGCCCACTGCTCCCTCTTTTGCTACGCTGTTGGCTCGGTCTCACCACTGCCTCTTCCTCCGAACTGTGAAAGTCAGTGGCACGACCTTCATTCCATGTGGGGTCTAGGACCTCATCGTCCCCTGCATCGTCTTCCACCCAGTCTTGATCCCTGACCTCCTGTTCAGTCTGCACACTGCAGAAAGACGCAGCAGTTGGCACCTGTGTTTCGTCATCATCAGAGACATGCTGAGGTGGTATTCCCATGTCCTCATCATCAGGAAACATAAGTGGTTGTGCGTCAGTGCATTCTATGTCTTCCACCGCTGGGGAAGGGCTAGGTGGATGCCCTTGGGAAACCCTGCCAGCGGAGTCTTCAAACAGCATAAGAGACTGCTGCATAACTTGAGGCTCAGACAGTTTCCCTGGTATGCATGGGGGTGATGTGACAGACTGATGGGCTTGGTTTTCAGGCGCCATCTGTGTGCTTTCTGCAGAAGACTCAATGGGAGATAATGTGAACGTGCTGGATCCACTGTCGGCCACCCAATTGACTAATGCCTGTACCTGCTCAGGCCTTACCATCCTTAGAACGGCATTGGGCCCCACCAAATATCTCTGTAAATGATGGCGGCTACTGGGACCTAAGGTAGTTGGTACACTTGGACGTGTGGCTGTGACAGAACTGCCACGTCCTTTCCCAGCACCAGAGGGTCCACTAACAACACCACGACCATGTCCACATCCTTTACTAGATGTTTTCCTCATTGTTATCGTTCACCACAACAACAAAAATATTATTTGGCCCAATGTATTGAATTCAAATTCAGGCCCTTTTTTACAGACAACTAACACTATCTGGCTATCTATTTAGGTACCGTATTAAACTAATACAGGCAGAGCAGTAACCACAGATTTAGCTGAATATAAATTTGAGGCCTATTATTTAGGCGCTGGGTGACAGGTATACGTTTACAGACAGAATTAGACTGGGATATGCACAGTAGCGTGTGTGTGAAGTTATTGAGAATGACCCTATGTGCACCCTGAATCTTATATACCCTTTTAGGGAAAGATTTAAAGAAGGCCTGATACAGCAGAAACCACTAATTTAGAGAATTGCTAAATTGGGAATTGTATTTCAACCCAGAACAAAAACTGTGCTTTGACGGACACTAAATAACTTGCCCAGCTACAGCAATAACCACAGATTTAGCTGACTATAAATTTGAGGCCTATTATTTAGGCGCTGGGTGACAGGTATACATTTACAGACAGAATTAGACTGAGATATGCACAGTAGCGTGTGTGTGAAGTTATTGAGAATGACCCTATGCGCACCTTGAATCTTTTATACCCTTTTAGGGATAGATTTAAAGTAGGTCTGATACAGCAGAAACCACTAAATTAGGAAATTGCAAAATTGGGAATTGTATTTCAACCCAGAACAAAAACTGTGCTTTGACGGACACTAAATAACTTGACCAGCTACTGCAATAATGACAGATTTGGATGAATATAAATTTGAGGCCTATTATTTAGGCGCTGGGTGACAGGTATACGTTTACGGACAGAATTAGACTGGGATATGCACAGTAGCGTGTGTGTGAAGTTATTGAGAATGACCCTATCAGCACCTTGATTCTGATATACCCTTTTAGGGATGTATTTAAAGTAGGCCTGATACAGCAAAAAACACTAATTTAGAGAATTGCTAAATTGGGAATTGTATTTCAACCCAGAACAAAAACTGTGCTTTGACAGACACTGAATAACTTGTCCAGCCACAGCAATAACCACAGATTTAGCTGACTATAAATTTGAGGCCTATTATTTAGGCGCTAGGTGACAGGTATACTTTTACAGTTAGAATTAGACTGGAATATGGCCAAAAAATAACCAAACTATTGATGGTTAAATGCACTTGGTGTGAAGGCCCGACCCTGATGTAGGATATAGCCAAAAAACAACCACACTATTGAGGGTTAAATGCACTTGGTGATAGCTTGCCCCTGATGTAGTATATGGCCAAAAAATAACCACACTATTTATAGTTAAATGCACTTGGTGTGACAGCTTCACCCTGTTGTAGGATATAGCCAAAAAACAACCACACTATTGAGGGTTAAATGCACTTGGTGACAGCTTGCCCCTGATGTAGGATATGGCCAAAAAATAATCACACTATTGATGGTTAAATGCACTTGGTGTGACAGCTTAACCCTGATGTAGGATATGGCCAAAAAACAACCACACCATTGAGGGTTAAATGCACTTGGTGACAGGCTCAGCTTGCCCCTGATGTAGTATATGGCCAAAAAATAACCACACTATTGATGGTTAAATGCACTTGGTGTGACAGCTTAACCCTGATGTAGGATATAGCCAAAAAACAACCACACTATTGAGGGTTAAATGCGCTTGGTGACAGCTTGCCCCTGATGTAGTATATGGCCAAAAAATAACCACACTATTGATGGTAAATGCACTTGGTGTGGCAGCTTCACCCTGATGTAGGATATAGCCAAAAAACAACCACACTATTGAGGGTTAAATGCACTTGGTGACAGGCTCAGCTTGTCCCTGATGTAGTATATGGCCAAAAAATAACCACACTATTGATGGTTAGATGCACTTGGTGTGACAGCATGACCCTGATGTAGGATATAGCCAAAAAATAACCACACTATTGATGGTTAAATGTACTTGGTGGCAGCTTGTGCTGGCGCACGACAAGACACAAAATGGCCGCCGATCTCCCCAGAAAAAAGTGAATGAAAAACGCTCTGGGCAGCCTAAAAACAGTTAGCAATTGAATAGCAGCAGTTCAATCATCCACAGCTGCAGATCGATCACTGAATTAAGTCTTTTGGAGGAGTTAATCACTGCCTAATCTCGCCCTAACGTCGCAGCTGCAACCTCTCCCTATACTGATCAGAGCAGAGTGACGGGCGGCGCTACGTGACTCCAGCTTAAATAGAGGCTGGCTCACATGCTGCACTGGCCAATCATAGCCATGCCAACAGTAGGCATGGCTGTGATAGCCTCTTGGGGCAAGTAGTATGACGCTTGTTGATTGGCTGCTTTGCAGCCTTTCAAAAAGCGCCAAGAAAGCGCTGATCACCGAACCCGAACCCAGACTTTTACGAAAATGTCCGGGTTCGGGTCCGTGTCACGGACACCCCAAAATTCGGTACGAACCCGAACTATACAGTTCGGGTTCGCTCATCCCTAAATGTGGACATTCCATAAATCAATTACGGTTTTGTGCAATAGATGGGTAAGTTATCTCCGAAGGGGAGGGGACAAGAACAAGATTTTGAGAAAAAAAGAACTCAAATGGATATACAATCTGAAGTCACTCCAACCCTATGGATTTAACATTGAGTATAATGTTGCCACAATAGATTAAGTTTGGGTTGTGTGATTTCTTTGTGGGTGTACAATGCTAGTATTGTTTTTACATACAGTGGCTTTTTCCCCATCTGTGATTATCTGAGGGAGTGGATTCGGCAATTCTGTCCTTTGACAATGGCGGAGCAGGATATGTTGCTGCCCACTTTGGTTATTTGGGGGACAGAATTAGGTTATGAGGAGTGTGTATAGTGACATCAGATTATGCCTCTGTAGATTAGAACATATAGGGGTTACCCTGATCATATACATATCTGACTTTATTATAATATGTAGATTCATCACCCGGACAGTCTGGGGGCATTATCCCATAATCCATACTTGTATGGATTGGGATAATTGATTATCTAGTTCTCCTTACGCATGTGATTTATCACAGTTTGTAGGTATGGGACTCCTATGGATCCCTGGATACCTTCAGTGTCTTTGTGTGTTGCCGCGGTAACACTGGGACGCCCATTGTGAGGTCAGTAAGTTGCGCGTCAACGGCAGGATGAGGTAATCGGGAGCGTTTGTCGCGAGAGGACGGAGCAACATGGCGCTTAGGGGCGGACCGACGGACGCAGTACGTAGGCCATCAATGATGGGTATACATGCGCACTGAGCGGTAAGGACATGGCAAGTGTCATTTTGTTTTATATTTGAGATTCAGTAATTACAGGTGTTTTGTGATGATGGGGTTAACCTTCAGGAGGATTGTTGGAGACTCAAGTGAGGCACATAGGTGAATTAGATGAAGTGAACACACATTCTCATTGGTGTATTTGTGCCATTGCCTGCAATTGGATAATCTGGATGGGGGGGGGGGGGGCGCAATTGTTTTTTATTATAAATTGATGGATGTAACACAATGTGAACAGGCTTGACAAAGGCTTTGTATCAGCCGAAACGTTGGCATTTGTATTACTGCTTTGAAGTCGATGATGTGAGATGCTGCTGATACCGTCTGCATTTTTCTACGCTCTGGATAGGGCATCATTATCTGATCGGCAGGAGTCCGATACCCTGGACCCTTGATGATCAGCTTCCTAGGCCACGTGATGTCACCTTACATCGGTCACATGGCCTAGCTATAGCTCAGCCCTATCCAAGTGAATGGGCTAAGCTGCTTTTCTAATCACAGCCTCTGTACTATGTATGGCACCGTGCTTTGAGAGATGCCGGGAGCCAGGGCTCACCAGAGCTCCAGTGAGCATGGCGGGTCCCTGTAACAGCTGATTGGTGGGGGTGCTAGAAGTCAGACCTCACCGATCTCATAATGATGACCTATCCTACTGAAAGGTCATCATTATATTTATCGGGATAACCCCTTTAATACTATCAAATAATAAATAAATAAATATTCTTCAGATTGGTAGGTGGGTATTTGTTCTCTCCTCATTTTGCTCCTGGTCGGCCAAAGTTCTGGCAGATGGTAGGGGATTGTTTATTTTTGCTTGTGTTTCATTTTTTATGATTATCCAAAGAAGATGTATTGTGAATTACTTTTTGTCATTGAGTGAAACTGAAACAAAAAAGTTTCATGGATATGCCTCCATCGCTGCCCTGTAATGTGGAGATGAGGCCGCGCCTTGTGTATTGTCTACCACATTCACAGAGACGTGTGATTGTCCACACAACAATAGTGAGAGATCGTCATCTGGACATTAGACTCACAATAACAAATACTCCAGTCATTCAGATGATAATTTTGCTGGCCCAGATAACATTTCAGGGGTTTAGTGAAAAATAAAGCAAAAACAGAAATTACATTTACAAGCTATTCCACAGGACTGAGCACTATTACATTTGCACTTTATTTCTCACAATTTTTGGGAGTTGTTTTTGGCAACTTAGAAAAAAAACATGAAATTCATACTTTTTTTTAGAAGCATTTCTTTAGTGGCGTTTTCTTTGTCACACACTTTTAGCAGTTTGACTGGGCAGTTTTTTTTTTAAAAGAGAAGCCAGTGGTATGACACCAGAAAAAAGCCAAATCTAGAGCATGCTGCATTCTGGAAGCGACATCATGGACATCACAAGAAATGTAGTGTACTTCATTATTATTTATTATCGTGTAGAAAACACTTGGACTCAGCTTTTTTGCCAACAACATGTTGCAGAAAACAAATAATTAGATAAAAAGACTATGGATGAAATTGGCCTAAGATCTCATGCACACGTCGGTGGTTTGAGTCCTCATGATAACTACTCTGTTTGGGGATCGGATGCAGATTTATGCACTTCAATTGGGCTCTCCACATCCACACATCCGTTCTGTGGCCCTGCCAAAAAATTAGAACAAAAAAATTAGGATAAGACTGTTTAATTGTGGGCTGGATGTTCCATAAAACGTGGAAAACAAACGGCCAGAATCCGTGTTTTGCAGATCCGCCGTGGGCATGAGTCAGTTTTCGGTCAGTGATTTCCATAATTGATTTTGAGCCAAAACCAAGTGCGTCTTTAAACACAGAACAGGCGCAGGTCTGTCTCTTACACTTTATCTCTGTGTAGGCTTCACTCCTGGTTTTGGCTCACAATTCAGATGGCTGTAATGTGTCTGCTAAAATGAGGATCCGTTTTTTTTGTGGACAATTCCGCATGTTCACAAAAAAAGGGATTGCATTTCACATTTTTGTGTCACACAGACTTCAATGGGGCCACAACTTGATTTTCACTGTGAAGTATAAAACATGTATTATTTATTTTGTGGAGCCGTGGAACAGAAGAAAAGGGCCACATTGAAGTGAATGCAACATACGGCCGTCTGAATGAGCCCTTAGTGATAAGCGAAGTTTTACAGAAACTCAATTCAGCTACTTCGCCAAATTTCAGAATTTTTTTTCCTTCATGACGGATTATTTAGTCACAAAGTGCATTTCTTTGTAAATAGTCATTGCGCCCCTCCCCATCCCCGTCATTGAATTTCTCAGATGCCACGTTCATTGCTTGTTGCGACATCTGAGAAGAAAAATTAGGGCTTTTAGGGGTTAGTCATTTAAAATAAATACTCATCTTATTCATTTGAGCTCCAAATGGCCGCCATAATCATCTTGATTGAAGATTTTGCGCAATATCTCATGCACGGGATGTATGATGTCACCATGCCGACCAGCTTGATCACGTCATACGTCAACATTCACAAGATTTTGCCCTGGATGTTCAATCAAGATGGTTGTGGTGGCCTCTTCCTGCTCAAATGGATGAGGTATGAATTTCTTTTTACCGCCATTTCATAGAAAATTTAATTGTTACCATAAAGCATGAGGAATTTTGTCTTTGCGGCCTACTCATAATCACTAATGGAAATCACTGACCAAAACACTGACGTGTCAATGAGGCATTACTGATTTAATGATGTCTTTTCAACTACAATTTTGGTGTTTTTGCAGTAAAAACATCAACTTCAAAAGCTACCTGTAAGTCTATAGGACTTTATGGTATTAGCAAAGTGTATAAGATCTTAATATCATGTACACTATCATGTGGAGATCTTTTTTCTATATGAAAATTTTATAGCTTTATTATTATTATTATTTATTATTTAAGCGCCATTCATTCCATAGCGCTGTACATATGATAAGCGGTGCACATACATAACACAGACAATTGTACTAATCATAAACAAGACGAGTTACAGACTGGTACAGAAGGAGAGAGGGCCCTGCCAGTGAGGGCTCACAATCTACATGGTATGGGAGAAGGACACAGTAGGTGCGGGTTAAGTTGGTCATGGCGGTATAGAGGCAGCAGGGTCACGGGTTGTAGGCTTGTCTGAAGAGGAGGGTTTTCAGGTTTCTTTTGAAGGATTCCACTGTAGGTGAGAGTCTGATATGTTGGGGTAGCGAGTTCCAGAGTATGGGGGATGCACGGGAGAAATCTTGGAGTCGATTGTGGGAAGAGGCGATAAGAGGAGAGGAGAGAAGGAGGTCTTGTGAGGATCGGAGAGTGCGTGTGGGGATGTATCGGGAAAGTAGCTCAGAGATGTAGGGAGGGGACGGGTTATGGACGGCCTTGTATGTGTTTGTCAGTACTTTGAAGTGGATTCGTTGGGCAATGGGGAGCCAGTGAAGGGATTGGCAGAGGGGTGAGGCAGAGGAGTAATAAGGTGAGAGGTGGATTAGTCGGGCAGCGGAGTTGAGGATAGATTGGAGGGGTGCGAGGGTGCTAGATGGAAGGCCACAGAGGAGAATGTTGCAGTAGTCTAGGCGGGAGATAATGAGGGCATGTACGAGCATTTTCGCAGATTCGAAGTTAAGGAAAGCACGGATGCGGGAGATGTATTTGAGTTGGAGGCGGCAGGTGGTGGAAAGGGCTTGGATGTGCGGTCGGAAGGAAAGGGCAGAATCTAAGGTCACTCCAAGGCAGCGGGCTTTTTTGACTGGGGATAATGTGCAGCCATTGATCGTGATAGATAGGTCTGTTGGGGGGTTGAACAAGATGGGGGAAAGATTATGAATTCTGTCTTATCCATGTTAAGTTTAAGAAAGCGAGAGGCGAAGATGGATGATATAGAAGATAGACATTGTGGGATTCTTGATAGTAAGGAGGTGATGTCTGGACCAGAGAGGTAGATTTGTGACCAGAGAGGTAGACTTTATATATTACATATCTCTATGTATCGATGAACTGACTGTCCTACTCTTTGCTGTATGTATACTTACACAGTTTATGTATCAATAAATCATTTCTTGAATAAAAATATATATATACAGACAATGGGGGAGATTTAATAAAACTGGTGTAAAGGCAACCAATCAGATTCAAACTTTCATTTTTCAGAGCCTCTTTGGAAAATGAAAGGTGGAATCTGACTGGCGACCAGGACAGTTTTCCTTTACCCCACATTTGTTAAATCGCCCAACATATGGGTTTTAAATTAAAAAAAAATCTATTTCCCACAAAATCATTCTACATAATTTAAACTCAGCAAAGGTGCATGGTCAGAATTATCCCTTATGAAATATTTAAACTTCTCAATAATGTTTAACCAGTAATAATATAGGTTGGCTCACAGTATTTTTGCATAAATGTTTTATTAGTACACTAAATCAAATATTAAAAATTAGCTAGCTTTGTGCCATCATATCAGCATACATACATGAATAAATGTGTACAAATAGGTTAATATGTGCGGAGCTCACGCACAAACCTAGATGATTGGAGTACTCCTAAGAATAGGACCAAATAGCTACAGTGAGGCTGCGAGAGATATTCACTTGAATTGAACCGCTTGAATGTCCAGGGCATAAGTATCAATTTGCCAGATAGTTGAAACAAAAGTTGCAAAACGTCTTTGCTGTAGTTGCCACAGGAAAGGTTCTCTATTCAAATGTCCTGTAACAAATCATAACCGCACTTGTTTGGCGATGTTCCACTTACTATTTGCTTGTGGAGCAAGGCTTCAGACCCGCTCGCTCAGCGTCTCACTCCCTCAGCATCCCACGTGTCCAGCCAGATAGTCGATCGCTGGTTGATGACGCAGACGCCTGAAGCCGTCAAGCCCACGGAAGCTGGTTGAGCTGAGCTGGTAATTGCCTGAACCTGTCAGGCCAGCGGCAGTGGATGCAACAGGATTTTACCTTAAGTTTGCGGTAATGTTGAATATAATGTCCCAGGTTTTTGATCCACTTTAGGGATAGTTGGTAAATGCAGAACCTTTCCAGTGGTCTGGGACGTCTTCAAATGTTTGTAGAGGTTGGAAAATTGGAAATTGAAGAAAGTCCTCTTCTCGCTTGTTTTATAAAAACCGCACCAGTAGCCTTGGTCTCTATACACACTAGACGCATTTCGGAAACAAGTTCCTTCCTCAGTAGATAATCACAGAATGCTGAATGCAGGCACAAAACATGACTTTAAATACCCTCTTGGGTTCAATATAAAATATGGGTTGGATTGTGGACTGGACTGATTGCTCAGCCTCAATCAATACCTCCACAATATAAACAATGGTTATTCACAGATTTATTGCAACATATATCTTGCTGTCGCATTATATATATATATACATGTGCAAAGCCATACCAAAAATATGCAAAATAAATGATAACATATACTGAATTGACTCGATTATGGTATTAACATGTTAGAGTATTAAACGGATTTAGTAGAAAGTCTGGACCGGACTGTGAACTGAACTGGAGTGTAATACTATTACAGGCTATAGCTACTAGAGATTGGTCGTTGATCCAGGGAGTTATTCTAATTGTCTGATTGGAGTCAGGAAGGAATTTTTCCCCTAAAGTGGGGAAAATTGACTTCTACCTCACAGGTTTTCTTTGTCTTCCTCTGGATCAATTTTCAGGATAACAGGCTGAACTGCATGGACAGATGTCCTTTTTCAGCCTTATAAATAGAGATGAGCGAATTTCTAATAAAATGTATTCTGTCGGTTCGACAAATTTTCCACAAAGATTCTATTCGATCCAAATTTATTTGTGGTGAATCACGTTAAAAAACAGTTATTTCAAGGTTGCAGAGAGCCTATATACAGTCAGGGCCATGAATATTGGGACACAATTCTAATATTTTTGGCTCTATATGCCACCACAATTGATTTGAAATGAAACAAACAAGATGCTTTACCTGCAGACTGTCAGCTTTAATATGTGGGTATTTACATCCAAATCAGGTGAACGGTGTAGGAATTACAACAGTTTGCATATATGCCTCCCACTTGTTAAGGGACCAAAAGTAATGGGACAATTGGCTATCACACAGTCACAGCTTTCACCGTATATTGCATGGATGGTCAAGATCAGTATATCACAACACAAAAAATGTATACAACAACAAAAAAGATATATAAAAAATATAAAATATAAAATATATACCTATAAAATACAAATAAAATACAATAAAAAATTATTTAATATTACATCATGTCACATTGGGGAGAGAAGAGAAGGGAAGGGATGCAGGAGGAGTCAATGCGCTGAAAAACAGCCAAGCATTGACTCCCCGTGTAAACCCACCCATCTCTCCTACAGGAACCCAAAAATTTCAATCTCCGAGTTCTCTCCCTAATTCCACACTTTAGATATTCCAACATGTGACATGATGTAATATTAAATAATTTTTAATTGTATTTTATTTGTATTTTATAGGTATATATTTTATATTTCATATTTTTATATATCTTTTTTGTTGTTGTATACATTTTTTGTGTTGTGATATACTGATATTGA
This sequence comes from Bufo gargarizans, assembly GCF_014858855.1. Taxonomy (NCBI): domain Eukaryota; kingdom Metazoa; phylum Chordata; class Amphibia; order Anura; family Bufonidae; genus Bufo; species Bufo gargarizans. Next base: position 624,691,205 of record NC_058082.1, read on the forward strand.
CCATCCATGCAATATACGGTGAAAGCTGTGACTGTGTGATAGCCCAGTTCACAGTCCGGTCCAGACTTTCTACTAAATCCGTTTAATACTCTAACATCTTAATACCATAATCGAGTCAATTCAGCATATGCTATAATTTATTTTGCATATTTTTGGTATGGCTTTGCACATGTATATATATATATAATGCGACAGCAAGATATATGTTGCAATAAATCTGTGAATAACCATTGTTTATATTGTGGAGGTATTGATTGAGGCTGAGCAATCAGTCCAGTCCACAATCCAACCCATATTTTATATTGAACCCAAGAGGGTATTTAAAGTCATGTTTTGTGCCTGCATTCAGCATTCTGTGATTATCTACTGAGGAAGGAACTTGTTTCCGAAACGCGTCTAGTGTGTATAGAGACCAAGGCTACTGGTGCAGTTTTTATAAAACAAGCGAGAAGAGGACTGTGGAACATCGCCAAACAAGTGCGGTTATGATTTGTTACAGGACATTTGAATAGAGAACCTTTCCTGTGGCAACTACAGCAAAGACGTTTTGGAACTTTTGTTTTAACTATCTGGCAAATTGATACTTATGCCCTGGACATTCAAGCGGTTCAATTCAAGTGAATATCTCTCGCAGCCTCACTGTAGCTATTTGGTCCTATTCTTAGGAGTACTCCAATCATCTAGGTTTGTGCGTGAGCTCCGCACATATTAACCTATTTGTACACATTTATTCATGTATGTATGCTGATATGATGGCACAAAGCTAGCTAATTTTTAATATTTGATTTAGTGTACTAATAAAACATTTATGCAAAAATACTGTGAGCCAACCTATATTATTACTGATTTATTCCTTCTTTTCAGTTGGTAACTGAAAGGCTGTGCTCCAGTAGTTTGCTGGTTGAGCCTTTTCTAGATATTTGATAATAATGTTTAACCCTTTAGCATTAAAAAGTGATAATTTTCAAGTGTGTGGTGATGTTCTGTAAAACATGAATACTTCCAGATAGTTGGCCTCATCATCTGCCATTTTTCCACTCCAAGGTCCTTATCTATTTATCTAACTTTGTTTTCCTCCACTTTTCAAATCACTAGTCAGGCTACACATGGAGTACTGTGTACAGTTCTGGGATCCTCTGAACAAGGCAGACATAGCAGAGCTGGAGAGGGTTCAGAGGAGGGCAACTAAAGTAGTAACTGGAATGGGTAGACTACAGGACCCAAAAAGATTATCAATATTAGGGTTATTCAGTTTAGAAAAAACGATTGAAAGGAGATGTAAAAACTGTATAAATATATCAGAGGTTAGTGTTGAGATCTCTCCCATCATCTATTTATCCCCAGGACTGTGACAAGGGGACATCCTGTGCATCTGGAGGAAAGAAGGTTTGTACACGAACATAGAAGATGGAGAGTTCACTAAAAGAGTTAAAAAGAGGCCTGGATGTATTTCTGGAGTGTAATACTATTACAGACTATAGCTACTAGAGATTGGTCGTTGATCCAGGGAGTTATTCTAATTGTCTGATTGGAGTCAGGAAGGAATTTTTCCCCTAAAGTGGGGAAAATTGACTTCTACCTCACAGGTTTTCTTTGTCTTCCTCTGGATCAATTTTCAGGATAACAGGCTGAACTGCATGGACAGATGTCCTTTTTCAGCCTTATAAATAGAGATGAGCGAATTTCTAATAAAATGTATTCTGTCGGTTCGACAAATTTTCCACAAAGATTCTATTCGATCCAAATTTATTTGTGGTGAATCACGTTAAAAAACAGTTATTTCAAGGTTGCAGAGAGCCTATATACAGTCAGGGCCATGAATATTGGGACATTGACACAATTCTAATATTTTTGGCTCTATATGCCACCACAATTGATTTGAAATGAAACAAACAAGATGCTTTACCTGCAGACTGTCAGCTTTAATTTGTGGGTATTTACATCCAAATCAGGTGAACGGTGTAGGAATTACAACAGTTTGCATATATGCCTCCCACTTGTTAAGGGACCAAAAGTAATGGGACAATTGGCTTCTCAGGTGTTCCATGGCCAGGTGTGTGTTATTCCCTCATTATCCCAATTACAATGAGCAGATAAAAGGTCCAGAGTTCATTTCAAGTGTGCTATTTGCATTTAGAATCTGTTGCTGTCAACTCTCAAGATTAGATCCAAAGAGCTGTCACTATCAGTGAAGCAAGCCATCATTAGGCTGATAAAACAAAACAAACCCATCATAGAGATTGCAAAAACATTAGGCGTGGCCAAAACAACTGTTTGGAACATTCTTAAAAAGAAGGATCGCACCGATAAGCTCAGCAACAACAAAAACACCGGTAGACCATAGAAAACAACTGTGGTGGATGACGGAACAATTCTTTCCCTTGTGAGGAAAACACCCTTCACAACAGTTTACCAGATCAAAAACACTCTCCAGGAGGTAGGTGTATGTGTGTCAATGTCAACAATCAAGAGAAAACTTCACCAGAGTGAATACAGAGGGTTCACCACAAGATGTAAACCATTGGTAAGCCTCAAAAACAGGAAGGCCTGATTAGAGTTTATCAAACGACATCTATAAAAGCCCTCACAATTCTGGAACAACATCCTATGGACAGATGAGACCAAGATCAACTTGTACCAGAGTGATGGAAAGAGAAGAGTATGGAGAAGGAAAGGAACTGCTCATCATCCTAAGCATACCACTTCATCAGTGAATCATGGTGCTGGTAGTGTCATGGCTTGGGCATGTATGGCTGCCAATGGAACTGGTTCTCTTGAATTTATTGATGATGTGACTGCTGACAAAAGCAGCAGGATTGAAGTATTTCGGGCAATATTATCAGCTCATATTCAGCCAAATGCTTCAGAACTCATTGGATGGTGCTTCACAGTGCAGATGGACAATGACCCAAAGCATACTGCAAAAGCAACCAAAGAATATTTTTTATGGGAAAGAAGTGGGATGTCATGCAATGGCCAAGTCAATCACCTCACCTGAATCCGATTGAGCATGCATTTCACTTGCTGAAGACAAAACTGACGGGAAGGTGCCCCAAGAACAAGCAGGAACTGAAGACAGTTGCAGTAGAGGCCTGGCAGAGCATCACCAGGGATGAAACCCAGTATCTGGTGATGTCTATGCGTTCCAGACCTCAAGCTGTAATTGACTGCAAAGGATTTGCAACCAAGTATTAAAAAGTGAAAGTTTGATTTATTATTATTATTCTGTCCCACAACTTTGGTTCCTTAACAAGTGGGAGGCACATATGCAAACTGTTGTAATTCCTACACCGTTCACCTGATTTGGATGTAAATACCCTCAAATTAAAGCTGACAGTCTGCAGTTAAAGCACATCTTGTTTCTTTCATTTCAAATCCATTGTGGTTGTGTATAGAGCCAAAAATGTTAGAATTGTGTCAATGTCCCAATATTTATGGACCTGACTGTAGTGTTTAGAAGTCTGTTCCTTGCAGTAAGACCCATAAAGAGTCTGCTGTGGTAGTAAAACAATACTGTAAGTCAGTATGACACTAAGATGACAGGTGTCGCTCTTAGAATCACTGCACACTTCACTTATTTGGGCAGTTATGGGGCCAAAATTGACCAAATAACTACAGTTGAGCAAACACCTGGATGTTCGGGTTCGAGAAGTTCAACCGAACTTCCCGGAAATGTTCGGGTTCAGGATCCGAACTCGACCCGAACTTCACCCCGAACCCCATTGAAGTCAATTGGGACCAGAACTTTTCGGCACTAAAATGGCTATAAAATAGCCCAGGAAAGGGCTAGAGGGCTGCAAAAGGCAGCAAAATGTAGGTAAATCCCCTGAAAACAAATGTGGATAGGGAAATGAATTAAAATAAAAAGAAAATAAATTAACCAATATCAATTGGAGAGAGCTCTCATGGCAGAGAATCAGGCTTCATGTCACCCACCACTGGAGCAGGCCACTGTCAGATATTTTTAGGCCCCGGCACCCAGACAGTGGAGAGAGGTCCCATAGCAGAGATTCAGGCTTCATTTCATAGCAGAGAATCAGGCTTCATGTCATAGCAGAGAATCAGGCTTCATGTCATAGCAGAGAATCAGGCTTCATGTCACAGCAGAGAATCAGGCTTCAAGTCATAGCAGAGAATCAGGCTTCACGTCACCCACCACTGGAACAGGCCACTGTCAGATATTTAGGCCCCGGCACCAAGACAGAGGAGAGAGGTCCCATAGCAGAGATTCAGGCTTCATGTCATAGCATAGAATCATGCTTCATGTCACCCAACACTGGAACAGGCCACTGTCAGATATTTTTAGGCCCCGACACCCAGACAGAGGAGAGAGGTCCCATAGCGGAGATTAAGGCTTCATGTCATAGCAGAGAATCAGGCTTCATGTCATAGCAGAGAATCAGGCTTCACGTCATAGCAGAGAATCAGGCTTCATGTCATAGCAGAGAATCAGGCTTCAAGTCATAGCAGAGAATGAGGCTTCATGTCATAGCAGAGAATCAGGCTTCATGTCACCCACCACTGGAACAGGCCATTGTCAGATATTTAGGCCCCGGCACCCAGACAGAGGAGAGAGGTCCCATAGCAGAGATTCAGGCTTCATGTCATAGCAGAGAATCATGCTTCATGTCACCCAACACTGGAACAGGCCACTGTCAGATATTTTCAGGCCCCAGTACCCAGACAGAGGAGAGAGGTCCCATAGCAGAGATTCAGGCTTCATGTCATAGCAGAGAATCAGGCTTCATTTCATAGTAGAGAATCAGGCTTCATGTCATAGCAGAGAATCAGGCTTCATGTCACCCACCACTGGAACAGGCCATTGTCAGATATTTAGGCCCCGGCACCCAGACAGAGGTCCCATAGCAGAGATTCAGGCTTCATGTCATAGCAGAGAATCATGCTTCATGTCACCCAACACTGGAACAGGCCACTGTCAGATATTTTCAGGCCCCAGCACCCAGACAGAGGAGAGAGGTCCCATAGCAGAGATTCAGGCTTCATGTCATAGCAGAGAATCAGGCTTCATTTCATAGCAGAGAATCAGGCTTCATGTCATAGCAGAGAATCAGGCTTCACGTCACCCACCACTGGAACAGGCCATTGTCAGATATTTAGGCCCCAGCACCCAGACAGAGGAGAGAGGTCCCATTGCAGAGAATCAGGCTTCATGTCATAGCAGAGAATCAGGCTTCATGTCATAGCAGAGAATCAGGCTTCATGTCATAGCAGAGAATCAGGCTTCAAGTCATAGCAGAGAATCAGGCTTCATGTCATAGCAGAGAATCAGGTTTCAAGTCATAGCAGAGAATCAGGCTTCATGTCATAGCAGAGAATAAGGCTTCACGTCACCCACCCCTGGAACAGGCCATTGTCAGATATTTAGGCCCCGGCACCCAGACAGAGGAGAGAGGTCCCATAGCAGAGATTCAGGCTTCATGTCATAGCAGAGAATCATGCTTCACCCAACACTGGAACAGGCCACTGTCAGATATTTTTAGGCCCCGGCACCCAGACAGAGGAGAGAGGTCCCATAGCAGAGATTCAGGCTTCATGTCATAGCAGAGAATCAGGCTTCATGTCATAGCAGAGAATCAGGCTTCATGTCACCCACCACTGGAACAGGCCATTGTCAGATATTTAGGCCCCGGCACCCAGACAGAGGTCCCATAGCAGAGATTCAGGCTTCATGTCATAGCAGAGAATCATGCTTCATGTCACCCAACACTGGAACAGGCCACTGTCAGATATTTTCAGGCCCCAGCACCCAGACAGAGGAGAGAGGTCCCATAGCAGAGATTCAGGCTTCATGTCATAGCAGAGAATGAGGCTTCATTTCATAGCAGAGAATCAGGCTTCATGTCATAGCAGAGAATCAGGCTTCACGTCACCCACCACTGGAACAGGCCATTGTCAGATATTTAGGCCCCAGCACCCAGACAGAGGAGAGAGGTCCCATTGCAGAGAATCAGGCTTCATGTCATAGCAGAGAATCAGGCTTCATGTCATAGCAGAGAATCAGGTTTCATGTCATAGCAGAGAATCAGGCTTCAAGTCATAGCAGAGAATCAGGCTTCAAGTCATAGCAGAGAATCAGGCTTCATGTCATAGCAGAGAATCAGGTTTCAAGTCATAGCAGAGAATCAGGCTTCATGTCATAGCAGAGAATAAGGCTTCACGTCACCCACCCCTGGAACAGGCCATTGTCAGATATTTAGGCCCCGGCACCCAGACAGAGGAGAGAGGTCCCATAGCAGAGATTCAGGCTTCATGTCATAGCAGAGAATCATGCTTCACCCAACACTGGAACAGGCCACTGTCAGATATTTTTAGGCCCCGGCACCCAGACAGAGGAGAGAGGTCCCATAGCAGAGATTCAGGCTTCATGTCATAGCAGAGAATCAGGCTTCATGTCATAGCAGAGAATCAGGCTTCATGTCATAGCAGAGAATCAGGCTTCATGTCATAGCAGAGAATCAGGCTTCATGTCATAGCAGAGAATCAGGCTTCACGTCACCCACCACTGGAACAGGCCATTTTCAGATATTTAGGCCCCGGCACCCAGGCAGAGGAGAGAGGTCCCATTGCAGAGAATCAGGCTTCATGTCATAGCAGAGAATCAGGCTTCAAGTCATAGCAGAGAATCAGGCTTCATTTCATAGCAGAGAATCAGGCTTCACGTCACCCACCACTGGAACAGGCCATTGTCAGATATTTAGGCCCGGGCACCCAGACAGAGGAGAGAGGTCCCATAGCAGAGAATCAGGCTTCAAGTCATAGCAGAGAATCATGCTTCATGTCACCCAACACTGGAACAGGCCACTGTCAGATATTTTAGGCCCCGGCACCCAGACAGAGGAGAGAGGTCCCTAAGAAGAGAATCAGGCTTCATGTCATAGCAGAGAATCAGGCTTCATGTCACCCAACACTGGAACAGGCAACTGTCAGATATTTTTAGGCCCCGGCACCCAGACAGAGTAGATTTTCATTCAACTTTGGGTTGCCCCGCAATATAATGTTAAAATGAAAATAAAAATAGGATGAATGAGGAAGTGCCCTGGAGTACAATAATATATGGTTAAGGGGAGGTAGTTATAAATGTCTAATCTGCACAAGGGATGGACAGGTCCTGTGGGATCTATGCCTGGTTCATTTTTATGAACGTCAGCTTGTCCACATTTGCTGTAGACAGGCGGCTGCGTTTGTCTGTAATGACGCCCCCTGCCGTGCTGAATACACGTTCAGACAAAACACTGGCCACCGGGCAGGCCAGCACCTCCAAGGCATGAAAGGCTAGCTCTGGCCACGTGGACAATATGGAGACCCAAAAGTTGAATGGGGCCGAACCATCAGTCAGTATGTGGAGGGGTGTGCACACGTACTGTTCCACCATGTTAGTGAAATGTTGCCTCCTGCTAACATGTTGCCTATCAGGTGGTGGTGCAGTTAGCTGTGGCGTGTTGACAAAACTTTTCCACATCTCTGCCATGCTAACCCTGCCCTCAGTGGAGCTGGCTGTGACACAGCTGCGTTGGCGACCTCTTGCTCCTCCTCTGCCTTCGCCTTGGGCTTCCACTTGTTCCCCTGTGACATTTGGGAATGCTCTCAGTAGCGCGTCTACCAATGTGCGCATGTACTCGCGCATCTTCCTATCACGCTCCAGTGCAGGAAGTAAGGTGGGCACATTGTCGTTGTACCGTGGATCCAGCAGGGTGGCAACCCAGCAGTCAGCACACATTAAAATGTTGGCAACTCTGAAGTCGTTGCGCAGGCACTGCAGCATGTAATCGCTCATGTGTGCCAGGCTGCCCAGAGGTAAGGACAAGCTGTCCTCTGTGGGAGGCGTATCGTCATCGTCCAGCATTTCCCCCCAGCCACGCACCAGTGATGGGCCCGAGCTGCGTTGGGTGCCACCCCGCTGTGAACATGCTTCATCCTCATCCTCCTCCACCTCCTCCTCATCCTCATCCTCCTCGTCCTCCAGTAGTAGGCCCTGGCTAGCCACATTTGTACCTGGCCTCTGCTGTTGCAAAAAACCTCCCTCTGAGTCACTTCGAAGAGACTGGCCTGAAAGTGCTAAAAATGACCCCTCTTCCTCCTCCTCCTCCTCCTGGGCCACCTCCTCTTCCATCATCGCCCTAAGTGTTTTCTCAAGGAGACATAGAAGTTGTATTGTAAATCTGAAAACGGCGTCATCGCCACTGGCCATGTTGGTGGAGTACTCGAAACAGTGCAACAGGGCACATAGGTTTTGCATGGAAGCCCAGTCATAGGTGGTGAAGTGGTGTTGTTCCGCAGTGCGACTGACCCGTGCGTGCTGCAGCTAAAACTCCACTATGGCCTGCTGCTGCTCGCACAGTCTGTCCAGCATGTGCAAGGTGGAGTTCCACATGGTGGGCACATCGCATATGAAGCGGTGAGCGGGAAGGCCGAAGATACGCTGTAGCGCAGACAGGCGAGCAGCAGCAGGATGTGAACGCCGGAAGCGCGAACAGACGGCCCGCACTTTATGCAGCAGCTCTGACATGTCGGGGTAGTTGTGAATGAACTTCTGCACCACCAAATTCAGCACATGCGCCAGGCAAGGGATGTGCGTCAAACCGGCTAGTCCCAGAGCTGCAACGAGATTTCGCCCATTATCGCACACCACCAGGCCGGGCTTGAGGCTCACTGGCAGCAACCACTCGTCGGTTTGTTGTTCTATACCCCGCCACAACTCCTGTGCAGTGTGGGGCCTGTCCCCCAAACATATGAGTTTCAGAATGGCCTGCTGACGTTTACCCCGGGCTGTGCTGAAGTTGGTGGTGAAGGTGTGTGGCTGACTGGATGAGCAGGTGGAAGAAGAGGAGGAGGAAGCCGAGTAGGAGGAGGAGGCAACAGGAGGCAAAGAATGTTGCCCTGCAATCCTTGGTGGCGGAAGGACGTGCGCCAAACAGCTCTCCGTCGGGGGCCCAGCGATCCTGCGATCCTTGGCGGCGGCCAAACAACTTTCCGCCTGGGGCCTAGCCGCCACTACATTTACCCAGTATGCAGTTAGGGAGATTTAGCGTCCCTGGCCGTGCTTACTGGTCCACGTATCTGTGGTTTGGTGGACCTTGCCATAGATGGCTTTGCGCAGTGAACACTTGATTTTATTAGATACTTGGTTGTGCAGGGAAGGCACGGCTCTCTTGGAGAAGTAGTGGCGTCTGGGAACAACATACTGTGGGACAGCAAGCAACATAAGCTGTTTGAAGCTGTCTGTGTCCACCAGCCTGAATGACAGCATTTCATAGGCCAGTAGTTTAGAAATGCTGGCATTCAGGGCCAGGGATCGAGGGTGGCTAGGTGGGAATTTACGCTTTCTCTCAAATGTCTGTGAGATGGAGAGCTGAACGCTGCCGTGTGACATGGTTGAGATGCTTGGTGACGGAGGTGGTGGTGTTGGTGGTACATCCTCTGTTTGCTGTGCGGCAGGTGCCAATGTTCCTCCAGAGGCAGTGGAAGAGGCCGAGGCGGCAGCAGCAGAAGAGGTAGCAGGGGGAGCCTGAGTGACTTCCTTGTTTTTAAGGTGTTTACTCCACTGCAGTTCATGCTTTGCATGCAGGTGCCTGGTCATGCAGGTTGTGCTAAGGTTCAAAACGTTAATGCCTCGCTTCAGGCTCTGATGTCACAGCGTAAAAACCACTCGGGTCTTGTCATCAGCACATTGATTGAAGAAGTGCCATGCCAGGGAACTCCTTGAAGCTTCCTTTGGGGTGCTCGGTCCCAGATGGCGGCAGTCAGTAGCAGGCGGAGTCTCTTGGCGGCGGGTGTTCTGCTTTTGCCCACTGCTCCCTCTTTTGCTACGCTGTTGGCTCGGTCTCACCACTGCCTCTTCCTCCGAACTGTGAAAGTCAGTGGCATGACCTTCATTCCATGTGGGGTCTAGGACCTCATCGTCCCCTGCATCGTCTTCCTCCCTGACCTCATGTTCAGTCAGCACACTGCAGAAAGGCACAGCAGTTGGCACCTGTGTTTCGTCATCATCAGAGACGTGCTGAGGTGGTATTCCCATCTCCTTATCATCAGGAACCATAAGTGGTTGTGCGTCAGTGCATTCTATGTCTTCCACCACTGGGGAAGGGCTAGGTGGATGCCCTTGGGAAACCCTGCCAGCAGAGTATTCAAACAGCATAAGAGACTGCTGCATAACTTAAGGCTCAGACAGTTTCCCTGATATGCATGGGGGTGATGTGACAGACTGATGGGCTTGGTTTTCAGGCGCCATCTGTGCGCTTTCTGCAGAAGACTGCAGAAGACGTTCTGTGAACGTGCTGGATCCACTGTCGGCCACCCAATTGACTAATGCCTGTACCTGCTCAGGCCTTACCATCCATAGAACGGCATTGGACCCCTCCAAATATCGCTGTAAATTCTGGCGGCTACTGGGACCTGAGGTAGTTGGTTCACTAGGACGTGTGACTGTGGCAGAACGGCCACGTCCACTCCCAGCACCTGAGGGTCCACTAACACCACCACGACAATGTCCGCGTCCCTTACTAGATGTTTTCCTCATTGTTACCGTTCACCACAATAACAAAAATATTATTTGGCCCAATGTATTGAATTCAAATTCAGGCCTTTTTTTTACAATTGTAGGCCTATTATTTAGCCGCTGGATGACAGGTATACGTTTACGGACAGAATTAGACTTGGAAATGCACGGTAGCGTGTGTAGTTATTGAGGATGACCCTATCAGCACCTTCAATCTAATATACCCTTTTATGAATCGATTTAAACTTGGCCTGATACAGCAGAAACCACTGATTTAGGGAATTGCTAAGATGGGAATTGTATTTCAACCCAGAACAAAAACTGTGCTTTGGCGGACACTAAATAACTTGACCAACCACAGCAACACTGATTTAGCTGAATATAAATTGTAGGCCTAGTATTTAGGCGCTGGATGACAGGTAAACGTTTACTGACAGAATTAGACTTGGAAATGCACGGTAGCGTGTGAAGTTATTGAGGATGACCCTATCAGCACCTTCAATAAGTGATTTTGCTGTGTAAATCCCTGCCTAGTGCCTAATCTCGCCCTAACAGCAGCAGCTGCATCCTCTCCCTACACTGATCAGAGCAGAGTGACGTGCAGCGCTACGTGACTCCAGCTTAAATAGAGGCTGGGTCACATGCTGCACTGGCCAATCACAGCCAATGCAATAGTAGGCATGGCTCTGATGGCCTCTTTGGGCAAGTAGTATGACGCTTGTTGATTGGCTGCTTTGCAGCCTTTCAAAAAGCGGCAAGAAAGTGCCGAACATCGAACCCGAACCCAGACTTTTACGAAAAAGTTCGGGTCCGTGTGACGTACACCCCAAAATTCGGTACGAACACGAACTATACAGTTCGGGTTCGCTCATCCCTACAAATAACTCAAGTGTGAACCTAGTCTTACATGTCAATGTTAGCACAAGGTATAAAGAATTGTGCAAAGGCCCAAGATCCCACTACAGAGTGAAAGAGCGCACTACTTTTACACCATAATCAGCTGATTCCACTTAGATATCTACAGAACCTGTTCTTTAAAATGCTTTTACAAGTAGAGCCCCCCTGAGAGTGGAGAGGGTGTTAGGAGTAAGTTTGTGTTGACGTCACTGATTATTTTGCCCTTTCTCTGATCTGTCAGAACAATAATCCCCAAAAACGGATCCTGTCTGTTGAGCATCCGCCTTCACTCTGTCAGCATTTTGTCAGTAATCCATCAGTGTTGCTAAAGCAAAAAATCAAAACAGGAGTGGATCCAAAACAGAGATGACACGTGAATGGAATATTTGCATGTCTTCTGTGTTTTATACCCACTCTTGCTTTTGACTACCAAATCATAAGCTAATTCTGATGCAAAATAGGGATCATGTCATACAGGCCTTACAGTTGCTACATAGACAAAATCCATGGAGCGTCTCATTTTTCCTTCCTTTCCATCAGAAGAAGAGTCAATCAAATGCTGATGTCAGCCAGGTCAAAAGGCAAAATAGTGGCCCAGTCACAAATTTGGGGGGGAGGGCAGCATAAGAAGTCCGCAGAGTGGCCCACTGACAGAGTGGAGAGGTGGCAGCAGCATGTGGAGACCACAAAGTGGCCCAGAGACAGAGTGGGGAGGTGGCAGCAGAATGAGGAGACCACAGAGTAGCCCAGAGATATAGGGCCAGATTTATCATTAGCTCAGGTCAGAATAATGGAGTGAAAAAGTCTAAAAAAAGTCCCAAAGGCTAAAACTGCGCACAAATTTGCGACTTTTTTCTGCTCTGCACTATGCTCGCCAGTTTTCTGAAAGTGGGCGTGTTTTCTTATGTAAATGAATCTCTAGACAGATTTACTATTGGGACTTTTTTTAAAAGTCGCAAAAAAGTCGCAACTTCACTCCAGTGAGGACCATGCTTATCTTATGAGACTTTTTAATAGAACATGCGACTTTTTCATAAAACGTGCGACTTTTTCATAAAGATGTGCGACTTTTGTAAAGCTGCTTACTGACGGATAAACTGCTACCGTCAAACCACATTTATTACAGTCTTAAAGGGGCGATCATAAATCTGACTTGGCTAGAACTGACTTTAGCCATATGTGAAAGTGGAGTGAGCTGTCAGAGTCGTGATAAATCTGGCCCATAGTGTTGAGGTGGCAGAAGCATGAGGAGACCACAGAGTGGTGAGGTGGCAGCAGCATGAGGAGACCACAGAGTGGCCCAATGACATAGTGTTGATGTGGCAGCAGCATGAGAAGACCCCAGAGTGGCCCAGTGATATAGTGTTGAGGTGGCAGCAGCATGAGGAATCCACAGAGTAATAAGGTGGCAGCAGTAAGAGAACACAAAGTAGCCCAGTGACAGAGTGGGGAGGTGGCAGCAGCATTAAGAGACCACAGAGTGACATAGTGTTGATGTAACAGCAGCATGAGGAGACCACGGAGTGATAAGGTGGCAGAAACAGGAGAACACAGAGTGGCCCAGTGACAGAGTGGGGAGGCGGCAGCAGCATAAGGAGACCACAGAGTGGACCAGTGACATAGTGGTGAGGTGGCAGCAGCATGAGGAGACCACAGAGTGGTGAGGTGGCAGCAGCATGAGGAGACCACAGAGTGGCCTCAGTGACAGAGAGGGAAGGTAGCAGCAGCACGAGGAGACCACAGAGTGGTGATGTGGCAGCATCATTCGAAGACCACAAAGCGACCCAGCGACAGAGTGGTGATGTGGCAGCAGCATGAGGAGACCACAGAATGATGAGGTGGCAGCAGCATAAGACGCCCACAGAATGGTGATGTGACAGCATCATGAGGAGACCTTCACTGTCCCCTGGCAGTAGAATAACACCTTGATTTGGACTTTTGAATGTTCCTGACTACCAAAGATTGTATTTCTGGCAGACACTGTAACACCTAACCATCATCTTTCACAGCCGAACATAGAATGACATTCTTCTTTTTCTGCTAGAGCACCTCTCTGCCCGCTTCAGCACTGATTGACTCATCTTCTCAGGATCATGTGAGCATCCTTCTTCTTATTTCCTAGTGCTTTTTCCCACTGACATGTTCAGTAAAATGGTGCCATGCACTGTTTTACTGGATTTGTCCAAAACAAACCTGAAAAAGTTTTGATTCGTTTGTCAGCCAAAATTTTGCAAACTTTGTAACAAACCTGGTTAATGATGAAATTGTCAGGACCATGGTTATGGTCATGACTCCTTATCCGCATGCAGTCGCCTGCGGTTTTGGTTTTGTTGTCAACCACATGGTGAGGGCTGCTTGTATGTTGCCTCATGTGTGGTTGCCCCTGGCAACATGTTTGTATTTGGCAGCATAGCAGCCTGAGCTGTTGCTAGGCAGCTTGCTGTCAAGTGCATGCGGTTACACCTGGCAACCTGTCTTTGTAGGTATGCCTTTTATTATGTTTGTATGCACTGTGACACCTCCCTTCTCTTGTGGTTGTCCACGGCAACGTGTGGTCTAGTGTGCATGTTGTGGGAGTGTCTCGGCCTGCGAGCTGATTCCCAGGTCATGGTTGCCACGCATGCCGTTGCCGGCGGTAACAGGTGGAGTGTGATTTTTATGTGTGCACTCTCCTTGTTTGTTGTGCACGAGGTTTATATATGTGTGCACTTCCTCCTTAAGTGGTTTCACTTCCCTGCCTGTTGTAGGAAGGGTTAACTCCCTTCTTTGTGTTGAACACTGGGTGTGTCTGTGTGTGGGTGTGGCTACATGGGCTATAAAGCCTCAGTGGAGACCTGAAGCTGATGGGTACTCCAGCCTTGTAGTAAGCTGGAGGCTTCCTCCTGGTCTCTAATGCCATCTGCCAGTGAGGGCCACCCTTGTGGTCATAAATGTTTATATGTGATGTTAAGTTGATGTTGTTTTTCTTTCATGTTAAATGCAGCTATGGATCTGGGTTCCTGTGTGTGTGTGTGTGTGTTTGCTGTGTCCATTTATGTATGGTGTGGACAGCAGCTTGTGAGCACGGGATCCAGTCAGCAAGGCTGTGGCAGGTAGGTGTGAACTAGTGTAGTTCTCCTGCCATATCCATACGTCTGTTTATGTACCCCATTTCCTTGCAGCTTGGCCAGTGAGACTCCTGTTCCTCTGTATCCAGGAGGAACAGGTCGTCTTACCCTGCTCCTAGTCCAGGGCCACCCTGAGGGCTAGTAGGGATATTAGGTTCCAGAGTATGAGCCATCCCACCATCAGGGTCGGCTCATATGGCTAGGAGATATGGTCAGAGTTAGGCACGTTATAGGAGGTGACCTGCTCCCTAATTCTGTCGTCCTGGTCGAGTAGCGACCATACATCTTCTGGCATCGCGCGACTGAGGGTTTCCCCCAACCTCAGCCATGACAGAAATGGCTCACTTATCTTTAGTGTATGTGTCATCGGGTGTATGCAGCTATGCTGTTTGTGTATATCAGCTGTGGATCCCACCATTGTCTATGATAGTAGACCATTGGGGCAACATACAACAATCTATTAACTTGTATATTATATTACACTCACAGCCTGTGATATTGCAAGTTATAATTGTGTGCTGTAATGCTGTACTATAATCCATACTTTTACATGGCTACACTGTTTTTGTAGTTTGTTAGAAGAGACATGCCCACATATAAATTATTTAGGAAGGCTGCCCCACAGGGCTAACCGCCTATCTATTGCTATTTGGGAAATAGGGGAAGGTCATCTGGTGTAGTGAGGATGTGAAGGATTACCAGGGAAGAGTGCTAGTTGATCTGTGGAGCAGAACAAGATATCCAGAGCAAGCTGCATTCTGGAAATGATACCATGAACTCAAACTACACAGCAAAAATGAGTAAAACCATCACAAATAATGCAGTATACGTCATAATTTTTATTATCATGTAGCAAACATTTGGCAATAGTTTTTTTGCCATAAAATGTCAAAAGCACCAACAAAATGCTTAAGAAAAATGAATAATTAAAAACACTATGGATTAAATCATTCTAAGGGTTTCAATGACCTTTTTGTAAACTGCAGTTTAAATGTTGCTTCTGCAACTGTAATATTTGGTGCTGTTTTTGCATCATCAGTGCCAGCTAAAAGTCTATGGGAAATAGAACAGAACAAAGCCATCTTCCAGTCATGCCCCCTTTGTGTGTGGACATGCTGGAGATGGAGATGGATGAGATGAAGATAAACCCTCCTTTTTAAATTCCTCTTTGGCTAAAGCCGTAACAAAAGACTTAGTGCCTTCCTTACCAGAAATGGTGGAATAGTTATTGCAAGAAAAGATTAAACAGGATGTAGATGTCACCGCCAGCTCTGTGTATTTTGTTTTTACTGGGATTGTAAGGTCTATATATATATACATTTGTATGCAATACACCCCCTTTTTCACTGTTGTACTATTAGCAACCTATTTATTGACACCTTTTATATGATCGCATGCTCCATAATAGATCTCAATGCTCCTTTCTTTATTAGATGGCTCCCTGTATATAGCCCTCTGTTGTCCATATCATGTATCGATGCTATATGGCTCGGTCAGGTTTCGACATATGGGTGATTGGTGACATTAATTTGCTGCCTCTGCCGTATGTAGTCCTGGCCTAGTTACATATGGGATATATTTGCACCGTATGCATATTGTTTTTATATATATAATTGCGGTTTACAGCAATGATTTGGTGCATTTTATACTTTATTTTTTGTGGTGATCTAGCACCTGTTGCGAGTCAGGTGACCATCACATGGTCGATGATGCATCGAACATGTGACCCATTGGTCCACATGCGATGCTTGCTTACAATTGGATGCTGTCCTTTTGCTGTGTGAGGTGGCGTAGCTCCACCCCCACACGACGTGATGACGTCACTGACATGCGCAGTACACCTAGGGAGACGCCGACATGTATGGACAACATGAGGATGCAGCTGGAGCCAATCTAGTATATACCAGGTACTTTTGATTGAGTGAGCATTTTTTCTATTGGCAGCAGCGATCATTTTAATTAACACACAGGTGCCTTTGATTGATAGTATGTGGTCATTGGTTAAATGTTGTCACATGTGGGGGGCCGTCTATACTATTTATATGCTTTATTGTGTCTGTACCAGTATACTTGAGAAAGGCTACTGCATAGCCGAAACATCATATTTGTGTGTGCACTCTGGTCCCCAATAAAAGTCACACTGGATATGCTGCTGTGCTACCTTCTTTGAATGTTTATATCCATGGGACGGCGTTGGATTGGCTGTCCCTCCACGGCTGGTGCATTTCATACAGGCCAGAAGGTCCATTTTTGTGCTGCTCTACAACTACTTTTATTACAGCTCTGTGAGAAGGTCTGTTAGACGTTCTTCGCTACCTCTTGCATTACGTTCTTTTTTTTGGTTTCACTTTGTCATCTCCTTTCCTTCTCCCAGCTGTCACCTATTTGCACTGATTGTCTCCCTTTATATTCCCTCCCATTCTGCCTCACTTTGCGGTTTATACTTCTTCCTGGATGCTGCTTCTCCTGATTCCTCAGATAAGTCTGTTTCCTTTATATGTGTTTTCTTGCTGGCTTGATTGTAGGTGACCCTGACTCCGTCCGTATTAAGTGCAGGGAGCCGGTGGTTGTGTCCCCTCACTATTATAGGGTTTTCAGGTGTCACATAGTATAAGGTACGTGGGCCTGCAATCGTCAACCATAAAGACCTTTTCATGGGCATAGCAGTCAGGGAGAGCTCTAGGGGTTTTTATAGGGCTCACCCATATGCTCCTTAGTTTGGGATCAAGCCAGTCGGATGTTTATTTATAAGTTCCAGCTTTCTGTAACATCATCCGTGACAGTAGAAGAAGATAAGATACATTTAGACAAGGTGGAGGCATTTAAACATAAATTATTATTTGTGGAAGATGGACTGGAATCCTTACATGTAAAATTGCAAGAAGTCAATAAAGTAAATGAGGCGATGAAAGAAAAAGTAGATGATTTGGAAAATCAGACAAGGAGTAATAATGTAAGAAGAATAGGTATTCCAGAAATATATGATAATAATGCCCTGAAGGATTTGGTTGCTGTTCAGATTCCCAAGAAATTGGAATTGGACAAGGTTCTTGAGCGAGTTTATAGGTTAAGCACATTAAGAGGTATCCAAGACAGAAAAACGGCCAAGAACAGTGATAGCCAAGTTGATGGATTATAGCGATAAACAAACATTGTTAAAGGCATATGGACAATCTAGGGAATTGCTGTTCGAGGACAATTTATATATTATTTTTTTCTAACTTTCTACCCTTTGGTCTCATGAAAGAGATGACTTTCTATTCTAAGCTCATTTTGGTTTAGCAAAATGTGAAATTTTCTCTCAGATATCCAGCGCTGCCGAAGAATTTAGTTAAAAATGGTTCTGTTATTTTTTGTAAAAGAGGAGGCTAAGAAATTTGTAGAGTTTTTAGGTATACATCTATAATTAATGTATACCTAAATGGCATGGGGAAGGGATAGAGTTTTTTTTTGTGTATGAAAGGTACAATATATAATGTTATGAATAATATATATTAGTCAGGGACCGATCACATGTTTTTTTTGAACGCTTAAGGATTATGGGAGTTATACTATACACCATGATGGATTTGAGGAGGAATAATACATACTTAAAGGAGTTTTTATCACAGAGATGTGTTTTAGTTTTTTTCTTATTTTCTTGCTCTCTTTGTTATATCTCATGCTCCTGCAAAATTAAGAGATTTCTTCAAAAAGGGTATTTGATATGTTACAATTATATTTTGAGGAGCTAGAAGATTGAAAAGGAAGGTTAGGAAAGCTTATATTAATGGTTAATATGAGACCTTCAATTCTGGATGATTCTAAAGAACATACAACTTATGTGTGACTTTGGAACTGTTAGGAATAATATCCTGGAATATTAAAGGTTTATCTACTCCTATTAAGAGGGACAAAATATTAAGGCATTTAAATAGATTGGGAGCACATATACATTATTATAGGAGAAATAGTTGAATAAGAAAGAAATAGATACATTATGCCAGATGTAGGTGAGCTCTGCGAGGGGGATCTGTGTAACCAGGTGAAGAGGTGGATTGATTATTTTGCTTCATAAGAAAGGTAATTGTCAAGTGACTCAAATAGAAGAACATCCAACAGGTAAAGGATTTAAAGTAGATTTAAAAATCGTTAATAAATCAAATTATATTTAATAGTTCTGCCCCTAATAATCCAGGTATTTAATAATTCTTCAAGTCTTTAGAGAATCCATTTAGTTTAGACTGTTCACAACATAAGGTGTTAGCAGGAGATTTTAACTCGATATGGAATGTTAAAATGGATAGGTCCTCCATAAATAGAATATATAATAAGGAAAATAGATTTTTCTGGGGTATTTTCTTACTTAGAATTCCATTCAATTAAAGTAAATTGGGTTACATTCTAATGCCACACTTAACCAATGGACAAGTGATATATTTTATAATAAAGGATTTGCTTTTCTAATCCTAAATAAACAAACTTGTGCACTTACTACAAATGACATAAATGTAAATAATTTCCTTATGGTGAATGTATGGTGTGAGCTGAAGATTTCAGCTTGCTCCATGCAAGGCAGATGCTAGCTGTGAAATATAAGTGAACCTGGTCATAATGACAAAGATCAGAAATAACTCCCAGCCTGGTCATTTCACACCCTAAATGCAACAGTCAGTAACGTCCATGAAATTCAAATGGTTACTCAGAGAGGCATTGGGTTTTCTTTGCCTTCAGAGCCCTTGCAGCAAGATTTCTGGCTTCTATTTGGTTGCGCTGGAATATGTGCAATGTAAAAATAAGAATTGTCTCAATCTTTAGGTAATTATACATCAGAATACAGCCTGATATAACACTTAATACAATAGAGATCCATGTCTGCCACATTTCTTGCTATCTTAACATTTCAATAGATTGAAACCTTAGTAAGTTCTCTCATATGCCATTTGATATATCAATTTTTTTTTTAGACATTAGACATAAATTCAGCATGAACATGGCTTCTCTCCTGTGTGGGTTCTCAGATATGTATCACGATTTGATTTGCCACTAAAACACTTCCCACATTCAGGACATGGAAATGCCTTCTCTCCTGTGTGAGTTCTCAGATGTATATCACAAGTTGATTTGTTACTAAAACAATTCCCACATTCAGGACATGAAAATGGCTTCTCTCCTATGTAAATTCTATGATGTTTAATAAGACTTGATTTATCACTAAAACACTTTCCACATTCAGGACATGAAAATGGCTTCTCTCCTGTGTGGTGAGTTCTCTGATGAGTAGTAAGACTTGATTTCTGGCTAAAACACTTCACACATTCAGGACACGAAAATGGCTTCTCTCCTGTGTGAGTTCTCAGATGTTTAATAAGACTTGATTTCTCACTAAAACACTTTCCACATTCAGGACATGAAAATGGCTTCTCTCCTGTGTGAGTTCTCTGATGATTAATAAGACTTGATTTCTTGCTAAAACACTTCCCACATTCAGGACATGAAAATGGCTCCTCTCCTGTGTGAGTTCTCAGATGTATATCACAAGTTAATTTGTTACTAAAACACTTCCCACATTCAGGACATGAATATGACTTCTCTCCTGTGTGAGTTCTCAGATGTATATCACAAGTGGATTTGTCACTAAAACACTTCTTACCTTCAGGACATGAAAATGGCTTCTCTCCTGTGTGAGTTCTCTGATGTTTACTAAGATTTGATTTCTCACTAAAACACTTTCCACATTCAGGACAGGAAAATGGCTTCTCTCCTGTGTGAGTTCTCTGATGTTTAATAAGACTTGATTTCTCACTAAAACACTTTCCACATTCAGGACAGGAAAATGGCTTCTCTCCTGTGTGAGTTCTCTGATGTTTAATAAGTTTTGATTTCTCACTAAAACACTTCCCACATTCAGGACATGGAAATGCCTTCTCTCCTGTGTGAGTTCTCAGATGTATATCACAAGTTGATTTGTTACTAAAACAATTCCCACATTCAGGACATGAAAATGGCTTCTCCCCTATGTGAATTCTCTGATGTTTAATAAGACTTGATTTATCACTAAAACACTTTCCACATTCAGGACATGAAAATGGCTTCTCTCCTGTGTGAGTTCTCTGATGATTAGTAAGACTTGATTTCTGGCTAAAACACTTCCCACATTCAGGACACGAAAATGGCTTCTCTCCTGTGTGAGTTCTCTGATGTTTAATAAGACTTGATTTCTCACTAAAACACTTTCCACATTCAGGACATGAAAATGGCTTCTCTCCTGTGTGAGTTCTCTGATGATTAATAAGACTTGATTTCTTGCTAAAACACTTCCCACATTCAGGACATGAAAATGGCTCCTCTCCTGTGTGAGTTCTCAGATGTATATCACAAGTGGATTTGTCACTAAAACACTTCCCACATTCAGGACATGAAAATGGCTTCTCTCCTGTGTGAGTTCTCTGATGTTTACTAAGATTTGATTTCTTACTAAAACACTTTCCACATTCAGGACAGGAAAATGGCTTTTCTCCTGTGTGAGTTCTCTGATGTTTAATAAGACTTGATTTCTCACTAAAACACTTTCCACATTCAGGACAGGAAAATGGCTTCTCTCCTGTGTGAGTTCTCTGATGTTTAATAAGTTTTGATTTCTCACTAAAACACTTTCCACATCCAGGACATGAAAATGGCTTCTCTCCTGTGTGAGTTCTCAGATGTGTATCACAATTTAATTTCTCACTAAAACACTTCCCACATTCAGGACATGAAAATGCCTTCTCTCCTGTGTGAGTTCTCTGATGTTTATCAAGTTTTGATTTGTGACTAAAAAAATTCCCACAGTCAGGACATGAAAATGGCTTCTCTCTTGTGTGAGTTCTCAGATGTATATTACGATTTAATTTCTCACTAAAACACTTTCCACCTTCAGGACATGAAAATGACTTGTCTCCTGTGTGAGTTGTCAGATGTTTATCAAGATATGATTTGTAGCTAAAACACTTCCCACATTTAGGACATGAAAATGGCTTCTCTCCTGTGTGAATTTTCGTATTAAAAGTTGTCTCATATTCTGAACATGGATATGGTCTTTCATCTTTGTGAATGTTCCTGTGTATATAAAGGTACGATTCATTTTCAAAATCTTTCCCATATTCAGAACTCACAGACATTTCACCCAGTCTATGTCCAGTGCTATTATTGACAATCTGTGATTGATTATCTTCTGCTTTATAAGAAGGAGATACAATTAGACATCTATGGAAACCTCTTATCCAGTCTTTACCTGAAAAACAATAATAATGCAAAGGTGTAAGAAATATCTCAGTAACATAAAGTCAACTATACTTATATCAGTGAAATCTGCCAAAGTTAGAAACATTAGTTGCTAATTAAAAAACAAATGTAAACACTAATTAAAGGAAATGTGTCATCATATATTATTTAGCACATTAAACTGTTGGTAGAAAGTGCCAGTTAGGAGTCTCCAGGTGCATAGAAACTGGAGTCTTACTCTTCTAATTAGTAAAGTGGTTTTCTTATCAGAGAAACACATCTAAAAATTGTACAAACAATATGAGTGACACATCGAATTTTCTACACAAATTTTGTTCCATAAGACATAAGTGATTCCCACAGATGACATTAGGCCAAATTTTGAGACAATTGGTGAATCTCCCCACTTTTAGAAGTGGAGTGAATTAATTACAGATTAGTTCGATTTTAAAAAGTGACTAAAAGGTCAAATCTTCAAGCCAAAAAAACTTACTTTTACTTTACTTTATTAGACATGGGCGTACACCACCTTGCACTTGCATTAAATATATTATTACTTTGAGTGATTTCATACATTTCAGAAAGCAAAGAGAGACTTAAAACTAACAACAAAACCACTGTGTTACAGATTTTGTTGATCCATTGTGCCTCACAATGGAAAGCACAGCCAGGCTGGAATCTAGGTTGAAGGCAGCTGATCTATAGGGCAAGAGCAGCAAAGAAATTGGGGCCAGATTTTATCATTAGCTCAGTTCAGAATAATGGAGTGAAAAATTCCCAAAAAGTCCCAAATGCTAAAACTGCGCACAAATTTGTGACTTTTTTCTGCTCTGCAGTATGCTCGCCAGTTTTCTGAAAGTGGGCGTGTTTTCTTATGTAAATTAATCTCTAGACAGATTTACTATTGGGACTATTTAAAAAGTCGCAAAAAAGTTTCACTCCAGTGAGGACCATGCTTATCTTATGAGACTTTTTAATAGAACATGCAACTTTTTCATAAAAACGTGTGACTTTTTCGTAAAGATGTGCGACTTTTGTAAAGCTGCTTACTGACGGATAAACTGCTACCATCAAACCACATTTATTACAGTCATAAAGGGCCGATCATAAATCTGACTTGGCTAAAACTGACTTTAGCCATATGTTAAATTGGAGTGAGCTGTCAGAGTCATGATAAATCAGGCCCATGGACTCCAAACTTATACAGAGTTGTATCTAGACTTTTAAAATCCAGAAAAACAAAGATATTGACTTAGAACTTGTTCAGACTTCTCAAGATATCTGAAACGGTCTTAGGCTACTTTTACACTTATGTTCTTTTATTCTTGGTAGTGTGATTCGGCAGAGGATCTCAATACCAGAAAAAGACAAAAATAAAATCAAAACAGATCCATTTAAATACGGTTATGAGATCCTCTGCTGGATCTCAATAACAGAATTAACAATTAAAGTGTGAAAGTAGCCTGACAGAGACTTCAGAAGAAAACAGTGCTGCATAAAAGCTGTTAGACAGTCCAGTTGTGGCCACACAATTCAGACAGAACATCACTGATAGAACTGAGGAACTAAATGACAAGACTAACGAACACACAGACAAGAGGAGCAGATTCAGACACAGACTAAAAATTGTGCATCCTTTATTGAAGAACCGGATGGAGACATTTTGCATAGAACAGGGTAGGTTGCCTAGAACACTATAGATGCCAACATGTTTTGGATATAGGGGTACATTTATTAAGCCAGGGCTTTTAGACGCTGGTCTTAATAAAGCCCTAAGCTGATGTGGATCTGCCTAAGTTATCACTTTGGTGCATACGACACCAGTCTAAATGTAAGACAGCTCCCCAGCATTTACTATGCCTAAAACAGATGGCTCATCCCCTTCCTCACCCATGCCATGCCCACAATTTTAGAACTGGAGTGAGTGGAGTTAAGTCACAGATAGTGGCGCAACTGAACGTTGGCGTTTCTTCACATTACTATAACCCACAAACCCTACGCTGTCTGATACATTCCATATTTACAATAGCACTTGACCGGGCTGCTATTTTCCAAATTTTATCTGTGGTCTCTTATTTCAAAATTAATTTTAGTAAACTACAAGCTGGAAAACCCTTTCAAGTAAATTTTTGGGACCAAGTATAGAATAAAATGAAATAAATTTGCTCACTTGATGTTCATTTTTGTTATTGGCTCCCGCTCCACACTTCATCCAGCAATTGGCTTCTATCTGCTGACAAGCTTTTTATGCCAACTCTTTGGCGATCTAAGAATCATCCTACTATCCAACAGCGGTATTTAAAATTTGTTGATATCTACAGATTTGAAGAAGTGGGACAACCATTCCAAACAGACCCAAAAATATTTTACTGCATGTGCTTTTTTGTGCCATTTTTTCTGATGCTCTTTTCCCATACAGTGAAATAGGTGTAAAAATATCACACAAAAAAATAATAATAACTTCAGCATGCCTTACTTTTAAATGGAAGCAAGCAAGAAATAAATGCCACCAAAATAATAAATGCACCATCAGCAAAAATAAAAAAAGCTTGTGTGTCCTACTATTTTTTTTTTATATTTCCCAAAGATTTTAAATTGAAATCTGGAGCTAAATGTGTATATGGCAAAGAAATGCGTGCAGTAAAATCAAATCAAACCAAAGTGGTTATAATGGCTAACAGGACAAGTCTGCAGAGAATTTTGTGACATATTTGCAAATGTTAACCAACCTTTCGAGATTTCAGAACAAGATAAAAATGACTACATTTATAGCAGACTGAAGCTGAAACAATGTGCAACTAGAATTTTATATAAATGGAGACAAGAATTTACTAGAACAAAGGGCAGGACAAAAACAGCACAATTCCTTCCTACTGTTTGAGACTCGGTGAGTCGAGCAGAGCAAAGGTTAATTATTTTTGGCGATCGGGTTGGTAAATGAGGTGCACTTCATATACTCTAACAAACCTGGCACATTATTAGCCAGATTTTAGCGACAAACCTGTTAATACTTCTGCCCCACTGTTCCTTATACACAACACAGATTACAATATCTTATAATTCCTTCCACTTACAATCAGTTCAGTGACACTTACCAGACATGGACCCTCCACACACTCAGGACTTAATACTCAGTGTCTTCTCCTCAGCAAGTCAGTGATCTGAGTATATTCCCTTGGTGAATTCCAGCTTTCTGAGCCATGTTCGGTATTTTATACCCCTTGGGTGGCTATAACAATCAGCTCCTCCTCTTCCCCTCAGGAGACGCTCAGTCTCATTTTCATAATCAATGCAATCTTTCAACATCAGATGTGGCTTCTGTCATTACCATATGCAATGGAAGAATAATGGTGCCTCCTCCACATCAACCAGTTTAGCATTTTCTAGCCTCCTGAGATGGTCCTTCATTTACACATTGTATTTGCAGGGTAGAGACCTATTGTTCACACTCCTATTTAGCATCTGTAAGAGATTCCTGGGATACTCCGAGACCTTTTCATATGAGAATCAGTGTACACAATGAGCATTTTACATCTTGATAAGATACATTCCATCCAGACATGCAACCACATGACTCTCCATCTATAAATCACATATATGAAATACTTCATATTGCATCAAGTATAATAGATCAGAAGACTTTCAATATTTAAAGGTTTATAATTCGTACAGATTACAACTAGTAAATGTATGACAACTTTACATGAGTATTTGTTGTTTTAAGGTTGTCAGGCTTACACTTTTCAGTTCTAAACAATACAATTTACTGACAGAAACTTGACAACAAAACCAAGTATAAATGTTCCTGTTCCATGAAAATAATTTAGTAGCAATTATTACATTCACAGACATTTCTATTTTTCTGTTTGTTATATCAGACAAATAATAGATTTTATATCACATTCGATTTTTTTTATATATATATTTTTGGTATGACACAATCACTGCTGTGTTATTCACCTGTGGCCATCACCATGATACACTTACAGGCTATCCTCACTGGGCTCTCATATATCTCTTGCTTCATCACAGGTTCGGAGACTGTAGACCTCTTCTGGTCATCTGCTTAGATTTTATCCGACTGTACTAATTCCGTAATTAGGAGCTATTTACACCTCTGAGTCCATTTTTATAGTCTTTAGTCCATAAAAATATCTGATGCTTCATAACAAGTGATCAACTTATAGAACAAAATCATATATGATCATTGTTTCATTATAGATGTTTCTGCTGTGCTCACAGTCATACTCTGACTGGCCCACAGGGGTACAAGTGAATCCCCCCCCCCCCCAGGCCAGTCTGAGGACTTTTTGTATACTACAAATTGCAACCTATTTTCACATTTTTTAATAGCTCAGTGTGTTATTAGGTTGATTCCCGATGCAAAAGGTCACTGGTTCGAATCCATGAGCAGCCATGAAGAAGATTTCCCAAGAAAAAAGAGACAGCATCATCCAGCTCATCCACAGTGGTATTCCGGCCATAAAAAGTGCTAAACTGCATTATGTGAGGGCCATGACAATTGGAAGAATATGAAATGAAGTCTGTCCATCCAGTCCAAAGCCAAGAAGAAGGGTATGTCCACGAAAAATTTCTGAGTCAACAAGTAGGCTCCTCACAAGTTCTATCAGTTCTGGCACTTCAAACACTACAGTAGAGTTGGCTCGCATGCTTCATAACAGTGAGATCACAGACATCCATGCAAGCACCATGCAACATACATTTCAGAAGTCTGGAATGGTAGCCCGAAAAAGGTGAAGAAGCCTTGTCTTTAATATCGTCATAAGAAGCATTGAGTTTGCAAAAAAGTACGAACAGTGTACAGTAGAATATTGGAAACAGGTAATTTGGAGCGATGAGACAAAAGTCAATAGACTAGGCTCTGGTGGGTGCAAATGGGTCTGGAAGAAACAAGGGAAAAGGGGGCTAAAATCTCGAGAAATTGAAGGAACTGTCAAGCTCAGGGTAGGAAGCCTGATGATATTGAGTTGTTTCATAGCTAAAGGTGTTGGATACTTGACCAGGATCGATGGTCTCAATGTTCAGCTATATGTGAGAACCCTACAAGACAAATTACTTGGTACAGTCAAGTACTATAGGTATTAAAAAGACAACATAGTGTTCCCAGCAGGACAGCATATGTCAAGATTGGCGAAGAAATGGTTCAAGGAACCTACTGCTGTTGTTATCCTCAGTAATGCTTGATATATAATCAGTGTGGAATTGACGGTCACTTTGTCCCTCACTACGTGCTACCTGTGACTGCCTATGCCGCTCGTGATGCTCCTTAATCTACTCACTGACCCTGTCTAAAAATAGCGCTACTCTAATACACCCCTCCTGACATATTTCGCCACATGTGTGGCTTCATCAGGGAAAGTGGGGTATAGGCCATATATGGAGCATCACGAGCGGCATAGGCAGTCACGTAGTGAGGGACAAAGTGACCGGCAATTCCACACTGATTATATATCAGGCATTACTGAGGATAACAACAGCAGTTAACACACAGACAAGAGGAGCAGATTCAGACACAGACTAAAAATTGTGCATCCTTTATTGAAGAACAGTATGGAGACATTTTGCATAGAACAGGATAGGTTGCCTAGAACACTATAGATTCCAACATGTTTTGGACATAGAGGTACATTTATTAAGCACAGTCTTTTAGACACTGGTCCTAATAAAGCTCTAAGCTGATGTGGATCTGACTAAGTTATCACTTTGGCGCATCCAGCACCAGTCTAAATGTAAGACAGCTCCCAAGCTGTCTTACATTAAGACCATTTTCTATGCCTAAAACAGATGCCCCACCCCCTTCCTCACCCAACATTTTAGAACTGGAGCAAGTGGGGTTAAGTCACAGATAGTGGCTCAACTGACAGTTGTGCTGCAACTTGCGTCTGAGATATGCCTAATTTAGTCATAGTTCAGCTTGGTAAATGACCCCCATAGTGTCCCCCCTCATAGAGGCCAGAATGTAAAGAAAGGAGGCAGTTATGCACTGCCACACTGAAACATAGCCCTAGATACAAAACCACAATATCCAGCAACCAAGTCACATCTATCTAATACAAAGCTTCCATTCCACAGAACAGAAGCAGCATGAGCAGCAGCTGACTGGCATTGGTTGCTAACGTCATGTCTACTTTTTGCAAATATCCCCAATGTTTATTGGTAGCTTCATCCAGTGGCTTATTAGTAAAAATATAATAGTAAAAATGATATTGCTCTAGCAAGTTCACAAACCCTAAGCTGTCTGATACATTCGATATTTACAATGGCACTTGTGGCCATCACCATGATACACTTTCAGGCTGTCCTCACTGGGCTCTCAGATATCTGTTGCTTCATCACGGGATCTAAGAATGTAGACCTCTTCTGGTCATCTGCTTGGATTTTATCTGACTATACTTATTCCTTCATTAGGAGCCACTTACACCTATGAGTCCATTTTTATAGTCTTTAGTGATTAAAAATATATGATGCTTCATAACAATTGATCAACTTGAAGAACAAAATAATTTATGATCATTGTTTCATTATAGATGTTTCTGCTGTGCTCACAGTCAGACACTGACTGGCCCACATGCTACAAATGAATCGCCCCAAGGCCAGTCCATGGACTTTTTGTATACTACAAATTACAACCCGTTTTCACATTCCCTAATAGCTCAGTGTGTTATTAGGTTTATTCCTGAGCAAAAAGTCACTGGTACGTATCCAGGAGCAGCCATGAAGAAGATTTCCCAAGAAAAAAGAGACAGCGTCATCCAGCTCATCCATAGTGGTATCCAGCCATGAAAAGTACTATATTTCATCATGTGAGTGTCATGACGGTTGGAAGAATATGAAATGAAGTCCATCTACAAATCGGCTCATCACAAGGTCTATCAGTTCTGGCACAACAAACACTACAGTAGAGGTGGCTCGTATGCTTCAGAACAGTGAGATCACAGATGTCCATGGAAGCACCATGCAACATACATTACACAAGTCTGGAATGGTGGCCAGAAAAAAGGTGAAGAAGCCTTGACTTCAATATCATCATAAGACGCAGCGGCTTGAGTTTGCAAAAAAGTATGAACAGCTGGCAGTAGAAAATTTAAAACAGGTACTTTGGAGCAATGAGACAAAAGTCAATAGACTGGGCTCTGATGCGTGCAAATGGGTCTGGAAGAAGCAAGGGAAAAGGGGGCTAAAAGCTTGAGAAATTGAAGGAACTGTCAAGTTTAGTGGAGGAAGCCTGATGATATTGGGGTGTTTCATAGTTAAGGTGACCAGGATCAATGGTCTCAATACTCAGCTCTATTTGAGTACCCTACAAGACAAATTACTTGGTACAGTCAAGAACTATGGGTATTAAAAAGACAACAAAGTGTTCCCAGCAAGACAGCATATGTCAAGATTGGCGAAGAAATGGTTCAATGGTTCAAGAAAAATAGAGGTGCTCAATTTGCCCCCACAGTCCCCAGATTTCAACTCAATCGGTAGAGTTGAAGAAAAAGCTATATTCATAACCAAGTGATTCGACAAAGTATGCACCAACATTGGGAATGTGCAGAAAAGACCTGAGAACAGATTTCGATTGAGACATGCTTGAATCTGATCGAGAGCATGCCCAGGGGGATTTAGGCAGTGTTGAAAGGCAAAGGTGGATTTACAAAATACTAAATAAATAATACAAATTTGAATTTAGAATTTCTGGAGCAAAACAGTAACAATGCAGCTAAATGACAAGATTCTGCATAACTATCATATGCAAAATAGTTGCAAGTCCAATTTATGTATGAGATAGCCAAGATGATTGTCTATAAAATGGTGGTAGTCTCACGTTCAAAGCTGTAGTGGATCATGAGATATGGAGCCTGAAAGTCAAAAGTTCAAAACATTGTTACTCTTTTGCTTGTCAGTGTAGACCGGCAGTATATAGCACCTCAACCAGCCTAAGTTCATAAAAATAAAATAAAAAACCTGTAGAATATTTAAGAAGCTACTCAGTTTATTATTATGGACACATTCAAGTAGTTGGAATGACTTATAGATACAGAGACAGAATACCCAAACTTGCTGCAGAGACCCTATAATATAATAAAAAATTGGTGAATTTCCCCCGAATATGTAACAGACAAATTAGTGAAATGTTTTTACCTGTCTACTGGGTATAGCAGTGGTGCAGCACTAACTAGGAGACTATTCTGCAGGCTCCACTATTCAATGCAGTTAGTATAATTTATCGTATCTCACATCTCACATTCCCACTTTGTCTAAAAACTATTCACAGGCTGCCCCCAACATGTTTTGCCAATTCCATGGCATCCTCAGACTGCCCGAAACCCCTGAGGATGCCAAGGAACCGATCTCATAATGATGACCTATCCTGAGGAAAGGTCATCATTTTATTACTATCAAATAATAAAAAATAATATTCTTCAGATTGCTAGGTGGGTAATTTTTCTCTCCTCATAATGTTCCGGGTGAACAAAGTTCTGGCAGATGGTAGGGGATTGTTTATTTTTGTTTGTGCTTCTTTTTTTATGATTATCCAAAGAAGATGTATTGTGGATTACTTTTTGTCATTGAGTGAAACTGAAACAAAAAAGTTCCATGGATATGCCTCCATCACTGCCCTGTAATGTGGAGATGAGGCCGCGCCTTGTGTATTGTCTACCTCATTCACAGAGATGTGTGATTGTCCACTCAATAATAGGGAGTGATCCTCATCTGGACATTAGACTCACAATGACTACTACTCCAGTCATTCAGATGATAATTTTGCTGGCCCAGATAACATTTCAGGGGTTTAGTGAAAAATAAAGCAAAAACAGAAATAACATTTACAAGCTATTCCACAGGACTGAGCACTATTACATTTGCACTTTACTTCTCACAATTTTTGGGAGTTGTTTTTGGCAACTTAGAAAAAAAACATGAAATTCATACTTTTTTAGAAGCATTTCTTTAGTGGGATTTTCTTTGTCACACACTTTTAGCAGTTTGACTGGGCAGTTTTTATTTTAAAGAGAAGCCAGTGGTATGACACCAGAAAAAAGCCAAATCTAGAGCATGCTGCATTCTGGAAGCGACATCATGGACATCACAAGAAATGTAGTGTACTTCATTATTATTTATCATCGTGTAGGAAACATTTGGACTCAGCTTTTTTGCCAACAACATGTTGCAGAAAACATATAATTAGATAAAAACACTATGGATGAAATTGGCCTAAGGCCTCATGTACACGTCCGTGGTTTGAGTTCTCATGATAACAACTCTATTTGGGGATCTGATGCAGATTCATTCACTTCAATTGGGTTCTCCACATCCACACATCCGTTCTGCGGCCCTGCAAAAAATATTTGATCACGTCCTATTTTTGTTTGTATCACGGACCAGGATAAGACTGTTTAATTGTGGGCCGGATGTTACATAAAACGTGGAAAACAAGCGACCAGAATCAGTTTTTTGCAGATCCGCCGTGGGCATGCTTCAGTTCTTGGTCAGTGATTTCCATAATTAATTTTGAGCCAAAACCAAGTGCGTCTTTAACCCTTTCATGACCAAGGGTCATTGATTCCCCAGCGTCCAGGTCAAAATTTGCAAATCTGACATGCGTCACTTTATGTGATAATTGCTTTGGAACACTTCTATTTTTCCAAGCTTTTCTGAGATTTTTTTCTCGTGACATATTGTACTTCATGATAGTCATAAATTTGAGTCAATATATTTCACCTTTATTTATGAAAAAATCCCAAATTTACCAAAAATATAGAAAAATTCAAAATTTTTCAAATTTCAATTTCTCTGCTTCTAAAACAGAAAGTCATACCTAATAAAATATTTATTACTTAACATTTCCCATATGTCTACTTTATGTTGGCATCATTTTGGAAATGTAATTTTATTTTTTTAGAACGTTAAAAAGCTTAGAATTTTAAAAGTAATTCTTTAAATTTTAAAGAAATTTCCAAAACCCACTTTTTAAGGACCAGTTCAATTCTGAAGTCACTTTGTGGGGCTTACAAAGTGGAAACTCCCCATAAATTACACCATTGTACAAACTAC
Source organism: Bufo gargarizans (assembly GCF_014858855.1). Lineage (NCBI taxonomy): Eukaryota > Metazoa > Chordata > Amphibia > Anura > Bufonidae > Bufo > Bufo gargarizans. The sequence goes on from NC_058082.1 coordinate 624,723,032, forward strand.
ACCCCTCAAGTTACTGAAAACTGATTTTACTAACTTTGTCAACCCCTTAGGTGTTCCACAAGAATTAAAGGAAAATGGAGATTAAATTTCTAAATTTCACTTTTTTGGTAGATTTTCCATTTTATTACATTTTTCTCTTTAACACATTGAGGGTTAACAGCCAAACAAAACTCAATATTTATTACCCTGATTCTGCGGTTTACAGAAACACCCTACATGTGGTCGTAAACTGATGTAAGGGCGTACGGCAGGGCACAGAAGGAAAGGAATGCTGTATGATTTTTGAAAGGCAGATTTTGCTGGACTGGTTTTAATTCCAAACATTTTTTATTGAATTTTCATATTTCAAAAGTGCAAACACATGAGATAGCAGTTTACAATTGTCAATGTGTGCACGCATATCATCATATACATTGAACATAGTCATCTCAGAGGAACCTTAACATGAAAGTCCAGTATACAGTTGTCAATAAAGGCATGCATGTAATCTTAAAGAGAAAGCAGACGTACAAAAAAAAAATGGCAATTTACAGTTGTCAGTATAGGCATGAATGACGACTTAACAGTGCAGACCTATGAGGTAACAACTCACAATTGTCAGTTTAAGTACGGATGGCTTCTAATACAATATGCAAAATTATCACAGAAACGCCATACTATGAGAATTACGTTCACAATTATCAGTGCAGGCATACATGACATCTTGTATGTTTTACGACTTCTACTTGCACCCGAAGCCAAAAGTGATATATGCATTGTTATAACACATCAACCAAAATAGAGTAATAACAAGAAATAAAAGGGGGGGAAAGGGGGGAAAGGAGAGATAGGGATGGGGAAGGTGAATGATTGCAGCACACGCTTCGACACCTCCCGAAATGTTTTTTACCTCACTCTCTAAGACATTGAGGAAGAAGATGGATAAGCTACCTTAAGTGGATTGGATGCCTCTATATGTTACCCACGGGTCCCACACTTTTTGGAACATATGAGTGGATCTATTCTCCCAATCTGTTCCATTCTATATATATTGTCACATCTAATTTCCCAATTCCCCAATGGAGGGGGGAGTGTTTTCCGCCAATTAACTGCAACTAGTACTCTAGCTGCTGCCAGTAGTTGCGTGATGAGGCGTTTGGTAGCTACCGAACATTTTATCTGGTCTAATAAGTTAAGTAAACAGATCTGTGGAGAAGGCTGCAAATTAGTCTTGCCTACCTTTGTGATAACTAAGCAGATCTGTTCCCAATACATTTTGATTATCTCACATTTCCACCATATATGTAGAAAGGTGCCTTTCCCTCTTTCACATCTCCAGCATCTCTCACTTACCTCGGGGTACATTTTATGTAAAACTTCCGGCATGTAGTACCATCTGGTTAATATTTTAAAATAGTTTTCTTGCAACCGCACGCAAGTTGAAATCTTCGGGGTCAGTGAGAGACACCTGTGTAGGGACTTTTGATCTTTATCTAAGCCTAAATCCAATTCCCATTTCTGTAAATAAGGGTTAACATCCGGGCTTGTAAGTGCGAGTATCATAGAGTACAAAGTGGAGATTTTTTTTAACAGGTTCCTGTCTCTGAAGGACTAGTTTCTCAAACCTCGTTGGGTCCGACTTGTTTATAGGTGTAATTAGCTTTAAGTAATCCCTGACTTAAGATTTTTACAGAAAAGATAAACAGGAAACATTTTCCCCTCTATCCCACTCTTTTCTCAGTGTGCCCCATTCGTCTAAAACATCCACTATTGGCTTAGTGATAGCTTTAGCCTCTTCTGAGAGAGTTTGTATAAATTGCGGTGATGCATCTTGTAGGATATCCCTCAGTTGTGTCAAGGGGGAGAGTGTAGCAGTGAGAAAGTTATTTTTCATTTTTTGTCTCCATATCCGTGTCATATTTTTAGTAATAGGATTCCCAATATTTGTTTCATTAACACACTTGTCGTGTAGAAGTAAGGGTCGTATTGAAGACCGACTAATGGCAAACTCAGACTGAATATGAAGTCTATCCCCTTGATAGCGTAGCCACTCCAGACACCTCATCCCCTGAACCGCCAAGTAATATCCATAAAAATCTGGCATCCCCATACCTCCCCGTTTGACGGGTAAAGTAGTGTATTGTTTAGTAAGCCTGGGTTTCTTCTTGTTCCATAAAAACTTAGTGAGAGTTGACTCTATTCTGGTAAAAAATGAGCGGGGTATAAAAATAGGAAGGGTTTGAAGAAGGTATAGAACTTTAGGTAATATAATAGTTTTGATAAGTGATCGTCTGCCAAACCATGATGTAAATGGTATCTCCCATGAGTCCAATGTACGTCTTATATCCTCGAAAACGCCTTGATAGTTTTCCTCGAATATCCGAGCAGGATCGGATGTAAGCTTAATGCCCAGAAACTTAAGGCTTGAAGGCTTCTTTTACAATATTCATCTGACAGGGTAGATCATGTGCTATTTTTATAGATCAGGTTGTTACGGACGCAATGATATCAAATATGTCTAATTTCATTGTTTGTTTGTTTCAGTTTTACATAATAAAGCATTTTTCAAAAAGAAATTATGTTTTTGTGTGTCCATTTTCTGAACGCCATATGCTTTTTATTTTTCTGACAATCGTCTAGTGCAGGGGCTCGTTTTTTGCAGAAAGAGTTGAGGTTTTTATTGGTACCATTTTTGGGTACATAGGATTTTTTTTATTATTCATTATTACACTTTATGGGGCAAGGTGAACAAAAAATTGGCTGTTTTGGAACTGTTTTTATTTATTTATTTTTACAGCATTTATCTGAGGGGTTAGGTTATGTGACAGTTTTATAGAGCAGATCGTTACGGACGTGGCAATACCTAATATGCATACTTTTTCTTTTTTTTTTGTATAAACAATTTTTATTGTTTTTGTTTTTTTAAAAATTAATAGATTGTACATTACAGAAAAGGTATATCATGGAGCAATAAAAATAGCCATAATGCACAGTCTGTAGTAACAAACATTACATACGTATGTAGATACAGTGTTTTTCTCATTCACATATAATGTAATGTGCATAGAAACAAAACCTAAGAACGACGGAATACTTAGGTTGAGAACATAACCGTACCCAGTCAAGTGAAGTTCCTGTATTTTTTCCAGAAAGACCATATATTGAGAAATGTATTTCTGGTTTTCAATTCCCAATGTGAGAGTTCCTCAAGACGATAAAATTGATCGACCTTAGCTATCCATTGATCTATGGTGGGTATGTCCGAGCTACGCCAGTTCACGGGGACAAGATGCATACTTTTTCTTATTCATTTAAGTTTTACACAATAATAGCATTTCTGAAACCCAAAAAATGATGTTTTAGTGTCTCCATAGTCTGAGAGCCATAGCTTTTTTATTTTTTTGGCAATTGTCTTAAATAGGATATCATTTTTTTTGCAGGATGAGGTGACGGTTTGATTGGTACTATTTTGGGGGTCATAAGCCTTTTTGATCACTTGCTGTGCACTTTTTGTGATGTAAGGTGACAAAAATGGCTTTTTTGGCACAGTTTTTTTTTTTTAATGGTGTTCCCCTGACGGGTTAGGTCATGTGATATTTTTATCGAGCAAGTTATTACGGATACGGCAATACCTAATATATACACTTTTTTTTATTTATTTCACTTTAACACAATAATAGCATATTTGAAATAAAAAAAAATATGTTTTAGTGTTTCAATGTTCTAAGAACTATAGTTTTTTTAATTTTTTGAGTGATTTTCCTATGTAGGGTCTCATTTTTTGCGGAATGAGGTATCAGTTTTATTGGTACCATTTTGTTTGATATACACCTTTTTGATTGCTTGGTGATGCACTTTTTGTGATGTAAGGTGACAAAAATGGCTTTTTTTACACAGTTTTTTTTTATGGTGTTTATCGGACGGGGTCTATCATGTGATATATTTATCAAGTCCCTCTTGGATCTTGAAGATCCAGTGGGGCTGATGGCTGTATTATACTTTGCAATTCTCTTGCATTGCAAAGTATAATACTATCAGATGTCCTGTAGGTGGCAACACTGGACGCTTTTGCAAGGCGTCCGGTTGCCACGGCAACCATCGGGCGCTGCTATCGCAGCGCAGAAGCCCCGATGGTGGAGAGGGGGAGCCCCCTCCCTCTATTAACCCCATGGATGCTGCTGCCGCGGCATCTAAGAGGTTACAGCAGTGGGACCGCACCGCATCGGGGGCAGAGGGCAGGGGGCCGCGCTGGAAAGGGGGAGAGGGAAGGTACGGGCAGCATTGAGGAAGGCAGCACAAATGGGGGCAGGAGGAATGTATGGGTCGGGGAGGGGGTGGACCGCATCAGGGCAGGCTGCATGAATATGGATGGAAGCGGGGAGAACTGCATCAGGGGCAGGCGGGGGGCACAAGGGGGGGCTTGGAGGCACACAGGAAGGGGACACAGATTGCGGGGCACGAGGACACTACTTGATTTCAGGCTCTGATCTGCAGAGTGCAGATAAGAGTCTGGTACAGGCATATTTTAACTGCCGCGATCCGATTGGTTAGTCTGCATAGACTAACCAGTCGGGACGATTGCCGGCAAGGGACCACTCTGATTGGAACCTTGCCGGCATTACTTAACTGTGTGCTGTCCGTGACAGCAGCAGGACAGGGGCAGAAGCTTTAATCCAAGCGCTTTGCAGCGCTTGGATTAATGAGCTGCCTGACGTATATACACGTGCTAGCTGCACGGGGCATGTGCAAATAGCACGTATATAGACGGATTGCAGTCGGGAAGGGGTTAAACACTGAACAAGCGCAGGTCTGTCTCTTATACTTTATCTCTGTGTAGGCTTCACTCCTGGTTTTAGCTCACAATTCAGATGGGTGTATGCTGTCCGCTTAAATGAGGATCCATTTTTTTTTGCGGACAATTCAGCATGTTCACAATAAAAGGGACTGCATTTCATATTTTTGTGGACCCATAGACTTCAATGGGGCCACATCTTGATTTTCACTGTCAAGTATAGAATATGTTTTATTTATTTTGTGGAGCCGTGGAACAGAAGAAAAGGGCCACATTGAAGTAAATGCAACATACGGCCGTCTGAATGAGCCCTTAGTGATAAACGAAGTTTACAAAAACTCAATTCAGCTGCTTCAATAAATTTCACAAAAACATTTCCTTCATGATGGATTACTTAGTCACAAATTGAATTTCTTTGTAAGTAGCGGGCACAATGACTGAGAAAGTCAATTGTGCCCCTCCCCCGTCCCCATCATTGAATCCCTCAGATTCCACGTTCATGCGACATCTGAGATGAAAAATTAGAGCTTTCAGGGGTTAATCATTTAAAAAAAATACTCATCTTATCCATTTGAGCTCCAAATGGCCGCCATGATCATCATGATTGAAGATTTTGTGCAAAATCTCATGCACAGGGATGTATGATGTCACCATGCCAACCAGCGTGATCACGTCATACGTCACCACGCACAAGATTTTGCCCCGGATGTTCAATCAAGATGGTTGTGGTGGCCTCTTCATGCTGAAATGGATGAGGTATGATATTTTTTTTTATCGCCATTTCAGGGAAAATTGAATTGTTACCATAAAGCATGAGGAATTTTGTCTTTGCGGCCTATTCACAATCACTAATGGAAATCACTGACCAAAACACTGACGAGTCAATGAGGCATTACTGATTTAATGATGTCTTTTCAACTACAATTTTGGTGCTGTTTTTGCAGTAAAAACATCAACTTGAAATGCTACCTGTAAGTCTATGGGACTTCACGGTATTAGCAAAGTGTATAAGATCATAATATCATGTATAGGGATGAGCGAACCCAAACTTCATAATTCGGGTTCGTACCGAATTTTGGGGTGTCCGTGACACGGACCCGGACCCGAACATTTTCGTAAAAGTCCGGGTTCGGGTTCGGTGTTCGTCGCTTTCTTGGCGCTTTTTGAAAGGCTGCAAAGCAGCCAATCAACAAGCGTCATACTACTTGCCCCAAGAGGCCATCACAGCCATGCCTACTATTGGCATGGCTGTGATTGGCCAGTGCAGCATGTGACCCAGCCTCTATTTAAGCTGGAGTCATATAGCGCCGCACGTCACTCTGCTCTGATCAGTGTAGGGAGAGGATGCAGCTGCTGTTAGGGTGAGATTAGACAGGGATTTACTCAGCAAAAACACTTAATGTAGTGATCGATCTACAGCTGTGAACCATTCAACTTCTGCTAGTTAATTGCTCACTGTTTTTAGGCTGCCCAGAGCGTTTTTCAGTCACTTTTTTCTGGGGTGATCGGCGGCCATTCTGTGTCTTGTGGTGCGCCAGCACAAGCTGTCACCAAGTCCATTTAACCAACAATAGTGTGTTATTTTTTATTTTTTTTGCTATATCCTATATCAGGGGCTTGGCTGTGCTTGCTATTTTATTGAGGTGTGAAATACAATTGCCAAAATAGCAGTACCCTAAATCTGGTGTTTCAGCTGTGGCTAGCCAATTGTAATACTGTCTGCTGTCTGGCAAAGGATATATTTTTTTCTTGGTTGAAATACAATTCCCAACTTAGCAATTCCCTAAATCAGTGGTTTCTGCTGTATCAGGCCAAGTTTAAATCGATCCATAAAAGGGTATATTAGATTGAAGGTGCGGAGAGTGTCATTCTCAATAACTTCACACGTTACTGTGCATTTCCAATTTTAATTCTGTCTGTAAACGTATACCTGTCATCCAGCGCCTAAATACTAGGCCTACAATTTATATTCAGGTAAATCTGTCATTATTGCTGTGGCTGGTCAAGTTATTTGGTGTCCGTCAAAGCACAGTTTTGGTTCTGGGTTGAAATACAATTCCCAACTTAGCAATTCCCTAAATCAGTGGTTTCTGCTGTATCAGGCCAAGTTTAAATCGATCCATAAAAGGCTATATTAGATTGAAGGTACGGATAGTGTCATCCACAATAACCTCTCACGCTACCGTGCATTTCCAAGACTAATTCTGTCCGTAAACGTATACCTGTCATCCAGCGCCAAAATACTAGGCCTACAATTTATATTCAGCTAAATCTGTCGTTACTGCTGTGCCTGTATTAGTGTAATACGGTACCTAAATAGATAGCCAGATAGTGTTAGGTGTCTGTAAAAAAAGGTCTGAATTTGAATTCAATACATTGGGCCAAATCATTTTTTTCTTATTGTGGTGAACGGTAACAATGAGGAAAACATGTAGTAAGGGACGCGGACGCGGACATGGTCGTGGTGGTGTTAGTGGACCCTCTGGTGCTGGGAGAGGACGTGGCCATTCTGCCACAGCCACACGTCCTAGTGTACCAACTACCTCAGGTCCCAGTAGCCGCCAGAATTTACAGCGATATTTGGTGGGGCCCAATGCTGTTCTAAGGATGGTAAGGCCTGAGCAGGTACAGACATTAGTCAATTGGGTGGCCGACAGTGGATCCAGCACGTTCACATTATCTCCCACGCAGTCTTCTGCAGAAAGCACACAGATGGCACCTGAAAACCAAGCCCATCAGTCTGTCACATCACCCCCATGCATATCAGGGAAACTGTCTGAGCCTCAAGTTATGCAGCAGTCTCTTATGCTGTTTGAAGACTCTGCTGGCAGGGTTTCCCAAGGGCATCCACCTAGCCCTTCCCCAGCGGTGGAAGACATAGAATGCACTGACGCACAACCATTTATGTTTCCTGATGATGAGGACATGGGAATACCACCTCAGCATGTCTCTGATGATGACGAAACATAGGTGCCAACTGCTGCTTGTTTCTGCAGTGTGCAGACTGAACAGGAGGTCAGGGAGGAAGACTGGGTGGAAGACGATGCAGGGAACGATGAGGTCCTAGACCCCACATGGAATGAAGGTCGTGCCACTGACTTTCACGGTTCGGAGGAAGAGGCAGTGGTGAGACCGAGCCAACAGCGTAGCAAAAGAGGGAGCAGGGGGCAAAAGCAGAACACCCGCCGCCAAGAGACTCCGCCTGCTACAGACCGCCGCCATCTGGGACCGAGCACCCCAAAGGCAGCTTCAAGGAGTTCCCTGGCATGGCACTTCTTCAAACAATGTGATGACGACAAGACCCGAGTGGTTTGCACGCTGTGCCATCAGAGCCTGAAGCGAGGCATTAACCTTCTGAACCTTAGCACAACTTGCATGACCAGGCACCTGCATGCAAAGCATGAACTGCAGTGGAGTAAACACCTTAAAAACAAGGAACTCACTCAGGCTCCCCCTGCTACCTCTTCTGCTGCTGCCGCCTTAGCCTCTTCCTCCGCCTCTGGAGGAACGTTGGCACCTGCCGCCCAGCAAACAGGGGATGTACCACCAACACCACCACCTCCGTCACCAAGCATCTCAACCATGTCACACGCCAGCGTTCAGCTCTCCATCTCACAAACATTTGAGAGAAAGTGTAAATTCCCATCTAGCCACCCTCGATCCCTGGCCCTGAATGCCAGCATTTCTAAGCTACTGGCCTATGAAATGCTGTCATTTAGGCTGGTGGACATAGACAGCTTCAAACAGCTCATGTCGCTTGCTGTCCCACATTATGTTGTTCCCAGTCGTCAGTACTTCTCCAAGAGAGCCGTGCCTTCCCTGCACAACCAAGTATCCGATAAACTCAAGTGTGCACTGCGCAACACCATCTGTGGCAAGGTCCACCTAACCACAGATACGTGGACCAGTAAGCACGGCCAGGGACGCTATATCTCCCTAACTACACACTGGGTAAATGTAGTGGCGGCTGGGCCCCAGGCGGAAAGCTGTTTGGCGCATGTCCTTCCGCCTCCAAGGATCGCAGGGCAACATTCTTTGCCTCCTGTTGCCTCCTCCTCCTACTCGGCTTCCTCCTCCTCTTCTTCCATCTGCTCATCCAGTCAGCCACACACCTTCACCACCAACTTCAGCACAGCCCGGGGTAAACGTCAGCAGGCCATTCTGTAACTCATATGTTTGGGGGACAGGCCCCACACCGCACAGGAGTTGTGGCGGGGTATAGAACAACAGACCGACGAGTGGTTGCTGCCGGTGAGCCTCAAGCCCGGCCTGGTGGTGTGCGATAATGGGCGAAATCTCGTTGCAGCTCTGGGACTAGCCGCTTGGACGCACATCCCTTACCTGGCACATGTGCTGAATTTGGTGCTGCAGATGTTCATTCACAACTACCCCGACATGTCAGAGCTGCTGCATAAAGTGAGGGCCGTCTGTTCGCGCTTCCGGTGTTCACATCCTGCCGCTGCTCGCCTGTCTGCGCTACAGCGTAACTTCGGCCTTCCTGCTCACCGCCTCAAATGCGACATGCCCACCAGGTGGAACTCCACCTTGCACATGCTGGACAGACTGTGCGAGCAGCAGCAGGCCATAGTGGAGTTTCAGCTGCAGCACGCACGGGTCAGTTGCACTGCGGAACAGCATCACTTCACCACCAATGACTGGGCCTCCATGCAAGACCTGTGTGCCCTGTTGCGCTGTTTCGAGTACTCCATCAACATGGCCAGTGGCGATGACGCCGTTATCAGCGTTACAATACCACTTCTATGTCTCCTTGAGAAAACACTTATGGCGATGATGGAAGAGGAGATGGCCCAGAAGGAGGAAGAGGGGTCATTTTTAGCACTTTCAGGCAGTCTCTTCGAAGTGACTCAGAGGGAGGTTTTTTGCAACAGCAGAGGCCAGGTACAAATGTGGCCAGCCAGGGCCCACTACTAGAGGATGAGGAGGACGAGGATGAGGAGGAGGTGGAGGAGGATGAGGATGAAGCATGTTCACAGTGGGGTGGCATCCAACGCAGCTCGGGCCCATCACTGGTGCGTGGCTGGGGGGAAACGCAGGACGATGACGATACGCCTCCCACAGAGGACAGCTTGTACTTACCTCTGGGCAGCCTGGCACACATGAGCAACTACATGCTGCAGTGCCTGCGCAACGACAGCAGAGTTGCCCACATTTTAACATGTGCGGACTACTGGGTTGCCACCCTGCTGGATCCTCGGTACAAAGACAATGTGCCCACCTTACTTCCTGCACTGGCGCGTGATATGAAGAAGCGCAAGTACAAGCGCACATTGGTAGACGCGCTACTGAGAGCATTCCCAAATGTCACAGGGGAACAAGTGGAAGCCCAAAGCGAAGGCAGAGGAGGAGCAAGAGGTCGCCAACGCAGCTGTGTCACTGCCAGCTCCTTTGAGGGCAGGGTTAGCATGGCAGAGATGTGGAAAAGTTTTGTCAACACGCCACAGCTAACTGCACCACCACCTGATACGGAACGTGTTAGCAGGAGGCAACATTTCACTAACATGGTGGAACAGTACGTGTGCACACCTCTCCACGCACTGACTGATGGTTCGGCCCCATTCAACTTCTGGGTCTCCAAATTGTCCACGTGGCCAGAGCTAGCCTTTTATGCCTTGAAGGTGCTGGCCTGCCCGGCGGCCAGCGTTTCGTCTGAACGTGTATTCAGCACGGCAGGGGGCATTGTTACAGACAAACGCAGCCGTCTGTCTACAGCCAATGTGGACAAGCTGACGTTCATAAAAATGAACCAGGCATGGATCCCACAGGACCTGTCCATCCCTTGTGCAGATTAGACATTAACTACCTCCCCTTTACCATATATTATTGTACTCCAGGGCACTTCCTCATTCAATCCTATTTTTATTTTTTTCATTTTACCATTATATTGCGGGGCAACCCAAAGTTGAATGAACCTCTCCTCTGTCTGGGTGCCGGGGCCTAAAAATATCTGACAGTGGCCTGTTCCAGTTTTGGCTGACGTGAAGCCTGATTCTCTGCTATGACATGAAGCCTGATTCTCTGCTATGGGACCTCTCTCCTCTGTCTGGGTGCCGGGGCCTAAATATCTGACAATGGACTGTTCCAGTTTTGGCTGACGTGACGCCTGATTCTCTGCTATGACATGAAACCTGATTCTCTGCTGACATGAAGCCTGAATCTCTGCTATGGGACCTCTCTCCTCTGTCTGGGTGCCGGGGCCTAAATATCTGACAATGGACTGTTCCAGTGGTGGGTGACGTGAAGCCTGATTCTCTGCTATGACATGAAGCCTGATTCTCTGCTATGACATGAAGCCTGATTCTCTGCTATGGGACCTCTCTCCTCTGTCTGGGTGACGGGGCCAAAATATCTGACAATGGACTGTTCCAGTTTTGGCTGACGTGAGGCCTGATTCTCTGCTATGACATGAAGCCTGATTCTGTGCTATGGGACCTCTCTCCTCTGTCTGGGTGCCGGGGACTAAATATCTGACAATGGACTGTTCAAGTTTTGGCTGATGTGAAGCCTGATTCTCTTCTATGACATGAAGCCTGATTCTCTGCTATGGGACCTCTCTCCTCTGTCTGGGTGCCAGGGCCTAAATATCTGACAATGGCCTGTTCCAGTGGTGGGTGACGTGAAGCCTGATTCTCTGCTTTGACATGAAGCCTGATTCTCTGCTATTGGACCTCTCTCCTCTGTCAGGGTGCCAGGGCCAAAATATCTGACAATGGCCTGTTCCAGTGGTGGGTGACGTGAAGCCTGATTCTCTGCTATGACATGAAGCCTGATTCTCTGCAATGGGACCTCTCTCCTCTGTCTGGGTGCCGGGGTCTAAATATCTGACAGTGGCCTGTTCCAGTGGTGGGTGATATGAAGCCTGATTCTCTGCTATGGGACCTCTCTCCAATTGATATTGGTTAATTTTTATTTATTTTAATTTTATTTTAATTCATTTCCCTATCCACGTTTGTTTGCAGGGGATTTAACTACATTTTGCTGCCTTTTGCAGCCCTCTAGCCCTTTCCTGGGCTATTTTACAGCCTTTTTAGTGACTAAAAGTTCAGGTCCCCATTGACTTTAATGGAGTTCGGGTTCGGGTTCGGGGCGAAGTTCGGGTCGGGTTCGGATCCCGAACACGAACATTTCCGGGAAGTTCGGCCGAACTACTCGAACCCGAACATCCAGGTGTTCGCTCAACTCTAATCATGTACACTATCATGTGGAGATCTTTTTTCTTTATGAAAATTGACCTGCATTGCAATTTTCTAATTTAATAACTTTATATATTACATATCTCTATGTATCGATGGACTGACTGTCCTAATCTTTGCTGTATTTATATTTACACAGTTTATGTATCAATAAATATTTTCTTTTTTTTTTTTATATTTTCTTTTTTTTATTGTTTTCAATTTTTCAGCGCACAGACATTTCCAATAAGTAAAGTATACAACAATCCATGTGACATAAACAGAAGCGACAATGACATATTTCAAGATGTCACAGATACATTTAACATGAGGGCGATTAAGCCCAACAAGACAGGCATTGGCAAAAGAATAAAAGGGTCAAAGAAACCTTGTTATTATGTCAGACTAAATCCGGTCTCATGGGTACCCAAGTCAGGGGTCCGTGGTGAGAGCGAATAATTAGGAGGGGGGGGAGAGGATATGTTAGTATGAATAAATAGATCTCAATCCTAGGAGGGACGGGGGAGATATGGCAGTAAAAGGTTTCCGTTAAGCCCAGTACCTAAGGAAAGTGTCTATATTGCTTCCAAGGTAACCACGTTTTGATGAAAGAAGGTCTGGAATGCGACTCCCAGTGTGAAATCTCCTCTAGTCTGTAAATCTGGTCAACCTTGTTGGACCAGTGTTCAATGCTGGGGACATCTGAGGATAACCAGAGGGTTGGTAAGAGTAATCTGGCTGCTGCTAACAGGAGGGTAAAAAGAGCTTTTTTTAATGGGCCCAGGCCCTCTAATCCAAGCGACAATAAGACCAACTCGGGAGAACAGGTGAGAGATGACTGACAAATCTGGTTACCTAGTTGGGTTATAGTGTGCCACCAAGGGTTAATCAGGGCACATGCCCACCATACGTGTATGAAAGTTCCCTTAACTTTATGACATCTCCAACATAGATCACTGGCTGTCTTATTATATCTGTAGGTTTTGTCTGGGGTCCTGTACCATTGCATAAGGATCTTATAGCTGTTTTCTTGGATGCGTATGCATCTAGATAGCTTGTGTGGGAGAATCAGCATTTTAGAGATTTCTTGAGGCGTTAGGGATCTCTGGAGATCCTTCTCCCATTTGCCCACTATTGCAGGTTTAAAGAAGGAGGCAGGGGACTTCAAATGTTTATAAATCTTGGCTTTGGGCGGGTATCTCATACTGTTCAGCATTTCCACAAACCAATTTGAATCTTCTGGTGGAGGAGGACTCTTCATTTTGCTAAGTAGCTCTGTTTTAATGAAATGTAGCAGGGTGGGGTTATGGATCTGCGTCCCCAGAGTTTTGCATATCTCAGAGTCAGGGAGAATGCAGGCGTCTGGGTCTAAGAACTGGGCGATGGGGATCTCTGATGTTCTAATACATAGCGGACAGCTTTCTCTCAGATCTTTGGGGGCCAGATTGATTATGTCTTTAATATGCAAAAGTGAAGCAAAAGGCGACGGGGCCCCAAAACTGGTCGAGAAACCCCCCCAGACCCTTAGGGTATTGCGTATAAGAGGATTAATATTGTGCTTAGGGTCGGGGGTGGCCTGTCAGCCAGCAAGAGGGCCCTAGGAGAGAAGGGGAGGAGAGCAGTCTCCAATGAGAGCCAAGATTTATGGGGGGTTCTCTAATCCAATCAATGGCCCTAAAAAGCTGGATGGCAAGCATATATGAATTAGGGTCAGGGAGGCCAATACCACCTCTACTCCTAGGTTTGGTCAAGGTATCAAAAGAGATACGAGGGCTTTTGGCTTGCCAAATGAACTTACGAATGTGTTTGTTTAAAGCTGCAAAGTATGACCTGGGAATATCAATAGGGAGAACCTGCATCATATACGTAAGCTTTGGCATGATCAGCGACATGAAGACGTTCTTCCTTCCAAACCAGGAGAGATAGGGAGAGTCTAGGGAGTCCATCTGAGCTGTCATAGAGGCTATAAGGGGTTTGTAGTTCAATTGAAACAGATCGGGCAGGTGGGGGGATAATTTGATCCCTAGGTAGGTTAATTGTTGGGTCTGCCAATTAAAAGGTGAGTTAATTTGGAGGGAGGCGATAGTGGCGGGGGAGAGACCGATATGAAAAACCTGGGATTTGGAGGGATTGACTTTAAAATTGGAAAGGGAGCCAAAAAGGTTGAGTGTTGAGAGAATCTTGGGCATGGATCTCTGCGGGTTAGTGGTAACAATCAGAAGGTCATCGGCAAAGGCCGCCAATTTAAATTCATGGCTCCCCACTTTCAAACCTCTGATTTCACTATCCTGTCTAAGGGCTTGGAGAAGGGATTCCATTACAAGGACAAAAATGAGTGGGGAAAGGGGGCATCCCTGCCTCGTTCCATTTCTAATGGGAAAGAGGGAGGAAAGAAGACCATTTACTGACACGGACGCCGAGGAGCAGGTGTACATGGAGAAAATAGAGTTGATATACTGCTCTGGGATTTTAAATTTAGCCAGGGCCAATCTAATATAGGTCCAGTCCACCCTATCAAATTCCTTCTCGGCGTCCGTGCCTAGTAAGACCAATGGAGAAGATTTATGAGAAGCGTAAAACAGGACGTCTAGGATTTTAGTGGTATTGTCCTTACCCTCCCTACCTCTAACAAAACCGACCTGATCAGGGTTAATTAATTCAGGGAGAAGACTTTGTAGCCTAGTGGCTAGCATTTTGGCTAGAAGCTTAAGGTCGACATTAAGTAAAGAGATAGGACGATAGTTGGGGCAGAGTGTGGGATCTTTACCCTCTTTAGGGATTATTGTGATGACTGCTTTGGTCATGTCAGAAGAGAGTGGGTGGTTGGACAGTGATAAAGTGCAAATTGGGAGCAGGTGTGGTAGCAGGGTACTTTGAAAGGCCGAATAGTAAGTTATGGGGAGACCGTCCTGGCCAGGGCATTTGCCTCTAGGGGTAGATTTAATCGCGGCAGTTAGTTCCGGGATAGTGAACGGTGTGGTCAGGGAATCTTGTTGTGCCAAGTTTAAAGTGGGAAGGTTAAGAGTCTCTAGGAAAGTACCGATATTACTTTTTCTATCCAGGGAAGGATTAGGAAGGTCAGGGGCTGGGAAATTATATAGAGATTGGTAAAACAATCTAAATTGTTCAGCTATTTCTTCAGCCTTAAATAAATGGACCCCTTGGGAAGATTTAATGGACTGAACATAGCGGGAGTTTCTTCTCTGTTTAATTCGGCTCATGACATATTTAGAAGCTTTGTTACCATGGGCATAAATCTTCTGTTGAGCGGACAGAAAGAATTTAGCTGAGCGCTCATTCAGAAGATTTTTCAGTTGAGTTCTAAGAGAGGAAAGTTCTGATAGTTTCTGTGCCATTAAAGATTGCTTATGAGCTTTTTCTACTTGATGAATTTGTGAAAGCAGGGTGTTAAGTTTTTTCTCTGACTCTTTCTTTAGAAAAGAGCAGAGACTGATCAGTCTGCCTCGTATATATGCCTTGTGAGCATCCCAGATGACTTGGGGGGTTACTTCAGGGGTATTATTTGTTAAGAAGTATTCTTCTAAATAAGAGGTAATTTGGGCTGTATGTGTGGCATTATTCAATAGAGATTCATTGAATCTCCAATTTGGTTGTCTGGCATTTCTTTTCCCCGGGGTTATTGTACAGAAAATTGGGGAGTGGTCTGATAGAGTGATATCTCCTATTTTGGGTAAAGAGCAGGATTGCAATTTCTCCTTTGGGACTAAAATGTAGTCAATTCTGCTATAGGAGTTATTTGCAGAGGAGTAAAAAGAATAGTCAATTGTGTCAGGGTTGAGACACCGCCATATGTCTATAATTCCCAGGTTGTGCAATTTCGTGTGTAGCAGCCTGAGGGTCTTAGCAGAGATGGGGGATTTTTTAGAGGATGTGTCTATTAAAGGATTAAAAGCTACATTGAAGTCCCCTGCGACAATTAGGAAACCCTCCCTATGCTGCTCAATTAAGGAAAAAACATTAATGAGCCAGCTAAGCTGGTCAGTATTTGGGGCATAAATGTTCACAAATGTGAACACAGATAGTCCCACCTGACCTTTAAGGATCAAATATCGGCCCTCTGGATCTTGGACGTGAGATTTGTATTGGAAGGGTAGGCCTCTGCGGAAGCCTATACTAACTCCCCTCGAGGCCGCACCCCCAGCCCCACAATGGTACCAGCAAGGATACCTGGAGTGGGAGAGATTGGGGTAATTATTGTGTTTCAAGTGTGTCTCCTGAAGAAAGATCACCGAGCAGTTTTCTCTGTGCAGGAGAGATAAGATCTGGCATCTCTTGGAAGGGGATCTCAGCCCCTTGACATTGTATGAGGCTAATTTAAAATCTGCCATACTTTTTTGGTAAGGTGAGAAGCCCAAAGGCTATAAAAGACACTGCAGAAAAGAGTTTGACAAACCAGATACATCGTGGGGAGGAGAGTGCGGCCACGAGAGGATCCAGAGGGGCCATCACAATTTCGGATTGAGAAGGATGTTGAAGTTTCTCTTGCGTACCTGTCAGAACATGAACAAATAGAACAAAAACCAACAAAGAAGAAAAAGTAAATAAAAGCAAAAAGTGAACGAGTATCATTCAGACAAGGCAGGGTATTAAGACTTTGCCTATCCGGGGCAATAAGAAATAGGGGGGTAAAGGGTATTATACCCTGAAGCACTTCCCTCTGCGACAGCAGAAGTACTGCAGCTTAGTGGATATTATAATCCTAATGAAGGAGTAAAAAGTGGGGGTCATTAAGATAATTGAGATAACGTACAAATGATCGCTTTTCTACAGCAATTAAGGGTAGAATGATGCATCTATCCTCAGCCCTCAGGGGTAGCATCCCATATTGCCCTAAGAAATATGTTAGTAGGCAATGGTATTACACTTAACCCCTTCAGTGCAGTGTGGCAGAGAAAAGGTGAAAAATCATCAAAACAACAGTTAGGTTACTTAAACAGATCATGACTGGTCGTGCTTTAAAACAGACGGGAAGACTCAAGAGAGAAGTCCCAACTGTCTCCACGTCCAATGCTAGGAGAGGAGCAAGGCCCGAGTATAAAGCGAGCCCCGCTATTCCCCCAGCACATAGCATATAGTCAGTATTTCAAATACTTATCAAAAGCATAACAATAGTAAGTCCCATCAGATGGCTTTCTTGTTCATCCAGAACTGGGGATGAGAAGGTGAAATCTGCTACTTGTCCACCAAGGAGAGGCGTTTTGGGGTGGAAAAGGAGTCTCTTCTTCTGCTGCTTCTTTGAAGCTTTGGGGTGCGTTGGGGCTCCCAGGGAATTGGCCTGGGTAAATCAGGTAGAGAGTTGAGGTTTTGGGCCATGTCCCAATTTGCAATAGGCAATGGAGGTATTTGAAGAAGGTCGTAAGTTTTATCCAGGTCTGCATACGAGGAAACATGGATGCGACGGCCCTCATGTAGGAAGGATAATCCGAAGGGAAATGTCCATCTGTAGTAAGCTTATGAATCTGTGCTGAGAGGGATATGCAGACGGGAGAGCAGCGCTTCACACGTCCATCCGGATCAAGCGCTGGCTCCGCCCCCTCAATAAATATTTTCTTAAAGAAAAAAAAAATATTATAGAGACAATGGGGGAGATTTAATAAAACTGTTGTAAAGGCAACCAATCAGATTCCACCTTTCATTTTTCAGAGCAACTTTAGAAAATGAAAGGTGGAATCTGACCGGCGACCAGGCCAGTTTTCCTTTACACCACATTTGATAAATCGCCCAACATATGGGTTTTAAATTTTAAAAAATCTATTTTCCACAAACTCATTCTACATAATTTAAACTCAGCAAAGGTGCATGGTCTGAATTATCCCTCATGAAATATTTAAACTTCTCAATAATGTTTAACCCCTTAGCATTAAAAAGTGATAATTTTCCATAGTGTGTGGTGATGTTCTGTAAAACATAAATTCTTCCACATAGTTGGGCTCCTCAGCTGCTATTTTTTCCACTCTAAGGTACTTATATATTTATCTAACTCCCCATTTCCTCCACTTTATAAATCACTAGTCAGACCACACATGGAGGACTGTGTACAGTTCTGGGCTCCTGTGAACAAGGCACTCATAGCAGAGCTGGAGAGGGTTCAGAGGAGTGGAAAAAAAAATCAAAATTAGGGTTATTCAGTTTACAAAAAAGATAACTGAGGGGAGATGTAAAAACGGTGTAAATATATCAGGGGTCAGTACAGAGATCTCCCATCATCTATTTATCCTCAGGACTGTGACAAGGGGACATTCTCTCCATCTGGAGGAAAGAAAATTTGTATACAAACATAGAAGATGGGAAGTTCACTAAAAAGGTTAAGAGGGGCCGGAATTATTTCTGGAGTGTAATAATATTACAGCCTATAGCTACTAGAGATAGGTCGTTGATCAAGGGAGTTATTCTGATTGCCTGATTGGAGTCGGGAAGGAATTTTTCCCTAAAGTGGGGGAAATTGGCTTCTACCTCAGAGGGTTTTTTGCCTTCCTCTGGATCAATTTGCAGGATACTAGGCTGAACTGCATGGGCAGATGTCATTTTTTCAGCCTTATAAATAGAGATGAGAATTTCTAAAAAAATTGATTCAGTCGGTTCCACAAATCTTCCGAGAAGATTCTATTCGATCCAAATTTATTTGTGGTGAAATATGGACCATGTCATATAGGCCCTCCAGTTGCTACATAGACAGGATCCATCGTGTGTCTCATTTTTCCTTCCTTTCCATCAGAAGAAGGGTCAAATAAATGATGATGTCAGCCAGGCCAAAAAGGCAAAATAGTGGCCCAGTCATTAAGAGAAGAAGGAGATGCATGGCAGTAGCATAAGGAGACCACAGAGTGGCCTAGTGACACAGTGTTGAGGTGGCAGCAGCAAAAGGAGACCACAGAGTAGCCCAGTAATATAGTGTTGAGGTGGTAACAACATGAGGAGACCACAGAGTGGTCACTATATTCTAAATATTTGCGAATTCTCGAAGTGCCAATATTCGCAATAAAAATTTGCAATTTGAATATTCGTGATCAACACTATTGATAAAGGGGACAGTAGTACCCCAAAACGCGTCGCCATAAAACAAACAGAATTTTGTCTTTCAATTGGTTGTGAAAGTGCGCCCCTTGTCCAAAAGCTTGGCCTCCTTGATCTAGCGTTCTCCACTTTTACTGTCTACCTGATCAGCGGAAGTCCAGGCTGCACCAACCATTGACTACCCCTATTCTGCCTTTATTGAGGTTGTGCCCAATTGGTGCAACCCAAATAGGTGAGCAAGCAATTTTTTGACTATCTGAGCAACTAATGTTCACTTGACCTACTCACACTATGAGCGCTTTTCTCTCCTCACTGCCACTAGGTGCTACAGTATTGAGGTGGCAGCAGCATGAGGAGACCAAAGCATTATAAAGTGGCAGCAGCAGGAGGAGAACACAGAGTGGCCCAGTGACAGAGTAAAGAGGTGGCAGCAGCATGACAAGACCACAGAGTGATAAGGTGGCAGCAGCAGGAGAACACAGAGTGGCCCAGTGACAAAGTGGGGAGGTGGCAGCAGCATGAGGAGACCACAGAGTGGCCCAGTGACAGTGGTAAGGTGGCCCCAGCATGAGGAGACCACAGAGTGGGGAGGTGGCAGCAGCATGAGAAGACCACAGAATGGTGATGTGACAGAATCATGAGGAGAAATTCACTGTCCCCTGGCAGTAGAATACCACCTTGATTTGGAGTTTTGACTGTCCCTGACTACCAAAGATTGTATTTCTGGCAGACACTGTAAGACCCAACCGCTCGTTCTGCTAGGGCACCTACCTGCCCGCTGCAGCACTGATTGGCTCATCCTCTCAGGATTATGTAAGCATCCTTCTTCTTACTTTCTAGTGCTTTTCACACTGACATGTTCTGGATTTGTCCGAAACAAACCTGAAAAAGTATCAATTCGTCTGTCAGGCAAAATTTTGCAAAGTTTGTAACAAACCTGGTTCATGATGAAATGGTTCACTTATCTTCAGTGTATGTGTCATAGAGTGTATGCAGCTATGCTGTTTGTGTATGTCAGCTGTGGAGTCCACCATTGTCTATGAAAGTAGACCATTGGGGCAACATACATAGGGATCTGCATGTTGGGTTGTCCTGGGTATTTTGTGTATTGGAAATAGCGTATGCCTTTACATTATTACTGTAAGTTGAGCGAATACCTGGATGTTCGGGTTCGAGAAGTTCGGCCGAACTTCCCGTAAATGTTCGGGTTCGGGATCCGAACCCGACCCGAACTTCGTCCCGAACCCGAACCCCATTGAAGTCAATGGGGACCCGAACTTTTCGGCACTAAAAAGGCTGTAAAACAGCCCAAGAGGGCTGCAAAAGGCAGCAAAATGTAGTTAAATCCCCTGCAAACAAATGTGGATAGGGAAATGAATAAAAATAAAAATAAAATAAATAAAAATTAACCAATATCAATTAGAGAGAGGTCCCATAGCAGAGAATGTGGCTTCATGTCAGCAGAGAATCAGTCTTCATGTTATAGCAGAGAATCAGGCTTCACGTCACCCACCATTTGAACAGTCCATTGTCAGATATCTAGGCCCCGGCACCGAGGCAGAGGAGAGAGGTCCCATGACAGAGATTCAGGCTTCATGTCAGCAGAGAATCAGTCTTCATGTCATAGCAGAGAATCATGCTTCATGTCACCCACCACTGGAACAGTCCATTGTCAGATATTTAGGCCCCGGCACCCAGGCAGAGGAGAGAGGTCCCATAACAGAGATTCAGGCTTCATGTCAGCGGAGAATCAGTCTTCATGTCATAGCAGAGAATCATGCTTCACGTCACCCAATATTGGAACAGTCCATTGTCATATAATTTAGGCCCCAGCACCCAGACAGAGGTCCCATAGCAGAGATTCAGCCTTCATGTCAGCGACTCAGCAGACAATCAGTCTTCATGTCATAGCAGAGAATCATGCTTCACGTCACCCAACATTGGAACAGTCCATTGTCATATAATTTAGGCCCCGGCACCCAGGCAGAGGAGAGAGGTCCCATAACAGAGATTCAGGCTTCATGTCAGCGACTCAGCAGAGAATCAGTCTTCATGTCATAGCAGAGAATCATGCTTCACGTCACCCAACACTGGAACAGTTCATTGTCAGATATTTAGGCCCCGGCACCCAGGCAGAGGAGAGAGGTCCCATAACAGAGATTCAGGCTTCATGTCAGCGACTCAGCAGAGAATCAGTCTTCATGTCATAGCAGAGAATCATGCTTCACGTCACCCAACACTGGAACAGTCCATTGTCAGATATTTAGGCCTCGGCACCCAGGCATAGGAGAGAGGTCCCATAACAGAGATTCAGGCTTCATGTCAGCAGAGAATCATGCTTCACGTCACCCACCACTGGAACAGTCCATTGTCAGATATTTAGGCCCCGGCACCCAGGCAGAGGAGATAGGTCCCATAACAGAGATTCAGGCTTCATGTCAGCGGAGAATCAGTCTTCATGTCATAGCAGAGAATCATGCTTCACGTCACCCAATATTGGAACAGTCCATTGTCATATAATTTAGGCCCCAGCACCCAGACAGAGGTCCCATAGCAGAGATTCAGCCTTCATGTCAGCGACTCAGCAGACAATCAGTCTTCATGTCATAGCAGAGAATCATGCTTCACGTCACCCAACATTGGAACAGTCCATTGTCATATAATTTAGGCCCCGGCACCCATGCAGAGGAGAGAGGTCCCATAACAGAGATTCAGGCTTCATGTCAGCGACTCAGCAGAGAATCAGTCTTCATGTCATAGCAGAGAATCATGCTTCACGTCACCCAACATTGGAACAGTCCATTGTCATATAATTTAGGCCCCGGCACCCAGGCAGAGGAGAGAGGTCCCATAACAGAGATTCAGGCTTCATGTCAGCGACTCAGCAGAGAATCAGTCTTCATGTCATAGCAGAGAATCATGCTTCACGTCACCCAACACTGGAACAGTTCATTGTCAGATATTTAGGCCCCGGCACCCAGGCAGAGGAGAGAGGTTCCATAACAGAGATTCAGGCTTCATGTCAGCGACTCAGCAGAGAATCAGTCTTCATGTCATAGCAGAGAATCATGCTTCACGTCACCCAACACTGGAACAGTCCATTGTCATATAATTTAGGCCTCGGCACCCAGGCATAGGAGAGAGGTCCCATAACAGAGATTCAGGCTTCATGTCAGCAGAGAATCATGCTTCACGTCACCCACCACTGGAACAGTCCATTGTCAGATATTTAGGCCCCGGCACCCAGGCAGAGGAGAGAGGTCCCATAACAGAGATTCAGGCTTCATGTCAGCGGAGAATCAGTCTTCATGTCATAGCAGAGAATCATGCTACACATCACCCAATATTGGAACAGTCCATTGTCATATAATTTAGGCCCCAGCACCCAGACAGGGTCCCATAGCAGAGATTCAGGCTTCATGTCAGCGACTCAGCAGACAATCAGTCTTCATGTCATAGCAGAGAATCATGCTTCACGTCACCCAACATTGGAACAGTCCATTGTCATATAATTTAGGCCCCGGCACCCAGACAGAGGAGAGAGGTCCCATAACAGAGATTCAGGCTTCATGTCAGCGACTCAGCAGAGAATCAGTCTTCATGTCATAGCAGAGAATCATGCTTCACGTCACCCAACACTGGAACAGTCCATTGTCAGATATTTAGGCCCCGGCACCCAGGCAGAGGAGAGAGGTCCCATAACAGAGATTCAGGCTTCATGTCAGCGACTCAGCAGAGAATCAGTCTTTATGTCATAGCAGAGAATCATGCTTCACGTCACCCAACACTGGAACAGGCCACTGTCAGATATTTTTAGGCCCCGGCACCCAGACAGAGGAGAGGTTCATTCAACTTTGGGTTGCCCCGCAATATTATGGTAAAATGAAAAAAAAAAAAATAGGATTGAATGAGGAAGTGCCCTGGAGTACAATAATATATGGTAAAGGGGAGGTAGTTAATGTCTAATCTGCACAAGGGATGGACAGGTCCTGTGGAATCCATGCCTGGTTCATTTTTTTAAACGCCAGCTTGTCCACATTGGCTGTAGACAGGCGGCTGCGTTTGTCTGTAATGACGCCCCCTGCCGTGCTGTAGTTCAGACAAAACGCTGGCCGCCGGGCAGGCCAGCACCTCCAAGGCATGAAAGGCTAGCTCTGGCCACGTGGACAATTTGGAGACCCAGAAGTTGAATGGGGCCGAACCATCAGTCAGTACGTGGAGTGGTGTGCACACGTACTGTTCCACCATATTAGTGAAACGTTGCCTCCTGCTAACACGTTCCGTATCAGGTGGTGGTGCAGTTAGCTGTGGCGTGTTGACAAAACTTTTCCACATCTCTGCCATGCTAACTCTGCCCTCAGAGGAGCTGGCCGTGACACAGCTGCGTTGGCGACCTCTTGCTCCTCCTCTGCCTTCGTCTTGGGCTTCCATTTGTTCCCCTGTGACATTTGGGAATGCTCTCAGTAGCGCGTCTACCAACGTGCGCTTGTACTCGCGCATCTTCCTATCACGCTCCAGTGCAGGAAGTAAGGTGGGCACATTGTCTTTGTACTGTGGATTCAGAAGGGTGGCAACCCAGTAGTCCGCACACGTTAAAATGTGGGCAACTCTGCTGTCGTTGCGCAGGCACTGCAGGATGTAGTCTCTCATGTGTGCCAGGCTGCCCAGAGTTAAGGACAAGCTGACCTCTGTGGGAGGCGTATCGTCATCGTCCTGAGTTTCCCCCCAGCCACGCACCAGTGATGGGCCCGAGCTGCGTTGGGTGCCACCCCGCTGTGAACATGCTTCATCCTCATCCTCCACTTCCTCCTCATCCTCGTCCTCCTCATCCTCCAGTAGTGGGCCCTGGCTGGCCACATTTGTACCTGGCCTCTGCTGTTGCAAAAAACCTCCCTCTGAGTCACTTCGAAGAGACTGGCTTGAAAGTGCTAAAAATAACCCCTCTTCCTCCTCCTCCTCCTGGGCCACCTCCTCTTCCATCATCGCCCTAAGTGTTTTCTCAAGTTGACATAGAAGTGGTAATGTAACGCTGATAACGGCGTCATTGCCACTGGCCATGTTGGTGGAGTACTCGAAACAGCGCAACAGGGCACCCAGGTCTCGCATGGAGGCCCAGTTATTGGTGGTGACGTGGTGCTGTTCCGCAGTGCGACTGACCCGTGCGTGCTGCAGCTGAAACTCCACTATGGCCTGCTGCTGCTCGCACAGTCTGTTCAGCATGTGTAAGGTGGAGTTCCACCTGGTGGGCATGTTGCATATGAGGTGGTGAGCGGGAAGGCCGAAGTTACGCTGTAGCGCAGACAGGCGAGCAGCGGCAGGATGTGAACGCCGGAAGCGCAAACAGACGGCCCGCACTTTATGCAGCAGCTCTGACATGTCGGGGTAGTTGTGAATGAACTTCTGCACCACCAAATTCAGCACATGCGCCAGGTAAGGGATGTGCGTCAAACCGGCTAGTCCCAGAGCTGCAATGAGATTTCGCCCATTATTGCACACCACCAGGCTGGGCTTGTGGCTCACCGGCAGCAACCACTCGTCGGTCTGTTGTTCTATACCCCGCCACAACTCCTATGCGGTGTGGGGCCTGTCCCCCAAACATATGAGTTTCAGAATGGCCTGCTGACGTTTATCCCGGGCTGTGCTGTAGTTGGTGGTGAAGGTGTGTGGCTGACTGGATGAGCAGGTGGAAGAAGAGTAGGAGGAAGCCGAGTAGGAGGAGGAGGCAACAGGAGGCAAAGAATTTTGCCCTGCGATCCTTGGTGGTGGAAGGACGTGCGCCGAACATCTCTCCGCCTGGGGCCTAGCCGCCACTACATTTACCCAGTTAGGGAGATATAGCGTCCCTGGCCGTGCTTACTGGTCCACGTATCTGTGGTTAGGTGGACCTTGCCACAGATGGCGTTGCGCAGTGCACACTTGATTTTATCGGACACTTACTTGGTTGTGCAGGGAAGGCACGGCTCTCTTGGAGAAGTAGTGGCGGCTGGGAACAACATACTGTAGGACAGCAAGCGACATGAGCTGTTTGAAGCTGTCTGTGTCCACCAGCCTAAATGACAGCATTTCATAGGCCAGTAGTTTAGAAATGCTGGCATTCAGGGCCAGGGATCGAGGGTGGCTAAGTGGGAATTTAAGCTTTCTCTCAAATGTTTGTGAGATGGAGAGCTGAACGCTGGCGTGTGATATGGTTGAGATGCTTGGTGACGGAGGTGGTGGTGTTGGTGGTATATCCCCTGTTTGCTGGGCGGCAGGTGCCAAAATTCCTCCAGAGGCGGAGGAAGAGGCCGAGGTGGCAGCAGCAGAAGAGGCCGTGGCGGCAGCAGCAGAAGAGGTAGCAGGGGGAGCCTGAGTGAGTTCCTTGTTTTTAAGGTGTTTACTCCACTGCAGTTCATGCTTTGCATGCAGGTGCCTGGTCATGCAGGTTGTGCTAAAGTTCAGAACATTAATGCCTCGCTTCATTCTCTGATGGCACAGCGTGCAAACCACTCGGGTCTGGTCGTCAGCACATTGTTTGAAGAAGTACCATGCCAGGGAACTCCTTGAAGCTGCCTTTGGGGTTCTCGGTCCCAGATGGAGGCGGTCAGTAGCAGGCGGAGTCTCTTGGCGGCGGGTGTTCTGCTTTTGCTCACTGCTCCCTCTTTTGCTACGCTGTTGGCTCGGTCTCACCACTGCCTCTTCCTCTGAACTGTGAAAGTCAGTGGCACGACCTTCATTCCATGTGGGGTCTAGGACCTCATCGTCCCCTGCATCGTCTTCCACCCAGTCTTCCTCCCTGACCTCCTGTTCAGTCTGCACACTGCAGAAAGACGCAGCAGTTGGCACCTGTGTTTCGGCATCATCAGAGACATGCTGAGGTGGTATTCCCATGTCCTCATCATCAGGAAACATAAGTTGTTGTGCGTCAGTGCATTCTATGTTCCACCGCTGGGGAAGGGCTAGGTGGATGCCCTTGGGAAACCCTGCCAGCAGAGTCTTCAAACACCATAAGAGACTGCTGCATAACTTGAGGCTCAGACAGTTTCCCTGATATGCATGGGGTGATGTGACAGACTGATGGGCTTGGTTTTCAGGCGCCATCTGTGCGCTTTCTGTAGAAGACTGGGTGGGAGATAATGTGAACATGCTGGATCCACTGTCGGCCACCCAATTGACTAATGCCTGTACCTGCTCAGGCCTTACCATCCTTAGAGCGGCATTGGGCCCCACCAAATATCGCTGTAAATTCTGCCGGCTACTGGGACCTGAGGTAGTTGGTACACTAGGACGTGTGGCTGTGGCAGACTGGCCACGTCCTCTCCCAGCACCAGAGGGTCCACTAACACCACCACGACCATGTCCGCGTCCCTTCCTAGATGTTTTCCTCATTGTTACCGTTCACCACAATAACAAAAATATTATTTGGCCCAATGTATTGAATTCAAATTCAGGCCATTTTTTTACAGACACCTAACAGTATCTGGCTATCTATTTAGGTACCGTATTACACTAATACAGGCACAGCAGTCACGACAGATTTAGCTGAATATAAATTGTAGGCCTAGTATTTAGGCGCTGGATGACAGGTATACGTTTACGGACAGAATTAGACTTGGAAATGCACAGTAGCGTGTGTGTGAAGTTATTGAGAATGACCCTATCTGCACCTTCAATCTAATATACCCTTTTAGGTATAGATTTAAAGTAGGCCTGATACAGCAGAAACCACTAATTTAGGGAATTGCTAAGTTGGGAATTGTATTTCAACCCAGAACAAAAACTGTGCTTTGGCAGACACTAAATGAATTGACTAGCCTCAGCAATAAACACAGATTTAGCTGAATATAAATTTGAGGCCTATTATTTAGGCGCTGGATGACAGGTATACGTTTACGGACAGAATTAGACTTGGAAATGCACAGTAGCGTGTGTGTGAAGTTATTTACAATGACCCTATCTGCACCTACAATCTAATATACCCTTTTATGGATAGATTTAAAGTAGGTCTGATACAGCAGAAACCACTAATTTAGGGAATTGCTAAGTTGGGAATTGTATTTCAACCCAGAACAAAAACTGTGCTTTTGCGGACACTAAATGAATTGACCAGCCTCAGGAATAAACACAGATTTAGCTGAATATAAATTTGAGGCCTATTAATTAGGCGCTGGGTGACAGGTATACGTTTACGGACAGAATTAGACTTGGAAATGCACGGTAGCTTGTGTGTGAAGCACAGCCAAGCCTCTGATGTAGGATATAGCAAAAAAATAACCACACTATTGATGGTTAAATGGACTTGGTGGCAGCTTGCCCCTGATGTAGGATATAGCAAATAAATAAAAAAATCACAGAAAAAACTAAGATAAAAACATCCTGCACGATATGATACAAATTTGCGGATGTCCCTGGCCATATTATTGAAGAAAACCACAGAAACAAGATAATAATGCACTTATTAAAGCAGATGCAAGCACTATATATGGACTAAGTCCTCACCCTGATATGATAATGTCTGAGACACTTAGTCGATATATTTTGATCAAAACACATCTAAGCCCGCCACCAAGCGTCAAGGTGGTCTCAGGTCAGGCGGGTCCTACGCTAAACCTACCTAAGCCGTTGGGCTTCTATGTTCAGGAGCGCAGACCCCGCACATATGGTGTGCTGCTCCTAGTAACCTCCATGTGCATCAAGCAACCAATGGGAGGAGGAGCAAGCACAGCCATATGTACCACCTAATTAAGGCGCTCATTGGATAGAGGAGGGGGGCAAAAGTGCAGAGGAATGCTACTCCCAAGATACTAGGTGCGCATTCACACTTGAAGGTGCCACTCCCTCAAGCAAACACTACATAAACAAAAAAATCACAGAAAAAACTAAGATAAAAACATCCTGTACGATATGATACAAATTTGCGGATGTCCCTGGCCATATTATTGAAGAAAACCACAGAAACAAGATAATAATGCACTTATTAAAGCAGATGCAAGCACTATATATGGACTAAGTCCTCACCCTGATATGATAATGTCTGAGACACTTAGTCGATATATTTTGATCAAAACACATCTAAGCCCGCCACCAAGCGTCAAGGTGGTCTCAGGTCAGGCGGGTCCTACGCTAAACCTACCTAAGCCGTTGGGCTTCTATGTTCAGGAGCGCAGACCCCGCACATATGGTGTGCTGCTCCTAGTAACCTCCATGTGCATCAAGCAACCAATGGGAGGAGGAGCAAGCACAGCCATATGTACCACCTAATTAAGGCGCTCATTGGATAGAGGAGGGGGGCAAAAGTGCAGAGGAATGCTACTCCCAAGATACTAGGTGCGCATCTGCTTTAATAAGTGCATTATTATCTTGTTTCTGTGGTTTTCTTCTATAGCAAATAAATAACCACACTATTGATGGTTAAATGGACTTGGTGGCAGCTTGTGCTGGCGCACCACAAGACACAAAATGGCCGCCGATCACCCCAGACAAAAGTGACTGAAAAACGCTCTGGGCAGCCTAAAAACAGTGAGCAATTGAATAGCAGCAGTTCAATGATCCACAGCTGTAGATCGATCACTGACTTAAGTGTTTTGGAGGAGTTAATCACTGCCTAATCTTGCCCTAACAGTCGCAGCTGCAACCTCTCCCTACATTGATCAGAGCAGAGTGACGTGCGGCGCTAGAGTGACTCCAGCTTAAATAGAGGCTGGGTCACATACTGCACTGGCCATTCACAGCCATGCAAATAATAGGCATGGCTGTGATGGCCTCTTGGGGCAAGTAGTATGACGCTTGTTGATTGGCTGCTTTGCAGCCTTTCAAAAAGTGCCAAGAAAGCGACGAACACCGAACCCGAACCCGGACTTTTACGAAAAGCTAAATCTGTGTTTACCCAAAATTCGGTGCGAACTCGAACTATACAGTTCGGGTTCGCTCATCCCTAATTATTACTATTATTTCTAATAAAACTAAATAATTTTGTTTGAGCAAGGACAATTCTATACATAGATTGCAGTCATTGTCCTGGAACAAGAGCTCTACCCAGAAGTAAAAAGTGCACCAAAATGATACGCAACTGACAATACCTCAAGCCGATGTTTAAAGCTGAGAACTTTGCCCCTCATGCACCACGTCACGGTGTCTCAGCAAGCATGGGTTCCTACCACTCAATTACCCGTGGTGTGTGAACAAGGTCTGAACAGTGCTAGAAACCAACTCACAGCCAGACTCTCACATGCCTCCATAGTGGTATCACCAATGCACTGTGAGGTAGAATAAAGCTATGAACCGCACCCACAACAGACCATGTGACACAGAAGCTACCAGGTGCAAAAAAACGTTACCACCACAATGAAGTGACACATTCCATACACATAAAGACAAAAACTCACTGAAAAAAGTGATCTAAACGGTTGGAAATGCTCCAATCCCAGACATTGTAGCGTGTCTATAACCGGGGGAGCAATTCCTCCGCATGTGGTCCGCAGATAACGGCAATCCCCAGCAAAAAATGCGTACAATGGAGGATGCCGGGGCGGACCGCATGCACCACAAGGACATCTTACACAAAATGATACATTGTGCAGATGTAAAAATATATACATACACAAATGACTGCAAAAAATGCACCAAAATGATACGCAACTGACAATACTTGGTGATACCACTATGGAGGCATGTGAGAGTCTGGCTGTGAGTTGGTTTCTAGCACTGTTCAGACCCTGTTTACACACCACGGGTAGTTGAGTGGTAGTTTTTGCAGTCATTTGTATATATATAAAAACAAAATGCTTAAGAAAAAAGAATAATTAGACAAAAACACTATGGATGAAATCACTCTAAGGGTGTCAATGACCTTTTTGTAAACTTTTACAGTTTAAATGTTGCTTCTGCACCTGTAATTTTTGCTGCTGTTTTTGCATCATCAGTGTCAGCTGAAAGTCTATGGGAAATAGACCAGAACTAGGCCATCTAAATAGACCAGAACTAGACCATCTTCCAGTCATGCCCCCTTTGTGTGTGGACGTGCTGGAGATGCAGATGAATGAGATGAAGATAAACCTTCCTTTTGATATTTCCTCATTGGCTAAAGCCGTAACAAAAGAAATGGTGGAAAAGTTATTGCAAAAAAATACTAAACAGGATGTAGAAGAAAATAAGTTAAAATTAGACAAGGTGGAGGAATTTAAACATCATTTATTATCTAACAATATAGTGTTCAAAAGAGAAGAAACACAGTCTGCACTGCACCATGCGGTTTTTGAACATCTGACCGCATTCACACTTGCCACGCCTACTCACGCTGTACAATGGTGGTTTTCTGCTATGTAAAGTGTTGAGTTCAATCATAAAAAGCAAGATGATAGAAGAAAAGCTGCACTCACCAATTCCTATACCAATAGTAGCTTTATTCCAGGTAGAAACATGATAGATGCGGGTCACTGCACAGCAATACAAGGCAACAGCCGTTTAGCACTATTTCACTTTTGCTCAGCTTTAGACAAAGCACTGTTTAGTGCGAAGCGGCTGTTGCCTTGTATTGCTGTGCAGTGACCCGCATCTATCATGTTTCTACCTGGAATAACGCTACTATTGGTATAGGAATTGGCGAGTGCTGCTTTTCTTCTATCATCTAGCTTTTTATGATTACATTATTATCTGTGGAAGACGAACTGGAATCCTTACATGTAAAATTGCAAGTAGCCAATAAAGCAAATAAGGGGATGAAAGAAAAAGTAGATGATTTGGAAAATTGGACAAGGAGAAATAATGTAAGAAGAATAGGTATTCCAGAAATATATAATAATAATGCCCTGAAGGATTTGGTCGCTGTTCGGATTCCCAAGAAATTGGGATTGGACAAGGTTCTTAAAATTGAGCGAGTTTATAGGTTAAGCCCATTAAGAGGTATCCAAGACAGAAAACGGCCAAGAACAGTGATAGCCAAGTTTATGGATTATAGCGATAAAGAAACATTATTAAAGGCATATGGACAATCTGGGGAATTGCTGATTGAGGACAAAAAAAACTGTTTTTTTTTTCAAACTTTTCAACTTTGGTCTCATCAAAGAGAAGAACATTTTCTGATCTATGCTCATTTTTGTTGAGCAAAAGTGAAATTTGCTCTCCGATATCCAGCGCTGCCGAAGAATTTAGTTAAAAATGGTTCTGTAATTGTTGTGAAAGAGAAGGCTAAGAAATTTGTAGAGTTTTTAGGTATAAATATATAATTTATGTATACCTAAATGGCATGGGGAGTGGATAGAGAGTTTTTTTTGTGTATTAAAGGTACAATATATAATGGTATGAATTATATACATTAGTCGTGGACTGATCACACTGTGTTTTTTGGACACTTAAGGATTATGGCGGGTATACTGCACACCAGGGATGCTCAGCCTGCGGCCCTCCAGCTGTTGTAATACTACAACTCTCCTGATGCCTTCTGTAGGATGATAGCAGTAGACTGTCAGGAAATAATGGGAGTTGTTGTTTTGCAACAGCTGGAGGGCTACAGGTTGAGCATGCCTGCAGTACACAAAGACGGATTTGAAGAGGAATAATACGCACTTAAAAGCGTTTTAATCACAGAGATGTGTTATTGTTTTTTCTTCTTCTTTTCTTGCTCTCTTTGTTATATCTCATGCTCCTTCTAAATTATGGGATTTCTTTATAAAGGGTATTTGATTAGGGATGAGCGAACTCGAACTGTATAGTTCGGGTTCGTACCGAATTTTGGGGTGTCCGTGACACGGACCCGAACCCGGACATTTTCGTAAAAGTCCGGGTTCGGGTTCGGTGTTCGTCGCTTTCTTCGCGCTTTTGTGACGCTTTCTTGGCGCTTTTTGAAAGGCTGCAAAGCAGCCAATCAACAAGCGTCATACTACTTGCCCCAAGAGGCCATCACAGCCATGCCTACTATTGGCATGGCTGTGATTGGCCAGAGCACCATGTGACCCAGCCTCTATTTAAGCTGGAGTCACATAGCGCCGCCCGTCACTCTGCTCTGATTAGCGTAGGGAGAGGTTGCGGCTGCGACAGTAGGGCGAGATTAGGCAGATTAACTCCTCCAAAGGACTTGATTAACTGATCGATCTGCAGCTGTGGATCATTGAGCTGCTGATCCTCAATTGCTCACTGTTTTTAGGCTGCCCAGACCGTTTGTCAGTCACATTTTTCTGGGGTGATCGGCGGCCATTTTGTGTCTTGTGGTGCGCCAGCACAAGCTGCGACCAAGTGCATTTAACCCTCAATGGTGTGGTTGTTTTTTGGCTAAAGCCTACATCAGGGTGAAGCTGTCACACCAAGTGCATTTAACCAGCAATAGTCTGTTCATTTTTTGGCCATATACAAAATCAGGGGCAAGCTGCGCCTGTCACCAAGTGCATTTAACCCTCAATGGTGTGGTTGTTTTTTGGCTAAAGCCTACATCAGGGTGAAGCTGTCACACCAAGTGCATTTAACCAGCAATAGTCTGTTCATTTTTTGGCCATATACTAAATCAGGGGCAAGCTGCGCCTGTCACCAAGTGCATTTAACCCTCAATGGTGTGGTTGTTTTTTGGCTAAAGCCTACATCAGGGTGAAGCTGTCACACCAAGTGCATTTAACCAGCAATAGTCTGTTTATTTTTTGGCCATATCCCAGTCTAATTCTGTCACTAAATCCATACCGGTCACCCAGCGCCTAAATACTAGGCCTCAAATTTATATCCCGCTAAATCTGTCCTTAGTGCTGTAGCTGGGCGAGTTATTTAGTGTCCGTTCAAGCACATTTCTTGTTCTGGGTTGAAATACAATTCCCAATTTAGCAATTTCATAATTTAGTGGTTTCTGCTATATCAGAGCTATTTGAAATCTATCCCTAAAAGGGTATATAATATTCAAGGTGCACATTGGGTCATTCAGAATAACTTCACACACACCCGCTACTGTGTATTTCCAAGTCTAATTCTGGCACTAAACCCATACCTGTCACCCAGCGCCTAAATACTAGGCCTCAAATTTATATCCAGCTAAATCTGTCCCTAGTGCTGTAGCTGGGCGAGTTATTTAGTGTCCGTTCAAGCACATTTCTTGTTCTGGGTTGAAATACAATTCCCAATTTAGCAATTTCATAATTTAGTGGTTTCTGCTATATCAGAGCTATTTGAAATCTATCCCTAAAAGGGTATATAATATTCAAGGTGCACATTGGGTCATTCAGAATAACTTCACACACACCCGCTACTGTGTATTTCCAAGTCTAATTCTGGCACTAAACCCATACCTGTCACCCAGCGCCTAAATACTAGGCCTCAAATTTATATCCCGCTAAATCTGTCCTTAGTGCTGTAGCTGGGCGAGTTATTTAGTGTCCGTTCAAGCACATTTCTTGTTCTGGGTTGAAATACAATTCCCAATTTAGCAATTTCATAATTTAGTGGTTTCTGCTATATCAGAGCTATTTGAAATCTATCCCTAAAAGGGTATATAATATTCAAGGTGCACATTGGGTCATTCAGAATAACTTCACACACACCCGCTACTGTGTATTTCCAAGTCTAATTCTGGCACTAAACCCATACCTGTCACCCAGCGCCTAAATACTAGGCCTCAAATTTATATCCCGCTAAATCTGTCCTTAGTGCTGTAGCTGGGCGAGTTATTTAGTGTCCGTTCAAGCACATTTCTTGTTCTGGGTTGAAATACAATTCCCAATTTAGCAATTTCATAATTTAGTGGTTTCTGCTATATCAGAGCTATTTGAAATCTATCCCTAAAAGGGTATATAATATTCAAGGTGCACATTGGGTCATTCAGAATAACTTCACACACACCCGCTACTGTGTATTTCCAAGTCTAATTCTGGCACTAAACCCATACCTGTCACCCAGCGCCTAAATACTAGGCCTCAAATTTATATCCCGCTAAATCTGTCCTTAGTGCTGTAGCTGGGCGAGTTATTTAGTGTCCGTTCAAGCACATTTCTTGTTCTGGGTTGAAATACAATTCCCAATTTAGCAATTTCATAATTTAGTGGTTTCTGCTATATCAGAGCTATTTGAAATCTATCCCTAAAAGGGTATATAATATTCAAGGTGCACATTGGGTCATTCAGAATAACTTCACACACACCCGCTACTGTGTATTTCCAAGTCTAATTCTGGCACTAAACCCATACCTGTCACCCAGCGCCTAAATACTAGGCCTCAAATTTATATCCCGCTAAATCTGTCCCTAGTGCTGTAGCTGGGCGAGTTATTTAGTGTCCGTTCAAGCACATTTCTTGTTCTGGGTTGAAATACAATTCCCAATTTAGCAATTTCATAATTTAGTGGTTTCTGCTATATCAGAGCTATTTGAAATCTATCCCTAAAAGGGTATATAATATTCAAGGTGCACATAGGGTCATTCAGAATAACTTCACACACACCCGCTACTGTGTATTTCCAAGTCTAATTCTGGCACTAAACCCATACCTGTCACCCAGCGCCTAAATACTAGGCCTCAAATTTATATCCAGCTAAATCTGTCCTTAGTGCTGTAGCTGGGCGAGTTATTTAGTGTCCGTTCAAGCACATTTCTTGTTCTGGGTTGAAATACAATTCCCAATTTAGCAATTTCATAATTTAGTGGTTTCTGCTACATCAGAGCTATTTGAAATCTATCCCTAAAAGGGTATATAATATTCAAGGTGCACATTGGGTCATTCAGAATAACTTCACACACACCCGCTACTGTGTATTTCCAAGTCTAATTCTGGCACTAAACCCATACCTGTCACCCAGCGCCTAAATACTAGGCCTCAAATTTATATCCCGCTAAATCTGTCCTTAGTGCTGTAGCTGGGCGAGTTATTTAGTGTCCGTTCAAGCACATTTCTTGTTCTGGGTTGAAATACAATTCCCAATTTAGCAATTTCATAATTTAGTGGTTTCTGCTATATCAGAGCTATTTGAAATCTATCCCTAAAAGGGTATATAATATTCAAGGTGCACATTGGGTCATTCAGAATAACTTCACACACACCCGCTACTGTGTATTTCCAAGTCTAATTCTGGCACTAAACCCATACCTGTCACCCAGCGCCTAAATACTAGGCCTCAAATTTATATCCCGCTAAATCTGTCCTTAGTGCTGTAGCTGGGCGAGTTATTTAGTGTCCGTTCAAGCACATTTCTTGTTCTGGGTTGAAATACAATTCCCAATTTAGCAATTTCATAATTTAGTGGTTTCTGCTATATCAGAGCTATTTGAAATCTATCCCTAAAAGGGTATATAATATTCAAGGTGCACATTGGGTCATTCAGAATAACTTCACACACACCCGCTACTGTGTATTTCCAAGTCTAATTCTGGCACTAAACCCATACCTGTCACCCAGCGCCTAAATACTAGGCCTCAAATTTATATCCAGCTAAATCTGTCCCTAGTGCTGTAGCTGGGCGAGTTATTTAGTGTCCGTTCAAGCACATTTCTTGTTCTGGGTTGAAATACAATTCCCAATTTAGCAATTTCATAATTTAGTGGTTTCTGCTATATCAGAGCTATTTGAAATCTATCCCTAAAAGGGTATATAATATTCAAGGTGCACATTGGGTCATTCAGAATAACTTCACACACACCCGCTACTGTGTATTTCCAAGTCTAATTCTGGCACTAAACCCATACCTGTCACCCAGCGCCTAAATACTAGGCCTCAAATTTATATCCCGCTAAATCTGTCCTTAGTGCTGTAGCTGGGCGAGTTATTTAGTGTCCGTTCAAGCACATTTCTTGTTCTGGGTTGAAATACAATTCCCAATTTAGCAATTTCATAATTTAGTGGTTTCTGCTATATCAGAGCTATTTGAAATCTATCCCTAAAAGGGTATATAATATTCAAGGTGCACATTGGGTCATTCAGAATAACTTCACACACACCCGCTACTGTGTATTTCCAAGTCTAATTCTGGCACTAAACCCATACCTGTCACCCAGCGCCTAAATACTAGGCCTCAAATTTATATCCCGCTAAATCTGTCCTTAGTGCTGTAGCTGGGCGAGTTATTTAGTGTCCGTTCAAGCACATTTCTTGTTCTGGGTTGAAATACAATTCCCAATTTAGCAATTTCATAATTTAGTGGTTTCTGCTATATCAGAGCTATTTGAAATCTATCCCTAAAAGGGTATATAATATTCAAGGTGCACATTGGGTCATTCAGAATAACTTCACACACACCCGCTACTGTGTATTTCCAAGTCTAATTCTGGCACTAAACCCATACCTGTCACCCAGCGCCTAAATACTAGGCCTCAAATTTATATCCCGCTAAATCTGTCCTTAGTGCTGTAGCTGGGCGAGTTATTTAGTGTCCGTTCAAGCACATTTCTTGTTCTGGGTTGAAATACAATTCCCAATTTAGCAATTTCATAATTTAGTGGTTTCTGCTATATCAGAGCTATTTGAAATCTATCCCTAAAAGGGTATATAATATTCAAGGTGCACATTGGGTCATTCAGAATAACTTCACACACACCCGCTACTGTGTATTTCCAAGTCTAATTCTGGCACTAAACCCATACCTGTCACCCAGCGCCTAAATACTAGGCCTCAAATTTATATCCAGCTAAATCTGTCCCTAGTGCTGTAGCTGGGCGAGTTATTTAGTGTCCGTTCAAGCACATTTCTTGTTCTGGGTTGAAATACAATTCCCAATTTAGCAATTTCATAATTTAGTGGTTTCTGCTATATCAGAGCTATTTGAAATCTATCCCTAAAAGGGTATATAATATTCAAGGTGCACATTGGGTCATTCAGAATAACTTCACACACACCCGCTACTGTGTATTTCCAAGTCTAATTCTGGCACTAAACCCATACCTGTCACCCAGCGCCTAAATACTAGGCCTCAAATTTATATCCCGCTAAATCTGTCCTTAGTGCTGTAGCTGGGCGAGTTATTTAGTGTCCGTTCAAGCACATTTCTTGTTCTGGGTTGAAATACAATTCCCAATTTAGCAATTTCATAATTTAGTGGTTTCTGCTATATCAGAGCTATTTGAAATCTATCCCTAAAAGGGTATATAATATTCAAGGTGCACATTGGGTCATTCAGAATAACTTCACACACACCCGCTACTGTGTATTTCCAAGTCTAATTCTGGCACTAAACCCATACCTGTCACCCAGCGCCTAAATACTAGGCCTCAAATTTATATCCCGCTAAATCTGTCCTTAGTGCTGTAGCTGGGCGAGTTATTTAGTGTCCGTTCAAGCACATTTCTTGTTCTGGGTTGAAATACAATTCCCAATTTAGCAATTTCATAATTTAGTGGTTTCTGCTATATCAGAGCTATTTGAAATCTATCCCTAAAAGGGTATATAATATTCAAGGTGCACATTGGGTCATTCAGAATAACTTCACACACACCCGCTACTGTGTATTTCCAAGTCTAATTCTGGCACTAAACCCATACCTGTCACCCAGCGCCTAAATACTAGGCCTCAAATTTATATCCCGCTAAATCTGTCCTTAGTGCTGTAGCTGGGCGAGTTATTTAGTGTCCGTTCAAGCACATTTCTTGTTCTGGGTTGAAATACAATTCCCAATTTAGCAATTTCATAATTTAGTGGTTTCTGCTATATCAGAGCTATTTGAAATCTATCCCTAAAAGGGTATATAATATTCAAGGTGCACATTGGGTCATTCAGAATAACTTCACACACACCCGCTACTGTGTATTTCCAAGTCTAATTCTGGTACTAAACCCATACCTGTCACCCAGCGCCTAAATACTAGGCCTCAAATTTATATCCAGCTAAATCTGTCCTTAGTGCTGTAGCTGGGCGAGTTATTTAGTGTCCGTTCAAGCACATTTCTTGTTCTGGGTTGAAATACAATTCCCAATTTAGCAATTTCATAATTTAGTGGTTTCTGCTATATCAGAGCTATTTGAAATCTATCCCTAAAAGGGTATATAATATTCAAGGTGCACATTGGGTCATTCAGAATAACTTCACACACACCCGCTACTGTGTATTTCCAAGTCTAATTCTGGCACTAAACCCATACCTGTCACCCAGCGCCTAAATACTAGGCCTCAAATTTATATCCCGCTAAATCTGTCCTTAGTGCTGTAGCTGGGCGAGTTATTTAGTGTCCGTTCAAGCACATTTCTTGTTCTGGGTTGAAATACAATTCCCAATTTAGCAATTTCATAATTTAGTGGTTTCTGCTATATCAGAGCTATTTGAAATCTATCCCTAAAAGGGTATATAATATTCAAGGTGCACATTGGGTCATTCAGAATAACTTCACACACACCCGCTACTGTGTATTTCCAAGTCTAATTCTGGCACTAAACCCATACCTGTCACCCAGCGCCTAAATACTAGGCCTCAAATTTATATCCCGCTAAATCTGTCCTTAGTGCTGTAGCTGGGCGAGTTATTTAGTGTCCGTTCAAGCACATTTCTTGTTCTGGGTTGAAGTACAATTCCCAATTTAGCAATTTCATAATTTAGTGGTTTCTGCTATATCAGAGCTATTTGAAATCTATCCCTAAAAGGGTATATAATATTCAAGGTGCACATTGGGTCATTCAGAATAACTTCACACACACGCTTCTGTGCATTTCCAAGTCTAATTCTGTCACTAAATCCATACCGGTCACCCAGCGCCTAAATACTAGGCCTCAAATTTATATCCCGCTAAATCTGTCCTTAGTGCTGTAGCTGGGCGAGTTATTTAGTGTCCGTTCAAGCACATTTCTTGTTCTGGGTTGAAGTACAATTCCCAATTTAGCAATTTCATAATTTAGTGGTTTCTGCTATATCAGAGCTATTTGAAATCTATCCCTAAAAGGGTATATAATATTCAAGGTGCACATTGGGTCATTCAGAATAACTTCACACACACGCTTCTGTGCATTTCCAAGTCTAATTCTGTCACTAAATCCATACCGGTCACCCAGCGCCTAAATACTAGGCCTCAAATTTATATCCCGCTGAATTTGAATACAATACATTGGGCCAAATAATATATTTGTTGTTGTGGTGAACCATAACAATGAGAAAAACATCTAGTAAGGGACGCGGACGTGGACATGGTCGTGGTGGTGTTAGTGGACCCTCTGGTGCTGGGAGAGGACGTGGCCGTTCTGCCACATCCACACGTCCTAGTGTACCAACTACCTCAGGTCCCAGTAGCCGCCAGAATTTACAGCGATATATGGTGGGGCCCAATGCCGTTCTAAGGATGGTAAGGCCTGAGCAGGTACAGGCATTAGTCAATTGGGTGGCCGACAGTGGATCCAGCACGTTCACATTATCTCCCACCCAGTCTTCTGCAGAAAGCGCACAGATGGCGCCTGAAAACCAACCCCATCAGTCTGTCACATCACCCCCATGCATACCAGGGAAACTGTCTCAGCCTCAAGTTATGCAGCAGTCTCTTATGCTGTTTGAAGACTCCGCTGGCAGGGTTTCCCAAGGGCATCCACCTAGCCCTTCCCCAGCGGTGAAAGACATAGAATGCACTGACGCACAACCACTTATGTTTCCTGATGATGAGGACATGGGAATACCACCTCAGCATGTCTCTGATGATGACGAAACACAGGTGCCAACTGCTGCGTCTTTCTGCAGTGTGCAGACTGAACAGGAGGTCAGGGATCAAGACTGGGTGGAAGACGATGCAGGGGACGATGAGGTCCTAGACCCCACATGGAATGAAGGTCGTGCCA
The DNA here is from genome assembly GCF_014858855.1 of Bufo gargarizans. Classification (NCBI taxonomy): domain Eukaryota; kingdom Metazoa; phylum Chordata; class Amphibia; order Anura; family Bufonidae; genus Bufo; species Bufo gargarizans. The sequence goes on from NC_058082.1 coordinate 624,762,705, forward strand.
CTGACTTTCACAGTTCGGAGGAAGAGGCAGTGGTGAGACCGAGCCAACAGCGTAGCAAAAGAGGGAGCAGTGGGCAAAAGCAGAACACCCGCCGCCAAGAGACTCCGCCTGCTACTGACCGCCGCCATCTGGGACCGAGCACCCCAAAGGCAGCTTCAAGGAGTTCCCTGGCATGGCACTTCTTCAAACAATGTGCTGACGACAAGACCCGAGTGGTTTGCACGCTGTGCCATCAGAGCCTGAAGCGAGGCATTAACGTTCTGAACCTGAGCACAACCTGCATGACCAGGCACCTGCATGCAAAGCATGAACTGCAGTGGAGTAAACACCTTAAAACCAAGGAAGTCACTCAGGCTCCCCCTGCTACCTCTTCTGCTGCTGCCGCCTCGGCCTATTCTGCTGCTGCCGCCTCGGCCTCTTCCTCCGCCTCTGGAGGAACGTTGGCACCTGCCGCCCAGCAAACAGGGGATGTACCACCAACACCACCACCACCACCTCCGTCACCAAGCGTCTCAACCATGTCACACGCCAGCGTTCAGCTCTCCATCTCACAAACATTTGATAGAAAGCGTAAATTCCCACCTAGCCACCCTCGATCCCTGGCCCTGAATGCCAGCATTTCTAAACTACTGGCCTATGAAATGCTGTCATTTAGGCTGGTGGACACAGACAGCTTCAAACAGCTCATGTCGCTTGCTGTCCCACAGTATGTTGTTCCCAGCCGGCACTACTTCTCCAAGAGAGCCGTGCCTTCCCTGCACAACCAAGTATCCGATAAAATCAAGTGTGCACTGCGCAACGCCATCTGTGGCAAGGTCCACCTAACCACAGATACGTGGACCAGTAAGCACGGCCAGGGACGCTATATCTCCCTAACTGCACACTGGGTAAATGTAGTGGCAGCTGGGCCCCAGGCGGAGAGCTGTTTGGCGCACGTCCTTCCGCCGCCAAGGATCGCAGGGCAACATTCTTTGCCTCCTGTTGCCACCTCCTCCTTCTCGGCTTCCTCCTCCTCTTCTTCCACCTGCTCATCCAGTCAGCCACACACCTTCACCACCAACTTCAGCACAGCCCGGGGTAAACGTCAGCAGGCCATTCTGAAACTCATATGTTTGGGGGACAGGCCCCACACCGCACAGGAGTTGTGGCGGGGTATAGAACAACAGACCGACGAGTGGTTGCTGCCGGTGAGCCTCAAGCCCGGCCTGGTGGTGTGTGATAATGGGCGAAATCTCGTTGCAGCTCTGGGACTAGCCAATTTGACGCACATCCCTTGCTTGGCGCATGTGCTGAATTTGGTGGTGCAGAAGTTCATTCACAACTACCCCGACATGTCAGAGCTGCTGCATAAAGTGCGGGCCGTCTGTTCGCGCTTCCGGCGTTCACATCCTGCTGCTGCTCGCCTGTCTGCGCTACAGCGTAACTTCGGCCTTCCCGCTCACCGCCTCATATGCGACGTGCCCACCAGGTGGAACTCCACCTTGCACATGCTGGACAGACTGTGCGAGCAGCAGCAGGCCATAGTGGAGTTTCAGCTGCAGCACGCACGGGTCAGTCGCACTACAGAACAGCACCACTTCACCACCAATGACTGGGCCTCCATGCGAGACCTGTGTGCCCTGTTGCGCTGTTTCGAGTACTCCACCAACATGGCCAGTGGCGATGACACCGTTATCAGCGTTACAATACCACTTCTATGTCTCCTTGAGAAAACACTTAGGGCGATGATGGAAGAGGAGGTGGCCCGAGGAGGAGGAGGAGGAGGAGGAAGAGGGGTCATTTTTAGCACTTTCAGGCCAGTCTCTTCGAAGTGACTCAGAGGGAGGTTTTTGGCAACAGCAGAGGCCAGGTACAAATGTGGCCAGCCAGGGCCCACTACTGGAGGACGAGGAGGACGAGGATGAGGAGGAGGTGGAGGAGGATGAGGATGAAGCATGGTCACAGCGGGGTGGCACCCAACGCAGCTCGGGTCCATCACTGGTGCGTGGCTGGGGGGAAAGGCAGGACGATGACGATACGCCTCCCACAGAGGACAGCTTGTCCTTATCCCTGGGCAGCCTGGCACACATGAGCGACTACATGCTGCAGTGCCTGCGCAACGACAGCAGAGTTGCCCACATTTTAACCTGTGTGGACTACTGGGTTGCCACCCTGCTGGATCCACGCTACAAAGACAATGTGCCCACCTTACTTCCTGCACTGGAGCGTGATAGGAAGATGCGCGAGTACAAGCGCACGTTGGTAGACGCGCTACTGAGAGCATTCCCAAATGTCACAGGGGAACAAGTGGAAGCCCAAGGCCAAGGCAGAGGAGGAGCAAGAGGTCGCCAAGGCAGCTGTGTCACGGCCAGCTCCTCTGAGGGCAGGGTTAGCATGGCAGAGATGTGGAAAACTTTTGTCAACACGCCACAGCTAACTGCACCACCACCTGATACGCAACGTGTTAGCAGGAGGCAACATTTCACTAACATGGTGGAACAGTACGTGTGCACACCCCTCCACGTACTGACTGATGGTTCGGCCCCATTCAACTTCTGGGTCTCTAAATTGTCCACGTGGCCAGAGCTAGCCTTTTATGCCTTGGAGGTGCTGGCCTGCCCGGCAGCCAGCGTTTTGTCTGAACGTGTATTCAGCACGGCAGGGGGCGTCATTACAGACAAACGCAGCCGCCTGTCTACAGCCAATGTGGACAAGCTGACGTTCATAAAAATGAACCAGGCATGGATCCCACAGGACCTGTCCGTCCCTTGTCCAGATTAGACATTAACTACCTCCCCATAACCATATATTATTGGACTCCAGGGCACTTCCTCATTCAATCCTATTTTTATTTTCATTTTACCATTATATTGCGATGCTACCCAAAGTTGAATGAACCTCTCCTCTGCCTGTGTGCTAGGCCTAAATATATGCCAATGGACTGTTGCAGTGGTGGCTGACATGAAGCCTGATTCTCTGCTATGACATGCAGACTAATTCTCTGCTGACATGAAGCCAGATTGTCTGTTACGGGACCTCTCTCCTCTGCCTGGGTGCTGGGCCTAAATTTATGACAATGGACTGTTGCAGTGGTGGCTGACGTGAAGCCTCATTCTCTGCTATGACATGCAGACTGATTCTCTGCTGACATGAAGCCAGATTGTCTGTTACGGGACCTCTCTGCTCTGCCTGTGTGCTAGGCCTAAATATATGCCAATGGACTGTTGCAGTGGTGGCTGACATGAAGCCTGATTCTCTGCTATGACATGCAGACTAATTCTCTGCTGACATGAAGCCAGATTGTCTGTTACGGGACCTCTCTCCTCTGCCTGGGTGCTGGGCCTAAATTTATGACAATGGACTGTTGCAGTGGTGGCTGACGTGAAGCCTCATTCTCTGCTATGACATGCAGACTGATTCTCTGCTGTCATGAAGCCAGATTGTCTGTTACGGGACCTCTCTGCTCTGCCTGTGTGCTAGGCCTAAATATATGCCAATGGACTGTTGCAGTGGTGGCTGACATGAAGCCTGATTCTCTGCTATGACATGCAGACTAATTCTCTGCTGACATGAAGCCAGATCCTCTTTTACGGGACCTCTCTCCTCTGCCTGGGTGCTGGGCCTAAATTTATGACAATGGACTGTTGCAGTGGTGGCTGACGTGAAGCCTCATTCTCTGCTATGACATGCAGACTGATTCTCTTCTGACATGAAGCCAGATCCTCTGTTACGGGACCTCTCTCCTCTGCCTGGGTGCTGGGCCTAAATTTATGACAATGGACTGTTGCAGTGGTGGCTGACGTGAAGCCTGATTCTCTGCTATGACATGCAGACTGATTCTCTGCTGTCATGAAGCCAGATTGTCTGTTACGGGACCTCTCTGCTCTGCCTGTGTGCTAGGCCTAAATATATGCCAATGGACTGTTGCAGTGGTGGCTGACATGAAGCCTGATTCTCTGCTATGACATGCAGACTAATTCTCTGCTGACATGAAGCCAGATCCTCTTTTACGGGACCTCTCTCCTCTGCCTGGGTGCTGGGCCTAAATTTATGACAATGGACTGTTGCAGTGGTGGCTGACGTGAAGCCTCATTCTCTGCTATGACATGCAGACTGATTCTCTTCTGACTTGAAGCCAGATCCTCTGTTACGGGACCTCTCTCCTCTGCCTGGGTGCTGGGCCTAAATTTATGACAATGGACTGTTGCAGTGGTGGCTGACGTGAAGCCTGATTCTCTGCTATGACATGCAGACTGATTCTCTGCTGTCATGAAGCCAGATTGTCTGTTACGGGACCTCTCTGCTCTGCCTGTGTGCTAGGCCTAAATATATGCCAATGGACTGTTGCAGTGGTGGGTGACGTGAAGCCTGATTCTCTGCTATGATATGAAGACTGATTCTCTGCTGAAATGAAGCCAGATTGTCTGTTACGGGACCTTTCTCCTCTGCCTGGGTTCTGGGCCTAAATTTATGAAAATTGACTCTTACAGTGGTGGGTGACGTGAAGCCTGATTCTCTGCTATGATATGAAGACTGATTCTCTGCTGACATGAAGCCAGATTCTCTGTTACGGGACCTCTCTCCTCTGCCTGGGTGCTGGGCCTAAATTTATGACAATGGACTGTTGCAGTGGTGGCTGACGTGAAGCCTGATTCTCTGCTATGACATGCAGACTGATTCTCTGCTGACATGAAGCCAGATCCTCTGTTACGGGACCTCTCTCCTCTGCCTGTGTGTGTGCTGGGCCTAAATATATGCCAATGGACTGTTGCAGTGGTGGCTGACGTGAAGCCTCATTCTCTGCTATGACATGCAGACTGATTCTCTGCTGACATGAAGCCAGATTCTCTGTTACGGGACCTCTCTCCTCTGCCTGTGTGTGTGCTGGGCCTAAATATATGCCAATGGACTGTTGCAGTGGTGGCTGACGTGAAGCCTCATTCTCTGCTATGACATGCAGACTAATTCTCTGCTGACATGAAGACAGATTCTCTGTTACGGGACCTCCCTCCTCTGCCTGGGTGCTGGGCCTAAATATATGCCAATGGACTGTTGCAGTGGTGGCTGACGTGAAGCCTCATTCTCTGCTATGACATGCAGACTAATTCTCTGCTGACATGAAGACAGATTCTCTGTTACGGGACCTCCCTCCTCTGCCTGGGTGCTGGGCCTAAATATATGCCAATGGACTGTTGCAGTGGTGGCTGACGTGAAGCCTCATTCTCTGCTATGACATGCAGACTGATTCTCTGCTGACATGAAGCCAGATTCTCTGTTACGGGACCTCTCTCCTCTGCCTGTGTGTGTGCTGGGCCTAAATATATGCCAATGGACTGTTGCAGTGGTGGCTGACGTGAAGCCTCATTCTCTGCTATGACATGTAGACTGATTCTCTGCTGACATGAAGCCAGATTCTCTGTTACGGGACCTCTCTCCTCTGCCTGTGTGTGTGCTGGGCCTAAATATATGCCAATGGACTGTTGCAGTGGTGGCTGACGTGAAGCCTCATTCTCTGCTATGACATGCAGACTAATTCTCTGCTGACATGAAGACAGATTCTCTGTTACGGGACCTCCCTCCTCTGCCTGGGTGCTGGGCCTAAATATATGCCAATGGACTGTTGCAGTGGTGGCTGACGTGAAGCCTCATTCTCTGCTATGACATGCAGACTGATTCTCTGCTGACATGAAGCCAGATTGTCTGTTACGGGACCTCTCTCCTCTGCCTGGGTGCTGGGTAGTGTTGAGCGTGAATATTCGAAAAGCAAATTTTTTTCGCGAATATCGCAACTTCGCGATTTCGCGAATATTTCGAATATAGTGCTATATATTCGTAAAAACGAATATTCGTTTTTTGTTTTTCCCCCCCCCCCCCCACAAAATCACAGTACACATATAATTGATTGTTTCCCAAAGGTCCAACAGCTCAGATCTTACTCACATTGCCTAGAAAGTGATTGAGGCGCGAATCTTCGTAAGGCGATTTTATTAGCGCACATGCGAATATCGGCACGTCCCAGAACAGAGGCAAAGGGCTTTGCATTCATACATTAGTGAATTGAGTTGCGAATCTTCGTAAGGCGATTTTATTAGCGCACATGCGAATATCTACACTTGTCCCAGAACAGAGGCAAAGGGCTTTGCATTCATACATTAGTGATTGAATTGAGCTGCGAATCTTCGTAAGGCGATTTTATTAACGCAAATGCAAATATCTACACTTGTCCCCAGAACAGAGAGGCAAAGGCCTGTGCATTCATATAGTATAGCACCATATTCGCGAATACGTAGAACTTCGTAAAATTCGATTAACGAAAATTCGTATTTTTTATTTTACTTTCCACCTTACAGATTACATTGATCTGTACTCTGTCAACTACTGTCATCACCCCCCACTGTATCTCGATTGATTCCCAAAAGTCTCACATTCCCTAGAAAGTGATTGAGGTGCGAATCTTCGTAAGGCGATTTTATTAGCGCACATGCGAATATCTACACTTGTCCCAGAACAGAGGCAAAGGGCATTGCATTCATACATTAGTGATTGAATTGAGTTGCGAATCTTCGTAAGGCGATTTCATTAGCGCACATGTGAATTTTGCATAGCATATGTATTATGCGATGCGAAAATTCGAATTATCGCATATGCGAAATAATAACGAATTTGAATAATCGCGAATATTTTACGAATATTCTTTCGAATATTCACAAAATTTCGCGAATTCGAATATGGAACATGCCGCTCAACACTAGTGCTGGGCCTAAATTTATGACAATGGACTGTTGCAGTGGTGGGTGATGTGAAGCCTGATTCTCTGCTATGACATGCAGACTGATTCTCTGCTGACATGAAGCCAGATTGTCTGTTACGGGACCTCTCTCCTCTGCCTGGGTGCTGGGCCTAAATATATGCCAATGGACTGTTGCAGTGGTGGCTGACGTGAAGCCTCATTCTCTGCTATGACATGCAGACTAATTCTCTGCTGACATGAAGCCAGATTCTCTGTTACGGGACCTCTCTCCTCTGCCTGGGTGCCGGGGCCTAAATATCTGAGAATGGACTGTTCCAGTGGTGGGTGACGGGAAGCCAGATTCTCTGCTATGGAACCTCTCTCCAATTGATTTTGGTTAATTTTTATTTATTTAATTTTTATTTTAATTCATTTCCCTATCCACATTTGTTTGCAGGGGATTTACCTACATGTTGCTGCCTTTTGCAGCCCTCTAGCTCTTTCCTGGGCTGTTTTACAGCCTTTTTAGTGCCGAAAAGTTCGGGTCCCCATTGACTTCAATGGGGTTCGGGTTCGGGACGAAGTTCGGATCGGGTTCGGATCCCGAACCCGAACATTTCCGGGATGTTCGGCCGAACTTCTCGAACCCGAACATCCAGGTGTTCGCTCAACTCTATATTTGATATGTTATAAATGTATTCTGAGAAGATAGAAGATTGCACAGCAATATTAACGGTTAATATGAGACCTGCAATTCTGGATGATTCTAAAGAGCCAATTAATGTGTGACTATGGGACCGTTAGTAATAATATCCTGGAATATTAAAGGTTTATCTACTCCTATTAAGAGGGACAAAATACTAAGGCATTCACATAGATTGGGAGCACATATACATTATTATTGGAGAAATATTTGAATTAGAAAGAGATGGATACATTATGTCAGATGTGGGTGAGCTCTGCGATGGGGATCAGTGTAACCAGGTGAAGAGGAGGATTGATTATTTTGCTTCATAAGAAATTCAAGTGACTCAAAGAGAAGAACATCCAACAGGTAGAGGATTTAAAGTAGTTTTAAAGTTTATTAATAAATCAATGATTGTATTTAATATCTCTTCCCCTAATAATCCAGGAATATAGTAATTATTCAACTCTAGAGAGTCCATTTAGTTTAGACTGTTCCCAATATAAGGTGTTGGCAGGAGATTTTTAACTCAATATGGAATGTTAAAATGGATATGTCCTCCATGAATAGAATATATAATAAGGAAAATTGATTTTTCTGGGGTGTTTTCTTACTTGGCATTCCAGTATCGGTCTATTAAAGTAAATTTGGTCACATTATAATGCTTGTTTCAGAATGACCCACTGGACCCAGGAGGTCAAAAGATATAGTCCAATAGTCCTAAGACTAATAATTCCTGTTTAGGGTCTATAAATAATAGTAGAGTAATAAGACATAAGACAAAACAAAAATACTCTGTTGAGAGTTTTTAAAAGTACATATGGAGGGATAATTGACAGGTATTAGGAGCATGTAACACTCTGTCACTGTACACTATCAGAGTGGGGGATATAATTATAAGATTATGTTAGGGATAATTTGAGCTGCAGCACCGCGATCTGCAGAGGCAGTGTGAACCAGCTCATATGACAGGGGTAGTAAACAGATGGCCCATCCCCTTCCTCACCCATGCCATGCCCACAATTTTAGAACTGGAGTGAGTGGGGTTAAGTCACAGATAGTGGCACAACTGACCGTTGTGCTGCCACTCGCGTCTATGATATGCCTAATTTAGTCATATTTCAGCTTGGCAAATGACCCCCATAGTGTCCTTCCTCATAAAGGCCAGAATGTAAAGAAAGGAGCCAGTTATGCACTGCCACACTGAAACATAGCCCTAGATACAGAACCACAATATCCAAGTCACACTGTATGCAAAGGTGAACAGTGAACAGACATATAACACACTTCAAATTTAAAGCGAACCTTTCACCTGCATTTCAGTTAATAAACTATCAAAAGTACCTTATAGATCATCTTCAGTGTGTTATTATACAGCCTTGTCCCGCTTTTCTGCCATGTATATGCATGTAAAAATTGCCTTATAAAGTACTCTTCTCCAGCTCCACAAGTCACGATAGAAGTCAAGAGGGTAGCCCTTCCCTCACTCCAGGCTGTAACTCCCCCGCCCTTACCCCGCCTCTATGCAGCCGGGTGTCAATTAGAGTGCATAGAGGCGGGGTTAGGGCAAAAGACAAAAAGTTGAATCATTTATATTTGATGTCATTGATGATGACACTATGAAATCGAATGGTGAGATATCTGTCTCACCATCTGTCACATTCAGGGAATTAGAACATCTAATGCAAAAACAGTTGAGACAGCTCTGGGAAATACGCTCCTTAAAACAGTATCTAGCATTTAATAAGATCCCAAAAGGTCTCCAGCTAATCAAGTTACCAGCTCAGGATTTATTGGGAGAGGTATTTAATAAAGAGTGGGAAGATTTTTTATCTACACAATCACGTGTATTGGTCGAAATGATTATTAAACGTAGATCTGAGATCTTGGATAATCTGTCTGAACAGATTATAAAACTGAAAAACAAAATAGATCAGTTTCCAAGAGACCAGATCTTCGAAATTTGGCAAGAAAGACTTTGCAAAAGTCTAGATAAAACTGAACAAGAAACAATTACTAAAAAAATAAAAAACATAAGTATATACCGAAAGGAAAAACAAATGAGATACAAGTAATAAAATAATTGTCAAAGTCAAGTACTAATGGACAGACATCAAAAGAAAATGACGATCATAGTAAATATGGCGTACCAACCCGAAACAGATTTGAAATCTTAGCGTATAATTCTTTTTTAGATCAAACCCCGCCTCACCACCCGCCAAGAATTCGACACAGACATTCACAATCACTAGATCACGAAAAACAGACACCAATATCTTACAGACCACCGTACAATTTGAGGCACAGAACTCCACCACTAGAACAGAGGAAACTGATGTATCAAAGGTCATATCAGGAGAAACAAGACTCACGCTCACAGAATGTCCAGGACAATTATCAAATGGACAGTCAGAGACATTATCACAGAGAATATCCCACAAAATCGGGAAAACACGAAGAAGGAAGAAAAAAATCTGAACACAAGAGACACTATTAAACACAGATCAAAATAATATAGTAAATCTTAGTCAGACAAACCTCACACCTGCACAAATTTCCCTATTAAATAAGGGATTAAAGTTTGCCCCCACCAAAAAGTTTAATAAATTTGATACCTATATAGGTATTCAATTTTTTTTTCGTAAATTATGTTTAAAGAAGTATTTTTTTAAAAATCCTGTCAGCACGAACACAGAGAAGGAAGATTCCTTCACACATACTCACTTGAAAAATAAATCTAAGAAATTTCCGAGGGCGGAAATTAGTCCAGAAATATCCGCCTTTCAAAAAAATCTAGAAATAGGTCTAAATAAGATTAAACCAAAAAAATTTAATAGAAATAATCTAACCAGCGCTGAGATTAAGGCCATAAGAGAATTACAGGAAGAACAAAATATTGTAATCCGTCCGGCCGACAAGGGGGGCGCCATTGTTATCTGGGGAAAAGATCAATATAATAGGGAGTGTCTGTCACAGCTGTCTGACCAATCTACATATAAGAAAATAAAAAAAAGATCCGACAGGTGAATTTAAGTTGGTCTTAGCAAATTATTGTGATAAAGGTTTTCAGCAAAATATTTTGACTGAACAAGAATACAACTATATCACAGGAACATCAGGCAGACTGCTGATCTTCTATTGCCTGCCGAAGATCCATAAGTATATAGTAAACCCTCTGGGACGCCCAATCATATCGGGGATAGGTTCTCTAACATCGAACCTATCACAGTATATCGATATCCTGCTGCAACCATTGGTAAAAAACACCAAGTCCTATATGAAGGACACAACCCAAATCATTGGGGTATTAGAGGGACTGGACGTCCAACCAGAGTGGATTATTAACACACTGGACGTGCAGTCCCTCTATACGATAATAGACCACACAAAGGGAATTTTAGCCCTAAAAGAACAACCCAATTCCAGTGGTAGTTTGCAGCAGGATCAAATAAATTTTATATTAGAGGGTGTGGATCACATTCTTCACCATAATTTTTATTTTTTTTTGTAAATTCATTATTTTTGAGAGAATTTCTCATATATAAAGTGACATTAGAATATTAGTACAAACAGTAACATTGATACACACATCCTTGGGTATATGATAATCTGATACAGGAGAGTATTTCCGCCATCTCAAAATAAGGCACATGTAGCATTTACAGGCATATTGTGTATGCATAGCTTGTACATATAAGTTTTAGAGAATAAGAAATATAAAATAATATAAGATTAAGTACTTATAAAGTCAGTACAGTTATAATAATCAGTAAATAAACCAATTCTCCTGCAATATTGAAACACATAAAGTGTGAAGGCACCTTTAAGTCAAATCTCGGTTAAAAAAAAGGATGCCCTCACGAAGATCCCCAAGAGAGACGCGTATCATGAAAATAAAGAAAATAAAGGGAAGGTAACAGTTTATAAATTAAAACAAGAAATAAACAGAACAAGAACTAGGGTCATCATAAACCTTCTAAGATCTTAGAGAGCTGTATAAGTGTCTATTATTCACCTAAAGGGTAATCCATCTACAGAGTAATGGGTCAATTTGTTTGACAAGTATGTGTGAACGTTTAGTGAGTCAAAAGGCAAACTTGCTACAACTCCTCTACACTAATAGATGCATGTGGGACGGAGTAAAAGTATATTAACCATGCATAGGGTGTATTTAAATCTGAGCCGGCTATAAATTTGGGCATAATCTATATTTGTGTTTTCAGTTTATAAAAGTCTAACCATGATTGCCACGTTGATAGGAAGGCTTCTCTGCATCCCCTATCCCAACCCACCATCTCTTCCATGAGGCATATTTGATGAACCTTATCAATCCATTCATTTATAGTCGGAGGCTCTGGATCCCTCCACTTGGTGGGTATAATGCATTTTGCCGCTGCGATCAAATGTGTAGTTAGGCAGTTAACCTTGGGTTTAAAATCTTTCTGTGGTTTCCACAGCAGTACCAATTCTGGTGTTAGAGTTAGGTGCTTCTTGGCGAGCTTGTTGATGATGTCCTCAACACTTTTCCAGAACATCTTGATCTTACTACAACCCCACCAAATGTGAGACACAGTGCCCGACTCAGTCATACACCTCCAACATTCATCCGTAGGTGCAAGGTTAATGCTATAAAGGAAGCTAGGGGTTCTGTACCATCTCGAAATAACCTTATACGAGTTTTCCTGTAGGCGAACACACCTAGAAAAACCATGCGAATGTTTAAGAATAAAGTTAATATCCTCATCAGATAGGGATAATTGAAGCTCCTTCTCCCACAAGCGAAGAAAGTAGGGTTTAATAGTGGAAAGGCCAGAGATTAATTGAGAGTATAAACGAGCTAGCATCTTGGGCGGGGGAGATGGTAGTAAGGTATAGTTTTCTACCCATGTTGGGTCAGGAAGATTTGCAAAAAGTCTCTTGAACTTCCTGCACGTGAGACCTATATCCAAATCCACCAGATCCGTCCTTATGTGTTTAGGGATATGTTGTAAAGCGTTTTGGAGAAATTCAGACATGTTTGTGGCTTTTCCCAACTCGGAAATTGTGATACTAGAGAGACAAAGCCAAGATTTATGATAACCACCTATCTTTGGATTAAGAAAAGATGGGAGTATCGATAAAGGAGCTAGAGGGGATATTGAATTAGCCGACATGTTTAAGTCACTAGACCCTCTACAATATTGTAGCATGCATCTGGTGATGTCACTAAGTGGGTTTCTTTTGCTAAGTGAGGGGGCTTTAACCCATAAAAGATGTATGTTTTCTTCTCCCATCAAAGCCTTCTCTAAGTCAGCGTACATAGAGTTATTGTTACTTCTAGTCAAGTCTATCCACCTTTCTAACTGGATAGCATGCAAGTAGGTTTTAATATCTGGCAATGATAAACCTCCTTTTGTCTTTTTCCTTATAATAAGAGAATAAGCCAAACGTGGTTTCTTATTCTGCCAGAGAAAAGTGGTAAATAGGCTTCGAAAGTCAGAGAAGTATTTATTAGAAAGTGGGACAGGAAGACATCTCAGTGTGTATAGTATTTGAGGTAATACATAAGTAGTGAGCAGGTTTTTCCTGCCAATCCAAGAAAGGAAAGGGATTTTAACTGAGCTCAAAAAGGATTTAATCTTGGCGAAAAGCGGTACATAATTAAGCCTAAAAAGGTTTTTTGGGTTTGCTGGTAACATAATACCTAAGTGTTTGATGGCTTCCTTTGGCCACTGGAATGCAGTGGAGGATTTAATCTCCGCCATGTGTTTCGCGTTAGCTGAGATGTTTAAAATCTCCGATTTGTCATAATTGACTTTAAAATTTGAGACTTCTCCATAGTCTGTTAAAATCCTTAAGACTTCCGGGATAGCTTCTTTGGGGTTGGTTATAAATAATAACAAGTCATCAGCAAAAGCTGCAAGAGAATGAGTTCTCCCCTTGACTTGTAATCCTTTAATCACCTCAGAGGATCTAATTTTATTCAAAAGTATTTCTAAAGTTAAGATGAATAGGGTCGGAGACAAAGGGCAGCCCTGTCTTGTCCCATTCAATATATCAAACGGTGGGGACAACGTGCCGTTAACTAAAACTCTGGCTGAAGGCCTACGGTATAGTGAGAAAATTGCAGTTGTAAGCATAGGTGGAAAGCCAAAGCGTCGCAAGGCACCCTCCATGAAGGCCCAATTGACTCTGTCAAAGGCTTTCTCAGCGTCCGTCCCTAAAAGTGTAAGGGGGATGTTATGTTTTTTTGCATAATATATAGCATGAAGGGCTCTACTTACATTGTGTTTACCCTCCCTGCCTTTGACAAAGCCAACTTGCTCCTCATTTATCAATTTAGGAAGGAGCCTCGCGACACGATGGCTCAGCAACTTAGCCCAAAGCTTAACGTCAACATTAAGCAGTGAAATTGGTCTATAGCTACTGCATTTGGTGGGGTCCTTCCCCTCTTTGGGAATAATTGAAATATGGGCCATAAGCGATTGTGGGGGTAGTGAACCTCCTTTCAATAGGAAATTACACATATTAGTGAATTGCGGGATAAGAGTTTCCTGGAACTTTCTATAATATATAATAGGGAGTCCGTCTGGACCAGGGCATTTTCCGGGGGGCACACTCGCGAGTATTTCTGTTGCCTCTTCAATTGTTATTGGTGACATCAATACATTTTTATCAGCTTCAGTTAGTTTTGGGACATGTACCGACTCGAGAAATGATTCTATTTTTTCGGACAGTTGGGAAGGGTCGTTTTGTTTTAAATTGTATAGTTGAGAGTAAAAAGTGGCAAATTCTTTAGCTATTAATGGGGTATTAGAGACAGCAAGGCCCTTATCAGTTTTTATGCTGGGTATAAAAGCTTTCTCTCTTTGTCCTTTTATCAATTGCGTGAGGAGTTTTGATCCTCTATTACCATGAACGTATTGTTTAAATCTGGCTACTCTAAGGGCTTTGGCGGACTTTATGTTTAGGAGGTCTCTCAGTTGACTTCTAAGTTTAGTGATATCCGCGTAATTAGTATCTGTGGGGGACAGCTTATTAATATTTTCTATAGTTGAGATTTGAGCAATTATGGAGTCTATTTTTGCAGATCTCTGTTTGCGTATCCAAGCTCCCAAAGCTATGAGTTCACCTCTAATGTAGGCTTTATGGGATTCCCAGACTATAGCCTCATTTACAGACGGAGAAACATTGATCTCAAAAAAGGTTTTTAGTTTATTCTCAAGTTTAAGCCTATCACGTTCGTTCTCCAAAAGAGTCTCGTTTAGCCTCCAGGTCCACTCCTTAGAAGGAATGCCTTTTAATTGTAGTTCTAATGAAATAGGGGCGTGATCTGAGACCAAAATTTCACCTATGGTTGCTTGCTTAATCTTTTCAATAATATGGTTGGAAACGAACAAATAGTCCAAACGGTGGTATGTTCTATGAACCGCTGAGTGGAATGTAAAATCTCTCATACTGGGGTGAGCTAGTCTCCAGGTATCAGAGATTTGGTGGGAAGCTAACATTCTCTTAAGTTTGCCAATTTGTTTGGGCGTAAATTTAGGGGTAGTTGAGGTAGAGTCTAATGAATGATCCAGAACTAGGTTCAAATCCCCACCCAATATTAACAAACCTTCCCTGAAGTCTTGTAAGGACTGTAACAATTTAGTAAGCCAAGGTATTTGTTTAGTGTTAGGGGTGTATACATTAACAAGTGTGATTTTACTTCCATGCAGAGTTCCCTTTAAAAATATGTAACGTCCACTCGGGTCAATATAGGAAGCTTGCTCTTTGAAAGGGACATTAGTTCCAATTCCTATTGAAGCCCCTCTAGAGGCAGAGGAATGTGTGCTATGATACCACTTTTTATAGTGCTTAGTAAACAGGTTAGGAACGTGGTTGTGTCTAAAGTGGGTCTCCTGCAGAAATAGAATATCCGCCTTTTCTTTCTTAAGGATATGAAAAATCTGACTCCTTTTTTGTGGTATGTTAAGCCCCTTAACATTAAAGGAGACTATTCTCACCGAACCCATACTGTCAACAACAGGAAATGTGATAAGCGACTATTACCCAAATCATCGGATGGTGAAATAGGTTTGACCCGGTAAAATAACTTAAAAGTAAAATAACATAACAATAATCGAACCAGACGGTCCATGAGAACAACAAAAACTGTCGGGTAGGTTATCACCCTAACAGTGAGGTATCTAGCCACAACTCAGTTAAGGATGCGGTCTAGGTAGTATAAAGGGTGGAAGAAGACGGAAAGGCACCAAGGACAAGGAAAAGGTGGGTAGAAGAGGAGGAGAGAAAGAAAAGAAAGAAAGGTAAGGAAAAGAAAAGGAGGGGGATGAGAAACTGTGTATTACACAAAGCCTGTGCACAGTCACACAGCGCAGTATGATTACATATGTGCTGACAGGGGGACTCTTTAACCCTTGTTACTCCACTTGCTTGAAATAAATCCCCTACCCCTGCCAGCACAATCTTAAACATTCCCAATACATTATATCAGAGAACTACGAGTTGCCTCGTCTATGAGGGGAGCTTCAGAATAGAGAACTATATCAAAGGACAGTTTAGCGTAGAAAGAACTTAGGTAAAGCATATTACCCACATTACGGCAATGGGGTCTTTGGATCTATACATAACTCACAGCTTTGTCTATGGAAGATCATATCTCCCTTATCCTCCAACCAACCCAACCAGCACCTGCACAACCTATATGCAACAGCAAGTCTCTTTCACAGGTACTGCTTGGGAAATTGCAAGTAAGCGTGTAATTATAACGCTAACAATATAGCATGTATAAACACAATGGAGTGTGATAGCCTTATTAACATAAACATATAATCCATCAAATAAATGACAGATCAATGCATCTCAGTAGTTTCTAAGATATACCCCTCTCAGCCTTCCCCTCGTTTAACTGAAGTAAGTAAAACTGGCGGGGGGGCATAAGTGAAGAGAAACCAGAGAGGCCCTTAATTATATCAAGTCTGAATACTTAAGACTCTAATTATACATCACCAGATAGAAAACTAGGTGGCATAGAATGACTATGGAGCATATCACACTCCCAATACAGAGGGCACAGGAGTCTTCAGAGCTGGGCTCCTTGTTCAAGTGTCCTTTAATTCAGCATTGCGCTTCTTGGCAGCGGGCGACTTGAATTTTCTGACTATCTGCCAGTCATCTCCTGTAGGTAGTGGTGGAATTTTAGTCCCTCCAGCAAGTGGCAGCCAAGAAGGAATGTCCAGAGGTTCCATTTTCAGAATGTTCCACACTTTACTGAGGTCAGTCGGGTGGCGGATGATAACCTGCTTGCCATTAATGGAGGTATACAGGCCGAATGGAAATAGCCACCTTAACGGGTGTTTTTTAGCTCTTAGGAGGTCAGTCAGCGGTTTGAGCGCTCTACGCTTAGCTAGCGTGCTGGCTGCCAGATCCTGGAATATTTGTATCTTTGCATTGTCCAGGAGTATATCACCCTTCTCCCTTGCAGCACTTAAGATGGCGGCGGTGTCGATGTAGTTAAGTAGGCCGCAAATAATGTCTTGCGGCGGGCCATCTGCTTGGGGCTTAGGCCTTAGGGCTCTATGAGCTCTCTCTACTACAACCGCATCAGCCCTCTCTTGGCCCAGGATAGAGGAGAAAATTTGACTGACCGTGTTGCGTATCGCCTCTGTAGGTATGTCTTCCGGAACACCTCTTATACGAATATTCTTCCTCCGACTCCTGTTCTCTTGGTCTTCGAGATGAAGGAAGGCGGAATTTAGTTGCTCTTGCATTTCTTCTATGTTGGTTTGCAGGGCTCCGCTGTGTTTGGTCATCATCATTTGCGTCTCTTCTAGAGCTGCAACCCTTTGTCCAGTTTGTTTGATGTCCGCTTTAATAGCTGATAGTTCTTTCATTACTGGCTCAAAGGAGAGGGCTAAGGACTCTTTAAGAAAGGTCCTGGTGATCGGCATCAAGTCGCGCTCACTTCGAGCTTCAGACATGGCACATGAGCCTTCATCATCTGAGTCTTCCGTGTAGCTCTGAGCGGCCGCGGCTTCCGGCGCCATTTTAGATCTACATGCCGGTGAGGACGACTTCTTTTTTAGATATTTGTCCATGTCTGACTGTCCTCTGTTATGTCTTGGAGTTCCCTGGGACTCTCTAGCTTTATCCTTCGTCGGTTTCCCCATAGTTTAGGGTGAAGGGAATGCAGTAATACGCTGTTATATGCGCTGTGAACCGGAGCACACGAGTCAAGCAGCCATTCCCTGACGCGGCTAGCCGAAGAGATGCACCATAATTATTTTTTCTTCAATTATGAATATTATTTACAATTGAGGGGCACCGCCATGGGTACTAGGTTCGCCCCCAGCGACGCCAATTTATTTTTGGCCCAATGGGAACGCGAGTTCATAGATCCCAAGCTTGGGGGCGACCTGGTCCTATGGCAGCGCTACATCGACGATGTTATTTTCATTTGGAGAGACTGTGAGAATGGATTGCAACAATTTATGCAGGATCTTAACAAAAATCTGTATAACTTGTGCTTTACGGCAGGCACTAATAGAGAGAAGGTAGACTTCCTAGATATACAAATTACAAAAAAAGAAAATAAATACCTGTGTAATACCTATCATAAACCAACATCTACAAATGGATTTATTCTTTTCTCTAGCTGCCATTTACCGAAATGGCTCATAAATGTCCCCCTAGGACAGTTTCGCCGTATTAGGCGCAACTGTACCGAAAATGAAAATTTTGAGGAGGAAGCTACTACAATGAGTCTGCAGTTTAGAGAGAAGAATTATCCTGCAAAAATAATTGAGGAAGCATTGGGAAAAGTGAGACAGCTGGACAGAAAATCCTTTTTTGAAACTAAACCCCCACAGGACTTTGACAAAAAATCTGAGTTTAGAATAATCTTGCCCTATAATACTCAATCTAGACAAATATCACAATTGATTAAACGACATTGGCATCATGTATTATATGATAAAATAATTGGCCCTATATTACCGGCCCAACCTCTCATTACTTATACCAGGGCTCCAAATTTGGGTATACAAATAGCCCCCTCAATAAAAGATAAAAAGAAGAAAAAAACTAATATATCAGGTTGGCTGAATCCCAATGGTTTCTTTAGATGCGGAACATGCATAGGATGTAGGAAAACAAAATTTCCTAAAAAAACAACGGAAATTTCCTCAACCCAGAATGCCTTTTTGATGACTGTAAAACAATCTCTGACATGCAACTCCTCCAGTGTGGTCTATCTAATCCAGTGCCTTTGTCCCAAACAGTATATTGGCCGAACTAAAAGACAGCTTAAAGTTAGAATATCAGAACATCTCAACAACATTACAAAAGGATGTGAAAACAATCCTTTATCTAAACATTTTAAGGAGATGCATAATAAAAGCTGTACAGGCCTGTCATTTATGGCGCTGGAGAAGATAGACACACACTGGAGGGGGGGAAATCATATAGAAAAAATGTCGAGAGCTGAATCTAGGCGTATCTATGATTTTGGGAGCATGATGCCAATGGGGCTAAACTCAGAGCTGGAAATTTTTGGATTTTTATAGACATAGGGCCGTCCGCCCATGAGTCCACGGGGAATCACATGTCAGGCTGTTTATCAGCACTGTGATCCCCCCTGGACCATGGGCGTACGTCCCCTGATCCTTCCCTGAATGTATTTAATGTATCACCACTCGATTCAACCTTGAAGTTAATGATTTTGAAGGAGAAATTGGAAATTGTTTTATAACTGGTTTTAGCAATGTCTTTTTAAAAATTTATGACATACAGTTGATTTAGTATGAATAAATGCAACAAATATCAAAAAAACGCATCAATAGAGAAAAAAACACATCACAAGAAAAAAAACGCAAGAAAATCGCATAAAAAAATCGCATGTATGAAAATACTTGAAAATTGACATAATTGTATTGTATTGTCTATGAATCTTGAAACAACTATAGACAGTTAGAGGAAGAAGAAATATCATTAACATTAAGAAAACAACCATATATGTGAAGGATTTAAATTGAAGGAATCCATACTCCTTCTTTTCCATGGCACTGTTTTCCCATGATACCATCGTTTTTCTCCCATGATTCTTTTTCCTACAAGATTAATGAAGAATATAAAAACCCACCATTTACTTATAGGGAGTGATGCCACTGAGGAAGGGGAGAGTTATCCCCGAAACGCGTCTGGCGTAAGTTTCACCCCTGAAAGACTTGAACCCGATTAAACAGTGCACTGTTAACAACAAAGGATATCGAGGATTCAAGAAAGAAGCCTTTGCATACACCTACCTTTATTCAGCTGAAAGTGTTTACTGGGAATACATCCCCTGCGAGTGTTGAAATATCGACATAGCAAAGACCGGGACGCCGGCCTGCAATCGGAACCAACTACTCGAAAAGAACAGCTGAATAAAAAGGGAAGGTAAGCCCACAGTTGTGGGTTTTTGGTATCGATTATAACTTTAACGCATATTTTGCGAAAAATACCAGCACGGTTTCTGTCTACAGAAAATTTTCACATGCAATCTTTTACACTGACTCTGTGATGCCGTTTTTTTCGAATGTTAAGATAAACCGAAGTCTGTGAAGAAAAATCTCTCGAAAAAAACTTTCTCTTTTGGTCAATTTCGAATATTATTTCGGAAACTTTTGAAAATTTAAATGAAAGCCCATGAGAGGATTTTCATGAGAAATTGATTATAGACCATTTGGGAAGTGTATGGACTACGCAGATAAGAAGTGTCACATTGTATGTTGGTGTTTATTGTTGCAATCAGCAGATAGTCACTAGTGTTGAGCGCGAATATTCGAATATCAAATTTTTTTCGCGAATATTTCGAATATAGTGATATAAATTCGATATTTCGAATATTCTTTTTTTTTTTGTTTTTTTTGTGTTATTTTTTTTTCTTTCCCACTTCCCTAAAGTTGTTCTTACCTGTCTTTTGGATTCCTGGCTTCCTAGCTGCTCCAGTCAGTGCCCGTTGCCTGTCAGAGCATCACCAGTGATGAAACCCAGCGTCTGGTGATGTCTATGCATTGCAGACTTCAGGCTGTAATTGACTGCAAAGGATTTGCAACCAAGTATTAAAAAGTGAAAGTTTGATTTATAATTGTTATTCTGTCCCACAACTTTTGGTTCCTTAACAAGTGGGAGGCACATATGCAAACTGTTGTAATTCCTACACCGTTCACCTGATTTGGATGTAAATACCCTCAAATTAAAGCTGACAGTCTGTAGTTAAAGTACATCTTGTTCGTTTCATTTCAAATCCATTGTGGTTGTTTATAGAGCCAAAAATGTTAGAATTGTGTCGATGTCCCAATATTTATGGACCTGACTGTAGTTATTTAGAACACTGTTCCTTGCAGCAACACCCATAAACAGTCTGCTGTGGTAGTAAAACAATACTGTAAGTCAGTATGACACTAAGATGACAGGCGTCGCTCTTAGAATCACTGCCCACTTCACTTATTTGGGCAGTTATGGGGCCAAAATTGACCAAATAACTCAAGTATAAACCCAGTCTTACATGTCAATGTTAGCACAAGGTATAAAGAATTGTGCAAAGGCCCAAGAACCTACTACAGAGTGAAAGAGCGTACTACTTTTACACCGTCATCAGCTGATTCCACATAGATATCTACAGAACCTGTTCTATAAAATGCTTTTACAAGTAGAGCCCCTCCTGACAGTGCAGAGGGTGTTAGGAGTAAGTTTGTGTTGACGTCACTAATTTTTTTGCCCTTTCTATGATCTGTCAGAACAATAATCCCCAAAAAGGGATCCTGTCTGTTGAGCATCCGCCTTCACTCTGTCAGCATTTTTTCAGTAATCCATCAGTGTTGCTAAAGCAAAAAAGAAATACAGGAGTGGATACAAAACAGAGATGAGACGTGAATGGAATATTGGCATGTCTTCTGTGTTTTATACCCACTCTTGCTTTTGACTACCAAATCACAAGCCAATTCTGATGCAAAATAGGGACAATGTCATACAGGCCTTACAGTTACTACATAGACAAGTTCCATGGTGCATCTCATTTTTCCTTCCTTTCCATCAGAAAAGGGGTTGATCAAATGATGATGTCAGCCAGGCCAAAAGGCAAAATAGTGGCCCAGTCATGAAGTTCAGGGGGAGGGCAGCATGAGAAGTCCGCAGAGTGCCCAGTGACATAGTGGAGAGGTGGCAGCAGCATGAGGATACCACAGAGTGGCCCAGTGACATAGTGTTGACGTGGCAGCAGCACTAAAATACCACAGAGTGGTGATGTGGCAGAAGCATAAGGAGACCACAGAGTGATGAGGTGGCACCAGCATGATTAGACCATAGAGTGGACTAGTGACACAGTTTTGAGGTGGCATCAGCGTGAGGAGACCACAGAGTGGTGATGTGACAGCAGCCTGAGGAGACCACAAAGTGGCCCAGAGACAGAGTGGGGAGGTGGCATCAGAATGAGGAGACCACAGAGTAGCCCAGAGATAAAGAGTTGAGGTGGAAGAAGCATGAGGAGACCACGGAGTGGTGAGGTGGCAGCAGCATGAGGAGACCACAGAGTAGCCCAGAGATAAAGTGTTGATGTGGCAGTTCCATGAGGAAACCACAGAGTAATAAGGTAGCAGCAGCAGTAAGAGAACACAGAGTAGTCCAGTGACAGAGTGGGGAGGTGGCAGCAGCATTAAGAGACCACACAGTGCTCCAGTGACATAGTTTTGATGTAACAGCAGCATCAGGAGACCACAGAGGGATAAAGTAGCAGCAACAGGAGAACACAGAGTGGCCCAGTGACAGAGTGGGGAGGCGGCAGCAGCATGAGGAGACCAGAGAGTGGCCCAGTGACATAGTGGTGAGGTGGCAGCAGCATGAGGAGACCACAGAGTGGCCTCAGTGACAGAGTGGGGAGGTATCAGCAGCATGGGGAGACCACAGAGTGGTGATGTGGCAGCATCATTAGAAGACCACAAAGCGACCCAGTGACAGAGTGGTGATGTGATAGCAGCATGAAGAGACCACAGAGTGATAAGGTGGAAGCAACAGGAGAACACAAAGTGGCCCAGTGACAGAGTGGGGAGGCGGCAGCAGCATGAGGAGACCACAGAGTGGCCCAGTGACATAGTGGTGAGGTGGCAGCAGCATGAGGAGTCCACCGAGTGGTGAGGTGGCAGGAGCATGAGGAGACCACAGAGTGGCCTCACTCACAGAGTGGGGAGGTAGCAGAAGCATGGGGAGACCACAGAGTGGTGATGTGGCAGCATCATTAGAAGACCACAAAGCGACCCAGTGACAGAGTGGTCATGTGGCAGCAGCATGAGGAGACCACAGAATGATGAGGTGGCAGCAGCATAAGACGCCCACAGAGTGATAAGGTGGAAGCAACAGGAGAACACAAAGTGGCCCAGTGACAGAGTGGGGAGGCGGCAGCAGCATGAGGAGACCACAGAGTGGCCCAGTGACATAGTGGTGAGGTGGCAGCAGCATGAGGAGTCCACAGAGTGGTGAGGTGGCAGCATCATGAGGAGACTACAGAGTGGCCTCAGTGACAGAGTGGGGAGGTAGCAGAAGCATGGGGAGTCCACAGAGTGGTGATGTGGCAGCATCATTAGAAGACCACAAAGCGACCCAGTGACAGAGTGGTCATGTGGCAGCAGCATGAGGAGACAACAGAATGATGAGGTGGCAGCAGCATAAGACGCCCACAGAATGGTGATGTGACAGCATCATGAGGAGACCTTCACTGTCCCCTGGCAGTAGAATACCACCTTGATTTGGACTTTTGAATGTTCCTGACTACCAAAGATTGTATTTCTGTCAGACACTGTAAAACTAACTACCATCTTTCACAGCCAAACATAGAATGGCATTCTTCTTGTTCTGCTAGAGCACCTCTCTGCCCGCTGCAGCACTGATTGACTCATCTTCTCAGGATCATGTGAGCATCCTTCTTCTTATTTCCTAGTGCTTTTTCCCACTGACATGTTCAGTAAAATGGTGCTATGCACTGTTTTACTGGATTTGTCCAAAACAAACCTGAAAAAGTTTTGATTTGTTTGTCAGCCAAAATTTTGCAAAGTTTGTAACAAACCTGGTTCATGATGAAATGGTTCAGCTGTGGATCCCACCATTGTCTATGAAAGTAGACCATTGGGGCAACATAGAACGATCTATTAACTTGTATATTAAATTACAATCACAGCCTGTGATATTGCAAGTTATAGTTGTGTGCTGTAATACTGTACTATAATCCATACTGTCACATGGCTGCACTGTTTTTGTAGTTTGTTAGAAGAGACATGCCCACATATAAATTATTTAGGAAGGCTGCCCCACAAGGCTAACCGCCTATCTATTGCTATTTGGGGAATAGGGGAGGGTCATCTGGTGTAGAGAGGATGTGAAGGATTACCAGTGTAGAGCGCTAGTTGATCTGTGGAGCAGAACAAGATATCCAGAGCAAGCTGCATTCTGGAAATTATACCATGAACTCAAACTACACAACAAAAATGAGTAAAACCATCACAAAAAATGCAGTAAACTTTATAATTTTTATTATCATGAAGCAAACATTTGGCAATAGTTTTTTTGCCATAAAATGTCAAAAGCACCAACAAAATGCTTAAGAAAAATGAATAATTAGATAAAAACACTGTGGATGAAATCACTGTAAGGGTTTCAATGACCTTTTTGTAAACTTTTGCAGTTTAAATGTTGCTTCTGCAACTGTAATATTTGGTGCTGTTTTTGCATCATCAGTGTCAGCTGAAAGTCTATGGGAAATCGAACAGAACAAAGCTATCTTCCAGTCATGCCCCCTTTGTGTGTGGACGTGCTGGAGATGGAGATGAATGAGATGAAGATAAACCCTCCTTTTGAAATTCCTCTTTGGCTAAAGCCGTAACAAAAGACTTAGTGCCTTCCTTACCAGAAATGGTGGAATAGTTATTGCAAGAAAAGATTAAACAGGACGTAGATAAGATACATTTAGACAAGGTGGAGGAATTTAAACATAAATTATTATTTGTGGAAGATGGACTGGAATCCTTACATGTAAAATTGCAAGAAGTCAAAAAAGCAAATGAGGGAATGAAAGAAAAAGTAGATGATTTGGAAAATCGGACAAGGAGTAATAATGTAAGAAGAATAGGTATTCCAGAAATATATAATAATAATGCACTGAAGGATTTGGTTGATGTTCAGATTCCCAAGAAATTGGTATTGGACAAGGTTCTTGAGCGAGTTTATAGGTTAAGCCCATTAAGAGGTATCCAAGACAGAAAAACGGCCAAGAACAGTGATAGCCAAGTTGATGGATTATAGCGATAAACAAACATTGTTAAAGGCATATGGACAATCTAGGGAATTGCTGTTCGAGGACAATTTATATACTTTTTTTTTTTCTAACTTTCTCACTTTGGTCTCATCAAAGAGAAGACTTTCTAATCTAAGCTCATTTTGGTTTAGCAAAATGTGAAATTTTCTCTCAGATATCCAGCGCTGCCGAAGAATTTAGTTAAAAATGGTTCTGTTGTTTTTTGTAAAAGAGGAGGCTAAGAAATTTGTAGAGTTTTTAGGTTTACATCTATAATTAATGTATACCTAAATGGCATGGGGAAGGGATAAAGTTTTTTTTTGTGTATGAAAGGTACAATATATAATGGTATGAATAATATACATTAGTCAGGGACCGATCACATGTTTTGTTTGAACACATAAGGATTATGGGAGTTATACTATACACCATGACGGATTTGAGGAGGAATAATACATACTTAAAGGAGTTTTTATCACAGAGATGTGTTTTAGTTTTTTTCTTCTTTTCTGGCTCTCTTTGTTATATCTCATGCTCCTGCAAAATTAAGGGATTTCTTTATAGAGGGTATTTGATATGTTATAATTGTATTTTGAAAAGATAGAAGATTGCACAGGAAGGTTAGGAAAGCTTATATCAATGGTTAATATGAGACCTTCAATTCTGGATGATTCTAAAGAACATACAACTTATGTGTGACTTTGTGACTGTTAGGAATAATATCCTGGAATATTAAAGGTTTATCTACTCCTATTAAGAGGGACAAAATACTAAGGCATTTACATAGATTGGGAGCACATATACATTATTATAGGAGAAATATTTGAATAAGAAAGAGATGGATACATTATGTCAGATGTGGGTGAGCTCTGTGAGGGGGATCCGTGTAACCAGGTGAAGAGGTGGATTGATTATTTTGCTTTATAAGAAAGGTATATCACCTATAACGCTCAAAAAGCTACCACACAAGTAAATATAATCAATTAATCCTTTATTAGACATCCGTTTACAATACATTAGTAAAAAAAAAATACAAAAAGCAGCAGCCATGGGAACACAGAAGTGTTACAGAAAAATTAAAAACAGAGTGAGCTCCAGACCATGAGGGACAATATACCCACAGTTTAAGCAGCATCAGATAAGTGGGGCTCATATAGCAAAGTGCACACAGGATATCAATTACAATGCACCGCAAGCACTATCCGTGCACAGCGGTGTGAGCCTTCGTGCACCCCTACAAAATGAGGCTGCTGAGGGGAAAGAGTATATAAAGTCACATATCTTACTGACCCAGTCTGGGCGGCTGTTTTTAATTTTTCTTTAACACTTCTGTGTTCCCATGGCTGCTGCTTTTTGTAATATTTTTTTACTAATGTATTGTAAACGGATGTCTAATAAAGTATTAATTGATTATAATTACTTGTGTGGTAGCTTTATACGAATAACTCCACGCAAGATACTTATGGTATTTATTTTTTGATGATTTTCATAGGAAAGGTAATTGTCAAGTGACTCAAATAGAAGAACATCCAACAGGTAGAGGATTTAAATTAAATTCCATTCTATTAAAGTAAATTGGGTCACATTATAATGCCATTTTATTTTCAAATGGTCAGCGAGACCAATAGTTGTCTCTGGGTTGACACGTGTGATTGTGTTCTAAGCTAAAACGTAACGTTTATTGTTGTGTATATATAAACACTACACTGGACTCACATTTAAAAATCTCAGCTATGCCTGCTGTGTAGATCAGAAGTCTTTTTAAATCTTTTTAAAGTGATATTGGTGCCCTACGATGGGTTTGGAGGTGCTAATATCTACCCTGCTCTCCTACTCTTCTGGGCTGCTTTAAATTTAGCAGCCACTGCAGATTGTTACTGATGCCGGCATTTCTTACAACCTTCCCGCAGCTTTTTTCTTTTCCTTTCTTCCTTTTTCCTCCTCTAGGAGGATAATGATGGTACCTCCATATTATTATATGTGGTCAATTATTAACTCTGAGTAAACTGTCTTATTACTACTACCTCTTATCCTGTTTTTGCTCACATTTATTGTGAGATCTACATCGTGCTTCCATACATGGACTACCAATTTAGATATGTATAATGGTTGTTCCTCTTTTATTAATTGTTGACATTATTTCATTACAGGTGATGCCTTCCAAGCGATGTACCGTCTGCAATCTGCGTTGCTGGCATGGTAAGTGTTAACTGGTTTACTGGGGAGGGGAGGGGGCGGGGCTCAGTCGTGACCGGCTCGCTCCTCTTTTACACTGGATGGCTCACGGCCGATATCCTAAGTTCTCCCTGAGTTTTGAAGCTTCTGCTGGTCTTGCCCTATTTTCATGTTGCATATAATTATTTATTTATATTGCAATGTGTGTATCCTCCTTACTGTCACAGTAATTTAACAATTATAAATATAATCACTTCCGTGGGTTCCTTTTAGAGGAAAGATACATATGTAAACCCCTCGTTTAAGCCATATGGGGCCAG